>NC_136495.1:70200550-70443050 GCF_053919585.1 Euprymna scolopes | reverse complement strand
TTACATTTTATTTTCATCGCTAAATCCTATTTCCTCTTACACAGTTCTTTCGCTACCATGTTTTATTACGTCTCTACATTTAACCCGAGAATGTTAAATTCCATTATTTATGTTTCTTGCTTCGCATTATCTAATTTCCTTCTTGGAGATCACTACTCAATACCGTTCACGCCAGATAGTTAAAGTTCTTCAGAAAAGTTCATGTAAGAAAAAAAAAACGGCGAAAAAAAAAGAGCAGAGGAAGACAACAAAGTTCATTGAATGTCTCAAGAGGGTTAATGGAAAGAGAACAATAGATCTCATCACAAAGACCGAATGCAGAGGGAACTGGAGAGCCACGATCATCGATGTCTGCAATATAGACCTGATACTTTAAGAAGGAGACATTAAACCCTATCTTTATACCATATACGCTCTGATGCCAATCTGGCATCGGTTGAAATGAATGGCTCTCGTCTTGGGGAGGCTTCATGTTTTGACAAGCTTTACTCCTGACCTGAAATAGAACTCGTATATCAAATCCATTGCCAAGGTCACTGGAAAGATGGTGGGATCCTTCTAGCGCTCCAGTAGATATTTCACTCCTGATGCAATTCTCTACCTATATAAAAGCCAGGTACGACCAACAATGGAGTACTGTTGCCACATCTGGGTAAGAGCTGCTAGAAGCAGCTCATCATGCCTTGACAGAGTTCAAAATAGACTTTGTAGCTTAGTGGGGGATGCCCTTTTCTCTTCCCTGCAACCTCTTTCCCACAGAAGAGATGTTGCGAGCCTGTCTCTGCTTTATCGTTATTTTCATGGCAGATGCTCATCTGAACTTCAATCTCTGGTCCCCCCTAGCCAAACTTTCACGAAAAACACTCGTCTAGCCCAAACCACTAACAATAATTTCCCACACTCTTTATTTGTGCCTAAACCTAAATGTAAATTCCACAAACAAAGCTTATTTCTTAGAACTGCACGCCTGTGGAACTCTTCCGATTGCCTACTTTCCAGTTGACTACAATCTGATTGTCTTCAAGTCCAACGTAACTAAATTCTTGATGAACTGTCCCCCTAAGTAATCCAATTTAAAAAATTCCCACTACTTATGTTTACTACGCTATATTCACATTGACTAATGTATACCTATTAACCCTTATCCTCGAGTGGCCACCGGGCCTCGATAAGTGTAAAAAAAAATTCATAGCCAGACATGTCATGTCATATCATTAAGGAGAAAGAAATCGTTCGTTCTGTTTGGCCAGTACAACATTTTAATTGAAAAGAGAAAAATAATATAAATTTTAATTTTATTAGTAAAAATGATATTAGTTGTCAATACTCATTGTGACTCCACAGTCCACAGGGTAAATAAAATACTTTTTACTGAACACAATTCTCTAAAGACTATTTCGTCATAGACTGCGAATTAAGAAAGATATCAAAACACGAAATACATAAGATCTATTATTTATTTTTTTTTTTTTAGCAATTTTATAGTATTTAATTGTTACGCTTGCCTGGGTGTTGAGGGAGTTATCTGCCCTTTGTTTATTTTACGTTGCCTCTTTTATTTGGGGCGTTTTTTGTGTTTTTTCTTGTTTTGTTTTACTAGTAATTAAACATTTGAGTATTTTATTCACATATTTATTAAATATTTTTTCGTCCACAAAAGTTATCTATGAACACATGTTTCTGGGCATTACCTGTCTCCAGCATGGCTAAACTTTTGACAAGGATCGAACTCGTAACAGCTCGATCAGCAGCCTGATGTTTTGCCACCAAACTATAGTACCTCATTAAATTTATGCACGATTTTTATCGGTTTTAAATATAAGATCTATTGTTTATTTATTTATTTTTATTAGCGGTTTTGTGGTATTTAGTTGCTATGCTCGCCTTTGAGGGAGTTATCTGCCCTTTGTTTATTTACCATCGCCTCTTTATTTCTGACATTTTTTTTGTTGTTATTATTAATTTTATGGTACTTATACAGTTTAATCAAGACATTAAAAAATGAAAATATCGAAAAAAGTTTAAATTGTACGTATCTGTTATGCAACGAAGTTCTCCGGAAAAAAAATTCACTTAATTTCATCAAGTAGTTATTTTTTTTTTTTTACAGCGAAAAAATAATTTGTTATGATATCGAGCAAAAGGTTCGATTTTTAGGAAGAAAAGCTATAATTAAAAATGGGGAGGGAATGTCGGCACTTTACATGGAGTTATCTCCCCCTGGCGTGTTCAACAAATTTTATAATGGCTGACTTCAACGCGCTCTCATAAAAACGTGTTTTTCCCTGTAAAAAAAAAAAAAAAAAAAAAAAACTACTCAATCAAATTAAGTGAAATTTTTTTTTTTTTTCGGAGATCTTCAGTCCAAAACGGATACGTACAATATAACGTTTTTTTTTTTCGATATTTTCATTTTTTAATGTCTTGATTGAACTGTACAAGTACCAATTTTATTTATTAAATATTTGAATATTTTATTCAAATATTTAATAAATCTCTTCTTTGAAAAAGAGGTTGCAAGGATAAGATAAGAAAAGGGTACCGCCTACTAGGTTACGATGTCTATTTTGAACTCTGTCAAAGCAGGATAAGACGCTTCGAGCAGCTCCTGCCCAGATGTGGCAACAGTACTCCATCTATGTACTTGGCTCTTATACAGGTAGAGAATTGCATCAGGGATGAGATATCTGCTGGAGTGGTAGAATGATCCAACCATTTTTCCAGCGACCTTGGTAACAGATTTGATGTATGTGCTCCATTTCAGATCACGAGTGAAGGTCAAACCAAGAAGCTTGTCTAAACATGGAGCGTCCTCAAAGCGAGAGCTGTTTATTTTAATATAGGCCAAATGTGGGTCAGAGCGATTGTGATAAAAAGAGAGAAGCTTGGTTTTCGATGCATTATAATTAACCATGCACCTTTTTCTCCATTGCACCATGTGCTCAAGATAAGAGGAAAAAGAATCAAAGAGATAAATTTAAAGAAAAAAAAACATTAAGCTATATTAACTCCTTCCAACAGACCTGTTTGCAAATATAGCTGCTTCCACTGCATGAACTCTTACTCACCCTCTCCTCCAGTAACAAACAATGAAATAGCAATGTCCCGTAATCACTTTGAGGAGTATACTCTCTCAGTAGATATATAACCTTTATAAACTAATCCAGTAACAACACTAACCACCCTCGCGGGGTCGCAGAAATACCTGGATTAGGACCCAGGCGCAGGGCAAACCCTCTCGGTACTGATGGACCATAGATCTTCCCAGGTCATCCGTCTAGGAGAAGGAAAACTCTGAAGCTAAACCTACGGGGAGGAAGGCCTTTCCAGTCTTGGATGACAACCTTCCTAGAGCTGGTGACTCAAACAAATTACCGGTCTGCAAACCTAAACTGCTTAAGGAGTAGATAGGCACTGTCTATCGCCCGGCTTCCATACTCCTCTTTGTCTATTAGCCTAACTCTTTGGTAGGGCTTAGAGCGGCTGCTCCATCAACAGTTGTATAATATTGGGATGTTTGTAGTGCCATGTCGCACATGGAAAGGGACCCTGCACTAATCCCCGGTGGGCTATTCTGAGGCCACAACCCTAGTAGATGGAGAGACAGTTGATGACTGCCTGTGTTGCATGTCTTGCATTGCTCAGCACCTCTTACCTAAAATGAAACTCTTAAAAATAAAAATGACAGTACATTCAAAAATTACGCTAAAACCAGGCCAAAACTCAAAAAAAAACAACCTGCCTTCTCCCTTGAAGCTCGCATTTACGAACATCCGTAATTTAAATGATGTTGAAGCATTTCTTCTAACAAACACCCTCGATATCTTAGCACTAAGTGAGACTAACCTACACTCCTCCATCCCCTCTAACTACTTTAACATGCCCGGATACCTCCCACTCTGCTGCAAGGACTCTGACAGACATATGCATGGCTTGGAGTCTACATTCAAAATACCCTCCCCTTGACTAGAGAAACAAAACTAGAATCGGACGATCAAGAAATTATGTGCTTTAGACTTAACATGCAACATAACATTAGCTACTTTTATTTTCTCTACTGCTCTCCCTCGACCCAGAACCCTAATAAACCAAGTCTCTGACAGCATAGATACAGCACTTTCCCTCGACACTAGCGCACAAGTGCATGTATTTGGTGACTTTAATGTCCATCACAGCAACTGGCTTGGATTTTCTACTTACACAGACGCAGCTGGTACCACAACACGTAACTTCTCTATATCTCATTCCCTATCACAGATGGTTGCGTTTCCAACCCGTTTCCCAGATCAGCAAGAACAACATGCATCACTTCTAGATCTGTTTCTGATCACAGTTCCCGGTGACTGTGTAACGAATGCCCACAGTCCTCTTGGGAACGCCGATCATGCAGTGGTAATGGTGGAAATCGCCCTAAACTCTAGAGCCAAAACTGAAGAGCCACTGCTCAAAACGAGATATTATAAAAAGGGTGACTGGGAAGCCATCAGGGACCTCATCAGGGACGCTCCATGGAAAAATATCTTTTCACTTCCTGCTGAACATTGTGCAAATGAGGCCACTGAATGGTTCAAAGCGACAATTGAAGCACATGTTTCCACACGCAAATTCTATAGCAAACCCCACTCTCCCCAATGGTTCACTTCAACTTGTGCAGCTGCCATAGTGCAAAGGCAGCATGTATACTGCAAATTTAACCGACATAAGTCCTGTTTAAACAGACAGAAGTATATAGAAGCCAGAAATAACTGTAAGAAAGAGATAGCGACAACTAAGAGAGAATTTACTGAAACCATCCAAAAACGCATCGAAACACAGAAATTAGGAACCCGTGACTTCTGGAAAATCTACAACAGTGTAGTAAATAATGAGCAATCAACAATTCCCCCACTATCCAACAATCATGAGGTTGTTTGCTCTGCAACTGAGAAGACTAACATACTTGCCAGACGGTTTGCGTCCAACTCCACAGTGGACTCTGCTAACCACCCCCTCCCTGACTTTCCTTTGCAGACAGACGCTACACTAAACGATCTGAAAATCACCCCTGCTCAGGTGCATGCTATCATAAGAAAGCTTGACACTGCAAAAGCATGTGGACCTGATCTCATCCCAGCTGTGCTATTAAAAAAATGCTCCGCCGAAGTAGCTCCAGTTCTCTTCAAACTCTACAACAAATGCCTTAATGAATCTTGCTTTCCTGCCTGCTGGAAAACTGCTTCTGTAGTGCCAGTTTTCAAGAATTCTGGCGAAAGAACTGACCCAGTAAATTATCACTCCATTAGCCTCCTCCCACTTTTCGCCAAAATATTTGAGACCATAATTAACCAAGCTCTAGTCCATCACCTTTCAGATACTACACTTCTAGCTGATCAACAATATGGATTTAGACAAGCCCGTTCAACAGCAGACATCCTAACTGTAATCTCAGAATGTATATACCATTCACTGGACAAAGTGAGGGAGGGTAGAGCGGTAGCTCTAGATATATCTAAGGCTTTTGACAGAGTATGGCATGAAGGTCTTCTCAAGAAAATCAGATCATACGGCATCACTGAAAGAATACATAACATAATTTGATCCTTCTTAGATAAGAGAAAAATCCAGGTTGTCCTTTGATATAAATGCGGGAGTGCCTCAGGGGTCTATCCTTGGACCTCTGTTATTCCTAATATTCATAAATGACCTCTAGGGTTATAATCAGGATTCGGTTCTGGGGTTCGGGAAGGAGTGAGTCACTCTCTCGACAACAGCACGTTCCTACCCTCTTCTTTTCCAATCGACCACACCTGGCCTCTCGCCACCAATGTTACACCGCACAATCCGAACGTCAGCAATACAAAATTCTTTTCAAGAGAAGATGTTCACGACTCCTTTCTCTCTGCTGCCCCAGGGAATTTTTCCCTGCTTTTATATCCTCCTATCTAGAAAAAAAAAGAAGAGACAGGAAAAAAAAATAGCTTCTCGCATTATGCTCTGCCTTCCCAAGATGCCCTTCATGTATACAAATGGGCTGGCCATCCTTTCCTTCTTCTTTCACAAAGAGCGATGCAGATACGCCCGGTACATTTCTTTTTTTTTTGTTTTTTTCTTCTTTTCTAACCATATACCCCACACGCCCCCCTGATCTTTGAGATCAATAAGACACTTCATAATCCTTCATCCAAGCAGGCCTCTTCCTCTCACGTTGAGGCCTCTGGGGGACAACTGCTTGGGGGTTGACATTTTCAGGTTCACTACAGACATTCTCGCCCAGTTGTAAAGAACTACAATCTGGGGCTAGGTCGAATTGGGGTGCATCGTTAGCTTCTTGGTGGATATCGACTTCCTCCTCTTCACTGCCATCACTGCGCACAGGCAGGGTTACACGATGCAGGTCTAGGATATGCCGGGGAATGCCATTCACCATTACGTTGTTCTTTGACTGCATTCTCGTTACGATCCCCCTCCTGGTACATTTTGCATTGGGGGCTTTACCCACACCTCCTCACCCATTTTAATGGTAGCTTCTTCATCCTCAATTCCTACCATTTTGTTGCACGGATGCCGCCACTTATATGCAAAGATGGCTCTGTGAGGCACAGTTGTCTCATCTTGTCTGGTTTTCAGTGAGATGTTGTACCAAAACACCGCCTCCATGGGTGAAATGTTGCTTTTTTCCGCAGCAGCCTTGATGGTGCGATGATTCCTCTCCACGATCCCATTGCCACTCGGCCAATACGCTGTCCTAAAAAATTGCCTTACTCCCCACCTGTCACACACCTCTTTAAAGGCTTCTGATCGGAAAGCGAGGCCATTGTCCATTAACAGTTCCTCAACCAGCCCTCTTTCCAAAAATATTTCTTTGATGACCCCTCATATCGTCCATGCAGCTTCTGCCCTGATCTTTCTCCATATGGCAAACTTCCCTGGTCCACAGTCGACCATCGACAGATACAGCTTATGGCGATAATCGGTCACATCAATGGCCAATCGCTTCCAGTCCTCTGCAATATGTAACTCTCCTGCTTCATGTCTGGATGGTCCGGGGTCTATCGATTGGCACTCCTGACAGTGCTCCACTACCTCCCTGACCTCCTTCTCAGTGGTTTCCGGGTAAACCTCTCTTGGCAGGAATAACGTCCGTTAAGTTTTTAAATCATAGAGTAAGGGAAATTAGATATTGGTTCAGAATGGAAAGGATATTGAACTTCATATCCAAATTGCATGGTAAATCCTGAAGTGAGAGTTTTTGGTAGCAGGGATGTAAAAGGATCAAATGTGTATCGTAATTCTTCCAAGGCACAATGTAACAATCTGAAGTAGGCATGATGGCTTGATTTCTCCTTTGGTTAGATGAGATATCCAGTAAATATTTGATTATATATTACATTATTCTGCAGTATATATATATATATATATATATATATATATATATATATACAAAGAAGGAGAGAGAGATATAAGATAAGATATATATATATATATTATTTTTTTTAATTTTCTTGTTTTATTTTCTAATATATAGAGAGATATTTATTATTTTGTCATTCTTTATCGTTTTTCTTTGTTTCTTCTCTTTTTTATCTCCGTCATTTTACCCCTCCACCATAATAATTTTTTCAATTCTTATCCGAAAAGTTTTCCATTTCTAATCTGAAGGTTTTCAAAGTCGGTGTTGTCTTTTTACTAGTGTTGGGGTGATTAATCAGAATCGGAAAAATCAACAAATTTGGGTGTAGCGGAATCGAAAAAAATTGGTGCCAGAAATCAGGGAAAATAACAACTCTATAGTTAAATATGTAGAGATTTATAAAGAATCGAAATTGGAATCGGTAAGTGTATTGGCATTGGGGATTTAGTACAGAATCGGAAATTGTATCGGAATCGGGAAAATATTGCAATCGTCCTATCACTATTTTTTACCATCATTTTTGTATAATGCCGGCTTTTTCTACTCTTCTGATGAGAAGCATTTAGCTTCAAAATGCCATGGCCTAAAGAGGTCTCTCTCTCTCTCTCTCTCTCTCTCTCTCTCTCTCTCTCATTCCTCTCTCTCTATAACCCTTATTGAGTTGATAATGCAATAAAGTCCCTATGAAACTTTACGTTCTATCTTCTTAACTTATCCTGTATGTTTGCTCCTCATAATAAAGGAGAGAGTTTTAATCCAGGTAGGTTTGCTGTAGCATTGAAAATTTATTTTTCACCTAAATTTTACAACTACATGCTGACAAGATGGGTATATTTGCTCATTACATAATGTTCCATTCTTGACATGTGGACAAAATGAATTGTCGCATAGCCAAGGCCATGGCTGAATGTTTAGAAAATGATTTCCAGTTTTTGGTGGAATGAAGCAAAAAATGAATGGCTGCATATTATGCAACAAACACTTGTCTTCACAACAAACAAGGCAAATTGCCACTGACAGTGTGAAGACTTCTGAATGTCTGAGGTGAGGATTGGTCATATTATTTGGATTAGATTTTGGAAGGTTGAATGTCCAATTCTCAGTGTGAGCAACCGAAAAATATAATTGCAAAATTACTTAGGACCTCTATCCAGTCATGGCTGATAGAACACGATCATGCTGCCCTCGTGAAGTAAATAAAGGGTTTTGTTCAAATTCCCGAGGCCGACAGAAACATTCCCGAGTACGACAAGATACACCTGAAGAAGATCAAAGGTTGCATTGACTGAAACATTGTGAAAATAACGCTCAAGATCAGAAGAGTAATTTGAATAATCCAAATAATGTAAAGACTTGTTGTAAATTATGGGCCATATTTATAGCAGCATCCTGAAAGAGGAGTTGTGCAGTTAGATGCTTGCTTACATCATATTTAAATTTCTGCATGTTGCGACGGTCAGGGAAGCAGGGAGCAAGGAAGGAATCCCAAATGAAAGCAGTTTGAGGAAAGAAGCTATTAGAGTAGAAAGCTTTACGGCATTTGGGAACCTCTAGACTGAAGAGGTGAGATTTTGCTGCTTGTCAAGTTTGTCTGGGTATTTAAATTGAAGAGGCATCAGAGCAACGAGTTCATTGGAGCACATTTCATTGAAATACTTGTAAAACAGGTGCAGGGTTTCAATACTGCAGTGATGGGACAGGGATTGGAGCTTGGTAGACAGTGTGGGGGAGAGACACCTTTTTGGACCCTATCCAAGAGTGAGAGACTATAGGTTGGTGCACAAGCCCAGATGTGGCAACAATAATTTTAACTGCGTAAACTATGACAGCCCATGTAATGGCACTGGAGACCAAGATGTTGTAAGTCTTCCATTTCTGGTCAGGAGAGAAAGTCAGGTACTTCACCCCCATCTAGAGGGTATCCCCACTTAGAGACTGACCCGCAGAAGCCAGGTTCCTTTTACAAACCTAGTGGAACGGGCAGTCTATCAACTAGACAGGGTTGGGAGGGTCCTACTAATCACCTTTTGTTTTTTCTTCCCCCGCCCTCGACACAAATGAATTATTGTTACCATTTTATTATCTTTTTTGTTTTTACACGTCAATAAAAAATGTTTTAAAAATTGGGAGTTACTAGGACGTCCCCCAATATGAAAGGGTGAATGCGGTATTATGGTGAAAGAAGATACTAGCTGGGAGAAACTTTTGATTTTGTTTAGTTCTGGAGTGACAAGGATGACCAACGACCCCCAAAATCCCCCCTTTTGAGTTGGCCATGTGCCTAAGTTTTTTGTTCATCGTTGATTTTTTTCTGTATTTTTTAACATGAATAAAAGATTTAATATCTCAAAGTGTAGTATCTGTTCTTCAGATGCTGCACTTCAATTTCTTGTTCTCTGTCAGTGGAGGAGAAATCCTTCACGACTGAGACAATTTTTATTTTTGTTCCTTTTCTCCACGTTAAAAAACGACCCTGGTGTCTAACTCTGTCCTGTGGGGAGGCATTGTAAATAGGAACAATTAGTGTTTTATTTTGCTTTTATAATACTCTTAAACTTTTTACTTATAACAAGCCATCTGTCTTCTTTTTTCTTCTTATGACGTCATCAGTCTGATTGGAGTGACTTGCTGGAGAATACCCGACTTCCTTTTCAGTGCGTGTCGACTTGGATCAAAGACAACATGGGCAAGTAGGCACCCGCTAGCGTCACCCATACGACAAGAAGGAGTTGTGATCCAGAAGGGTCAACCCCTTTCCCAGCAGGGACAGCCGACTAGACGGGAAGAAACGTCATGCTCCAACCTCTGTCCACTTGCCGAAATGTGCCTGTTTTACAAGTATTTTAATGTAAAGCGCTTTGATGAACTCAAAGCACTAGTACCCCCTCGAGGTAAATACCTCTGACAAACCCGACAAGCAGCAAAATCCCACCCTTACACTGTAAAGATCTCTAGATGCTGTAAAGCCTTCTACTCAAATAGTTTCTTCCTTCAAACTGTTAGACTTTGGAATTCCCTCCCAGATTCCTGCCTCTCTGACTGTACAGACATGTAGAAGTTCATGTGTAATGTGAACAGACATCTTGCTGCCCAACTCTCAACATAGTATCCCTGCAAATTTGGTCCCAATTAGTAGCCCCTTACAACTTAGTGGCACCGTGCTTTGTTTGCAGTGAAATAAGAGTAAACGAGAAAAAAACAAACATATAACAAATATATTAGTTTCGTTTTTTTTACTTTAAACTTTTTTTACAAAAGAAGTCACCACTTATCAAGGCCTAAAGGCCACTTGAGGATAAGGATTAATGCATGTAACGTGGTGGTGTAGTAATCGTTAATGGTGAAGATTGGGTAGAATTTGGATAATTTAAGGTGACGGCTCAATAAGAACTTGTTTACATTGGACTTGAAAATGACCATATCGTAATCAGCCGGGAAGCAGGTGGGCACTTCTGGGAAAGAAGTTTTGTTCATAGAATCCACGTTTAGATAGAGAGAGGGGAAAATTGTTGATAGTGGTTGTAAGTAGTAGAGTGTTTTTGACTTTGAATGTATTTGTCTGTTTTGCCTTTACTTACATTGTAAGTTAATCGATTGTGTTTTAATATTAAATTAAATGGCCCATAAATGAAGCCATAAAACTAGTTCTCTATTTTAAATGGTTTGGTTTATAAAGGCCACCAATAGTACGGATTCAGACCCCTAAAGTAAACATTTACCCTATTTTCTCTCATGTTTTTATTTTAGTATTTTGTTGTTTCATTATTTTTTTACATCAGAAACAATATTTGTTTTTGTCAATCAAAACCAATTGTTGAAATGTAAGAAGTCGAGAGCAGTTCTCTCCCTTGATGTGACATTTTGCCACCCTAAAGTAAAAAGGGCTATAATTTCTGACGGGAGTTGTAAAGTAAAGGTCAAGTATCATGGTTCTTTTGTAAAGATTACCAGGGTCCCCATCTCAGCATTGTTGACAAAGTAAAATGGAAAAGCAAGCCAATATGGTCGCGAAGTTGATATGCCTTTCCATTATACTTTGTCAACAATGCTGAGAGGGGGACCCTGGTAACTGGACAAATCTAGACCTCCCTATCATCCGGCCAGGCTTTCATCATGAAGAGAAGAATAACAGTCCGCAAAAAATGCAATCCATAAAATAATATTTTATTAGTAATTAAGAGTGGACGTAGGAGTTTCTTGTTTTCCTCAATTTTTGTAAAGTTATATTGATTGGAATAACAGACGATGTCAAAGTATAAAAGGAAGATTTATTCACCATTTTGCATGAATATTTATCAATTAGAAGGCTGTGTTTAACGTGAGTGCGGTGTTTGCACACAGTCAATTAAAAGCAACACCTCGATGATTGAAATCATTATTTACAACTGTTTCAACACCTACTAAAGGATTTTTGGCATCAATATGTGACAATGTTGTCGAAAATTGGAAATATTTTTTAATTTTCACCATTACTTCATTCACATTTCTTTTGTCCTAGTCTTTTTAAGACGATCGCTTAAGGATTTCACTTTTATTTTGATGTCATGATAACTATGATGAAGATCTCCATTATTTTCATCAAAATTGGAAATATTTTCAAATTTTCACCAGCTATGGGCAAATAGCTCCATTGCCTTGTGAAAAAGCAAAGGCTAAAGAGTAAACCCTCACAAAACTGGTGTTGAGCCCCGATAGGCAGAAGGTGAAGCATTGCAACGCCTTTCGGGCAACTCCTGCAGCTCCTCATTATCCTTTATCTTCATAGTTGTTGTTTCACCACGCAATGGCCAACTCATCCTCTGGCCTTCTTCAGGTGGTTAACTGTGATGGGATAGGAATGCTGAGTCTTATAACTGTATCCCCAGTAATTACTGCCTTCCATAGTTGTTGTTGTCTCACCACGTTTTGGCCAACTAATGCTCTGGCCGGCTTTGGGTAGGATTAAAACTGCTTTCTTCAGACAATGCTTATCTGGTATAGTAGAGACTCAATACCTCTATCCACTGCATCACGGGCTTGAAGGATGAGGATAACAGTCCGAAAAAAATTCAATACACAAATTATGAAGCCTCATCTAAAAGGATTCCAAAAAATAAAATAATATTATTTTTATCTGATTTTTTTCTAAAAGTAATATGCAGTGAGGACAATATGGAAAAAAAGAAAGAAAAGGAGAAAGTCAGATGCTACTTCTGATCAAAATCCTGACCGTTTGTTCAACAGAGTAATATTCTCAGCACTGAGCTATTCAAGAAAACATCTTATGCAAAAATAATGTAATATGCATCAGCGTCAACTTATTTTTTCATCTTCACTTGAAAATCGTATGTAGCTCACATGATTACATGTTTTTTACTCCACAGGTTTGCAAAATGGATAATAAAACAAAGAGGAACCGGTGCATATGATGTTATATCTTATTAATTTACGATTCACTAGAGGTATTTTCACCAGTTCTTTGTTCTTGGTTCTTGTGGTTAAAACAATCAAATGTTAAATATGACACATTGCTGCAAAAAACTCGCTACTCTAAATCTTGATGCTCTGCTATCAAAACTCAACTCCAAAACTTGACATCATACTGTCAAAACTCAACTCTAGGACACGACGCACTGCTGACAACACTTGCTACTCTGACATCCGAATCGAAAATCAACAGTCTCTAAAAAGTCAGGCTTTTTATATCCAACCGGAAACATCTCATATGCATGTTAAGTGGCAATATTGCAAGCATATAAAGAGAAAAGGTGGCCATTTTTTTTTCTTCATTCTTTTGGTCTACACAGAACACCCGACAGACTGCACACAAACAGATTTGTAATCTTTTTAGTGCTTAATCACAGAAGAGCAACTTATTTTGCCTTTGGTAGCATTTTAGACCACAGTTCTATAATAGTGAATATTTGTAAATTTGTGAAACTAATTGAAAGAAAAACAGTAATTTTTGTACCTGTCCCTGCTGTATAAAAAAAAAAAAATAAAAATAAAAAATCAGATATAATTGGGATTGCTATTTTTATATTAAAAAATATGTTACAACTTTTTTTAAATTGCTTTCATTTTATTTGGTTAATTTATTGGAGAGGTGTTTAGCATTGGAAGAGAGTCATCGGTACACATGCTCATATTTTATAGACCTTGGGGGAGATAACTCCTGTCTGCTTCCAGTTAGTCCAAGAGGCATAACTGTCACCTCTACATGCCCCCTATCTCCCATGATCACGGAAGTATGGTCAATTTCCTCAGTCCGAGAATTCATACAAATTTTCATACATTTGTGGGGATGAACTTCTCAGCACCCATCTTGTATGACCAGATACTTGTCTTTCCAGTGGTTGGCCTACTGCTTGCAAATATCCTCAGGTGTCACTTTCCCCTGTATTTGTAATGTCATCCACTTCCATTTCGTTTTTTCCACTGTGTTGTGGATCTACCTCTCGACCGATGTCCATTGGTTTGTTGGGGATCTGATTCCGCAGTAGATCCAGATCTGGAGGTGGCTCTGGTATACCTGGTGTGGTGTGAAACGGGCTATCCATGACAGGGTAGATTTTCTGAAGGAATCAACAGTTGGTTAGCATTACCCAATTGCTACCATCCACTCATACTTGGTATCGTCGGTTACCCCATGTTTCTACGATCCTCCCCATTTTTGTCCACCGATGGGGATGTTTACCCTCTTGGTTTTGGATCAGGACCGAGTCTCTGATCTGAAGTTCACTGAGTTAACGGCAGTGCTGATTATAGAACTGTTCATTCTGTATGTACCTTTTAGCCATCGCCAACTCTCTTAGTTCACCTATCTCCTTCCAAGCCTCCATGTTCGGTACCTGTCCTTTAGAAGAGGGAGATGATCCTTAATGACACGGCTGGGACATGTCAAGGTTCTGAACAAGAGTCTTATGTTGGATCAGTATGATGACAAAATAGACTTTGTGGCTTAGTAAGGAATGCCCTTTTCTCTTCCCTGCAACCTCTCTCCCACAGAAGTGACGTTGCGAGCCTCTCTTTGTTTTATCATTATTTCCATGGCAGGTGCTCGTCTGAGCTCCAATCTCTGGTCGCCCCTCGCCAATCTTTCACAATAAACACCCGTCTAGCTGAAACCACTGTCAATAATTTTCTCCACTCTTTATCTGTGCCTAAATCAAAACGTAGATTCCATGAACAAAGCTTCTTTCTTAGAACTGCACGCCTGTGGAACTCTCTACCGCTTGCCTGTTTCCCTCCTGACTTCAACATGGGTGTCTTCAAGTCCAACATAAACAAGTTCCTGATGAACTGCCCCTAAAGTAATGACACTTTATCAAATCTCCAATACTAATGAATACTGAAACACTATCCCATTGATTACTGTACACAAAATAACCCTTATCCCCGAGTGGCTTCTGGGTCTTGGTAAGTGGTGACCTCCATGTTAAAAAAAAAAAAGTAGTGTTCTAGCAGCCCTATCATAGCATAAGTGTTCACCGTTGACTGTGTTGTGGAGAAGTATCCATCTGTCTTCACAGCTAACTCTGCACTATTTTGTGGGTAGTAGGTTGACAGTGTGTGTTTTCATATACCCCAGTCTCTCAAAAAGGAGTTGTATTCTTGTGATTTGAATGGCGGCCCTCCATCTGAAGATATCTCATCAGGTGTGCCGTGTGTGCAGAATCAGATTCTTAGTGTGTCACAAACGCTTCTAGCTTCCCCTGATGACATCCAAGCCACTTCTACCCATCCCATATATTGGTCGGCATATACTAAGTAGTTTTTGCCCTGTATGTCTGCAAAGTCAACCACTAATTGTTGGAATGAAAGTTCCAGTTCTGTCGGTTACATTAGAGGTTTTCTTGGCTGAGAGGGTGTTATTGTTTTTGTTTTTCTTTTTTGTTTTTTTACACAGTGGTCACCACTTATCAAGGCCTGGAAGCCACTCAGGGATAAGGGCTATTGCAAGTACATTACGCTAGTGTGGAGATTTGATGAAGTGTTTACTTAAGGTAGCGGTTCATTAGGAATTTGTTAACGTTGGACTTGAACACATCCAAGTTGTAGTCCGGAGGGAAGCAGGCAGACGGAACAGAGTTCCACAGGCGTGCAGTTCTAAGAAAGAAGCTTTGTTCATGGAATCCATGTTTTGATTTAGGCATAGATAAAGAGTGGGGGAAATTTTTCACAGTGAATTCAGCTAGACGGGTGTTTATTGTGAAAGATTGGCGAAGGGGGACCAGAGATTGGAGCTCAGACGAGCACCTGCTTTGGAAATAACGATAAAACAAGGATAGGCTCGCAACGTCTCTTCTGTGGGAGAGAGGTTGCAGGGTAGAGAAAAGGGCATCCCCCACTAAGCCATGAAGTCTATTTTGTACTCTATCAAGGCAGGATAGGCTGTTTTTAGCAGCTCCTGCCTAGATATGGCAGCAGTATTCCATCCTTGGATGTACTTGGCTTTTATACAGATAGAGAATTGCATCAGTAGTGAGATATCTTCTGGAGCGGTAGAAGGATCCCACCATCTTTCCAGCGACCTTGGCAACAGACTTGATGTACGTGTTCCATTTCAGATCAGGAGTAAAGGTCAAACCCAGAAGCTTGTCAAAACACGAGGTCTCTCCCAGACGAGAGTCATCCATCCCAATTGATGCCAGATGGGGATCAGAGTGTTGATGATGTAAGGATAGGAGTTTGATTTTAGATGCATTAAAAGTAACCAGCCACGTCTTCCCCCACTGAACCACGCGCTCGAGATCAGAGGAGAGAGAATCAGAGAGCTTTGTCATTTACAGCCTTTGATGTGTTGCCATAGATGGTCGTGTCATCAGCATAGATGCCAACGAATGATTTAAGTATGTGTTTATTGTATTGCAAATGCAGCATTGGGACCTAGTTTGTCTCATGATGGCATCCAGACCTAGCCACAACAATCGCTGCTTTGCATTTCGCCTGGAGTTGTTGTGGTATCAAATTTTATTTGTCTTGATTGTTACTCCTTCTAAGCAAATACCATTCCTCATGCATTGGCCAGAAAATCCAAGCTATGGGCTGAAGGTCATTCCTTGATTCAGGGAAACCATTTTAGATTATGCCTGCTAATGTCCGCCTTTCTCCATCAGTGGCTGCAGTGGCAACAGTCCTTTCCCATATGATAGTGATAGCATTCAGCTTGGGGGTTGTTTGCATGCATCAAAGAGAATGCGGCTTTCACTGCAGTGTCAATGGTCATAGTAGAGTCCTCATGTGGGGTGCCTGCAGGATATCAGGATGCACAGTTGGGTGCTAAATTTAATTTTATTTAGAGTATGACTTTAGCCCATAAACAAAGGCTAAGGCTTCACCTTTCATTGATGCATATCAAGATTCCACATCACTGGTGTAACAGGAAATAGTCAAAATAATCTTCCAGTGACCCTCCCCGCATCTCATGTTCAGCTCGCCATGAGGGACATCAATGTTTTTGGTATAGGAAATCCCTGTTTTGCTGTAGTCAGTTGCCAATTCAGTTGTTCTGTTTATTTCAAACATTTCAACGCCTATTCCAATTTCCTCCATTATTATCTTTTTTGTTTCCTGAAATAGGTGTTCCAGCATATCATCTTAATGGAACTTTCTATTCTTTGTTTTCCACGATTCCCAGAAGAGTACCATCACTTTGGCTTGGGAAAAAGCATACGATACCTGATTCACAAGTCCAAACAAGGACCTGACACTAATAATACTTGTAGGTGTAGGAAATGGAGAATAGCTTTTCCTCTTTGTGGGCTTAATACCATTATTAGTAACTAGGAAGCTGCAAACTCTACTTCTGTCTTGGCAAAATTAAACTTGTCAGGGTTGAGCACAATGCTTTTGTCTGTGTAGTGATTGATGTACTAAATCGCATGCCAGAATAAGGATTCTATAGTTAGCCATTTGGAGGTTGCCGTTTTTGCAACAAGTTTTTCAGATCATATCTCTTTTTAAACTCTTTTCTTCCAGTGGTGGGGGATAGATATCGACATGTGTATAGCTGTCAGCTTTGCACTTGGAGTAAATTTGATATCCAGTGGTTTACGCTCTATTGTCTGCAGTGGTTGATGAGGGCATATGTTGAACGCACTAGATTTAAAGTGGTCCAGCAACTATTGTTGAAGTTAGGCTTGAAAGGTGCAGTACCCAACTTTGTCGAAGCTGGTGCTCTATGCGGACACTCAGAAGCTGTTTCCTTCATCCTAACAGAGTTGCTCTGTGAAAACAATGCCAGGAAATCAGAAAGCAAAAGGCCCAGCTCTATTAATGCAATTTGTGACAAGTAGAAACCAGGTGTGTTGTCGAATACATATACTGCTTGCCGTGTCTCTTTTGACCCCACCCTTATAAAAATAGGATTCTCTTGACGTGTATCCGGCGGGTGAGAGGTTGATACCAAGTACTCGTCCGGATACCCAAGGAGCCTCTGAATCTCGGGCCCAACCAAGCAAGTCTAGATCCCTGTATCTGTAAATGCTCGGATTGAGTGGGTGAGGGCACTTTCAGGTTTCCTTCGCACCAGTCTGAAGGTCGCATGAATCTTGAGCATCATGGTTATTACTGTCCCTATTTGGGTAGATAGTTCCAGGGTGATCCTCTGAAATCATTTCCCATCCCACTCAAGATGAGGCATGTTTATTGGCTGTGCACTGTTGGTTTTGTGAGTGTATTGATTCTTTTAGAGAGCTGTTGGCGAACATAAGCAACCCCTCGCCTTTTAGTCTTACTCAAAGCCTCATTTTTGTCTCCTGCCATTTTCCAACACACCTTCTTCACGTGTCCAGTTACTCAACAGAACTGGCATTTTAATTTGACCATTGGACAATTCTTTTGGCTCATTGACCCACTGCCGAACACCGCCTCACCCCAGATGTGAAGTCCTTGCACATCCCCTGCAGGGGTCTCGGTTTTCTGTATCAGCTGTTTCTGGTTTGAGTTTTACAGTTGGGTCAATGCAAAGGATGACACAGCACCGTAGAGGTGAGGTGTTGATTCATCTGACGCTTCCAGACAAACCAACAAGTTAAATTTCTGGTCTAGATTGACGAACAAAGCTGCTTCTGCCAATATCTTACTCTGATATTCCACATTCACTAGCCCAGCAACCAACTGTCCAGAAACCATGTCCTCTGAGTAGTCTACTCCTTTTCCCCATGCTTCGTTATTACATTTAATCTTAAATGCACAAAATCTGGCAGAAAATGTGTTAACAACTCACCAATTTCTTGTGTCGTTGAGTGGAATTTGTTCCTATGTACTCCTTTCTGTAACCCTTTCACTGTTACTAGTCATATTTGTTGCAAAAGATATTCCTCCGTTGCGGAGTTGAGCATGGCTGGTCCCATCAAATCAAACATTAACCTGTTTGCCTCGAGTGTGAGAGTCACTCATAACTCAATCCTTATAGTAACTAGGTCGTCTAGTTGGCATGTGTCTTTATAACAGGCCCATGAATCCAGGAATAGTGCCTGTTCTCCTTCAGTGGCGTCTAGCCCTATCAAAGGACGTTCTGTTTTTTTAAGTCATGGTGAGTTAGGACGTCCTCAAACATTTCTTTTCTGAGTTCGATATTTTCTTGTTGGACTTCTACCAACTGTTTCATAAGTTTATGGTATACCTGTTCCATGGCGTAATCCCATGTAATTCAGCGTCCAAAGTTAAATTTTCCTTTTTGCCTTTGTTGCTAAATTTTATTGGTTTTGAGCGTATCCCGTTCATAGCACCATTTAGAGTTGGAGGAGTCTTTAGCATTGGAAGAGAGTCACCGGTAAATGTGGTCATATTTTGGGGGAGATAATTCTTGCCTGCTTCCGGTTAGTCCAAGGGGCATAACTGTCACCTCTCCAGTTAAGAATTTAAGTCGCAAAATAAAAAAAAAAAAAAAAGGAAAACCATTAAAACTTTGAAAAGACAAGAAATAAATGCTATCAGTGCAAGGGAGGTAACTCTTCAAAATAATTATAAAAAGTTGCGAGTTTTTTCCTTTGAAACTTTACAGATAAAATTTATGTATTTGCAAGAAAACTCGGCACTTTAATATTATACAAACGAAAAAAATATTGAATTTCAAGTAAAACAAATAGTATTTGTCTTAGATATTACCATATTCAAAAATTACGAAAAAAAAAATAAGGTAGAAAATTAATGAAAAAATTAATGAAAGCAAAAATGTGTAAAAGGAAACTTCATAAAAATGAGATAAGTTGACAGAGAAAATAATTACGTCACGTGATGAACTTACGTCACGTGATGAAGGTGATTCAAAATGTTGGACAAAATGTATTCCTCATAAATTTTATCAAAACGTTTTTCATTAATAATTATTTTCTACTTTATCGTTTTCTGTAATTTTTAGATATGTAACTATTTTCGACATGACAATTACGTAAGTACCATTTGTTTAACTTCAAATTCATTTTTTTTTCTTTCGTTTGTATAATATAGAAGCGCCCAAGCAATTCAATGATAACAGTTCAAGGGAAATAACTCTTTAAAATAATCAGGAAAAGTTGGGGGGGGTCCATTTGCAATTTTTTACAGATGAAATTTATGTATTTGCGAGAAAACTCTGTTCTTTATATATGTATATATGTTTTTTACTAAGAAGTCGCCGCATATCAAGGCCGAAAAGCTACTCGAGGATTATAGTAAAAGAGTTTTCAGGAGAATGATGGGACAATAGAATTTGAAGATTTAAGATGTCTCAACAAGAATTTGAAATATATGAAGGTCCTTCCAAAAGTAAGGCCACCTATTTTTTTTTTAATTCAAAAACTAAAATGTTGAAGAGCTATGAAGACAGGAGTGATACTATTAAAACGAGCGACCTATTGTGGTCCAGAATTGCATTGTTATAATGACAGAACTTATGGATACATGACCTGAAAGTTTTATCTCTGTGTTGACAATGTGAGACTAAGAAAGCAACTCCTGTTGTGGACGTACACCAGATGCAGAGATGCATCATTGAATTCCTAGTAAAAATGCATTGAGAATGGTGATGACTATGTAGAAAAGTAAATTCTGGAGCACAAAAGGTCGCCTGTTTTAATGGTACCATTCTCGTCTTCGCACTTCTTCAACTTTAGAGATAAAAATAGAAGGCTTTATTATTGGAACTACCCTCATAGTTTGGTAAATGATGCATTGTATTAAGCAGTTAATAGACAATGTGCATTAATTCTTCAGTTAGAATCTTTCTCTACATTGTTAACTTTTTCCTTTGGTATTAGGCAGATAAAGAAAGTAGATGATTGTTTATGCATGTATGCAACAATGTAGAGTTTTAAATTGTGTAATACTGAAGGAGAAACTAAGTAGACAATATTTATTTAAACTATACATCTTATATATATATAAAAGGCAAAACGCGTGCAAGAGATTTTATATGTCCAACAAAGGCTTTTTTCGCCGGGCTTTCCGGAGGGAGGGGGGGTTACTATCACTTAGAACTTTTTATATACCGTGTAGATCATGATATGTACAAATTGCGAATGTGCGTCGCAACTAGACTTATTTACGTTGAATTTTACACGATTCTTGCTATTTCGGCGTCTCTCATCTTGATTTGGCTTTTTCGTATAAAAGCGAAACTGATCCGAAGTGAAGGCACGGTTCCCGGCATGAAAGCCAGGAACGTCCAGAAAGCAATGGGCATTTGATCAATGTGGGGGGAAACTCCTTATATTAGACAATTGCTATTCATATGGACACTCTCCTCTTTATTGGGAGCCTGGCTTCCCCCCCCCCCCAACATTTTGGCGAAACAAAAAGTTGGGAAACGAAAGCAGAAAAACTGTCTCGCAGTAAATGTTCACTGCGGGACTTCTATGGCGTGATCATTAAAATCGCGCACCTATCAATTTAACTTTTTTAATCGTTGAAATTAAACTCTGTTCAGTTACTCTCCCTTCATGGGTAAGTTGTCAGGTTTTTTTTCACGCTTTCCTTTCCACGTTCACCTCAACGTTCCAGGTTTGATCCTCCCTACTTACCAAAACTTTTCTTTTTTTTTCATTTTTTTAACACCCCCCCCCCACACACACACACCTACAAACACCCGGGCAATGCCGGATACCCCCGCTAGTATATATATATAAAAGTGAAAATGTGTGTTAGTGTGTGCATTTTTTGTGTATTCTGGCAAAGGCTTTTGGGAGGGAGGGAGGGGGGGGTGCTCGTGGTGGTCACTCATTCTTAAAACTTTTTATATACTGTCTAAATTATAATATCTATGATTTATGAACGGAGGTCGCGTCTATCTTTTATTTAAACGACTTTTACATGCTATTTTCGCAATATTTCTTGGTCTGCGCGTTTCTTTGGCTTTTCAGTATAAAAGCGAAACTGAATCCGTAGCTTAAATAAACTCCCTGGCATTCGTCCGGAAAAGCAATGAGGTTTGTCAATGCGGGAGAAACATCTTATATCAGATAATTACTATTCAATTGGACACTCCCATTTTTATAGGAAGCGGGTTTTCCCCCCAACATAAACTTAACTGCGGAATTTTCCCCCCCCAACATAAACTTAACTGCGGAATTTCAATCCCATCATGGCGTGATATTTGACCTCATTAAATTCACGCACCTGTCAAGTTTTTAATCATTAAATTAAAACACTTTTCTGTTACTCTGGCGTCCTGGCTGAGCGGGTTACACGTCAGAATTGTTCACACATTCTTTTCCATCTTTACATCAAGGTTCTGTGTTCGATACTACCTACCTACCAAAACTTTTTTTTTCTTTTACCACACGGGCAATGCTGGGCACCCTCACGTTTTTATCTTTTTTCCGATTTTTTAAAGAAGTTTAACATCGTTTTTTTTTTTTTTATTTTATCATATTTAAACAAGGTTATTACTTTGCCCATTTCGTTTTCATCTACTCCCCACCCCCCACCCCTCCAACACACACACCTCCAACACACACACCTCCAAACACCCGGGCAACGCCGCTAGTCTATAATATAAATCTCACCTGTCTGTTTAAATGTATGTATGTGTGTATGTATGCCTGTCTAAAACTTTCGATAGAGGCAACTGATTTTCACGAGATCGGTATTGTTTTTAAGCTTGACCCTTCGGATGACAAATATCAAAAATTTGGTTAAAAACATTAATTCCTTCATCCTCAACTGGGCACTTTTTTGACATGGAGGGGGCGCTTTTTTCGCCTATATTTTCGAAAGTCATCCCCTCTTTTTGATTGATTAGACTCAATTTAAACCTTCACCACCTCCGGTTTGGCAATGGACGCAACAGCAAAGACATTACACTTTTTTTTCACGTTCTTTTCCTACTCTGCGGTACAGGTTCGAACCTGCCTGCCCACTACTACTTTTTTTTTTTTTTGCTCAATACACAATTTCAGACATTTGTACTTGTGAATATATATTCATAATATATGCTGTTACAAGTTTCTTTGATTATTATATATATATATATATATATATATATATACTAGCATTTCAGCCCGGCATTGCCCGGGTGTTTGGAGATGTGTGTTGAGCAAAAAAAAGTAGTACGAGAAAGGCAGGCTCGAACCCGTACCGCAAAGGAGGGAAAAAAAAGAAAAAAATACCTGCTGTTACGACCACCACCAAACCAGAAGTGACGTAGGTTTTAATTAAGGCAAGACAATCGAAAGGAGAGGATGACTTTCGAAACTATCAGTGAAAAAAGCGACCCCCCCCCATGTAGAAAAGTGCCCAGTTGAAGGTGAAGATATTAATGTAGTAATACACACGGAAAAAAAAAAAAACGCTTTGGATAATCACAGATTTCAAGGTAGTTCTACTAAAATAGCCATATTTTTTAAACCAAAGCACTTCAAGTCTTCAAATTACTACTGTTTTGTTCAGAAATGAATATACTTTCAAATGAATTAATAAATATGAATGTACATTATATATTTTAAGAGTTTTAAGCAAATAAAGTGATAAAAATGTGAACGTCATAAAATGGCGTTTTCGGTAAGGTTTTATAATGACCCTCCCTGTTTTTTAAAGGCCCATACCATGATTGTATGAAGAATTTCGTTATGAAATTTGGAAACCAATCAGAAAAGGTGTTAATGTTAATACTGTCAAGTGTCCGAAATATTTTTTACCATTTCTTTTTTTGTCGTGTTAAAAATAAGACTTTAATATCACGAGTATCGAATATTTTGAAAAACAATTTCATCGGACACCCACTAGTAAGTAAATTATTCTTTTTACTATCTTTATCAATTAAAAGTATTATTCTATGTTGAGTAGGACCGTGGTAATTGATAATAATTTAAAACCCCCTACCCGAAAAAAATGTTTATTTTTCGAGTTTGGTCAAATTAAGTTAGTATTAGTAGCAGCAGCACTGCAGCAGTTGTAGTATTAGTCATAGCACAGTTTAAACAACACGCGTTCTTTAATTTTTATTCATGAACGAATTAAGAAAAAATGAAAATATAAATATAAATGTTCTATGTTTAATTAGAGCTATTTTGTTATCAGAATAACATTAGTTTAGAACTATTCGGTTTTCAGAATGTATAACAATCCCAGCCAATTCGGCATTATGAATCCATTATAATTTCTCACATTTCTGGTCAAATTTAAAAACATAGTTAAAAACACAGAGTAAACTTTTGTAGATATATAGCTTGCATGCACTTTTATTCATTCCATTAGTTTTGAACAGCGAATTAAAACAATGTTTTACTGCAAACAGCCACAAATGTTTTTTCAAAATCAAAAGATGTATGAAAATCTCGTTTTTATTACTATACACAAAGATTTGAAAAAGTTGTAAAAAAACAAATATATAACAAATAAATGTTATCAAAGGCAAGATAAGTTACTTTTCTACCTAACTGGATATGTTTTTAGTGTTTATATTTAATGTAACATGTTTATTCAGCTCGAAAAACAGTGTTTACTGATGTATTCGAAAATTTAAAATGGCGGCCAACTCTCTCTTTGAGGCGGTAAGTTTGGGAAAATGAGTTATAAATAAAAAACCAGACAAAATACTGTTAGAAACTCGCTCAATATATGTTACCGTCACATAGGCGGATATATATTCGGCGGGTTTTTAACAGTATTTTGTCTAGTTTTTTATTTTTAACTCATTTTCCCAAACTTACCGTGTGAAAGAGATAGTCGGCCGCCATTTTTAACTTTCCAATATATCGGTAAGCACTGTATATTTTTTGAGCTGAATAAACATGTTACATTAAATAAAAACATGCTTTGCATAACATTTATTTGTTATAATTTTATTTTTTTTATTTTTTGGACAACTTTTTCGTACCTCTATGGCAATTAATACAAACGCACAAATAGTGTTGACTGTTGAGCATTTCCTGAGAACAAGACAAATGTCAGTTAGTTGACACTTAAATATTTAAAGTCTTGATAATGACTTAAAAATAAATAGTAAAACAAAATAGTTAGGAACCCACCTACTAAAGTTATGTGTGGCAAGTCTCCTCCTAAAACACTCTTTAACCCTAACACTAAGTTCGAGTGACACCCCCCTCCCCCAACAAAATACCTCTGTAAGCCACATACAAGCGTCTAAAACAAACAAACAAAAAATAGATCCTTCCTTAAAGAAAAATGCACATAAAAAATAAATTGGTTAACTGTCCTAAAATGCTGGAAACGGTGAATTATTTTACATTAAATTTTTGAGAAACTAAACGCCCCCCCCCTCTAACATTGTTTTTGTTTCTGTCTTCAGTATGTTCACAGATAATTTTCCTTAGCCCTACAATTAATTCAAAGTCCGAATGGCAACCCTCCACATATTCTCATTGCATAGAAACCCTCTTAAAACCACACATAATCGTCTTAAAAAAATAAAAAGCATACAGGAGTTATCTCCCATAAAAAAAAAAAAACAGTTAACTGCCCTAAAACGCTAGAATGACCTGTAATGGGGAATTATTTTACATTAGATTTTAAAATAATTTGTTTATCTTTCATTAAAGTTTTTCACAGCATTTCATACATAATTGCCTAAAAAGGTAGAATCACATTTTGGAGGGGTGGTCAGAAGGGGTTGGGTGGGGTTAAACAGACAGTGTTAATCTACAATAATACCAAAGAAATATTGCAATATATTAATTTTTAAATGGTCCTATGTTTAGATTTAAGTTTTTTGTACATAAAGCACATTACAATTCAACTATGAGTTCTCCAACTTCTTTTCTGTTTATGGATACATGGCATTTTTAAGGAATTGCAGCATATTTATGCACATTTACTGTAGATTATTTGGAAACCATGGACTTTTGGATATTTTCAGTCGCATATTCTGATTCCTTGTACAAAAATACACTTATATGGTAAATTTCATTACTTAATCTTGTGTTTTAACAAAGATATGACATTTTTACTGAAAAAGTAGTGTAAAAAATGTGACGAAACGCATATGGTCTTAAAGAGGGGAAAATATCCAAACGCGTGAAGCACAAAAATAGTCATAACTTCCTTAATTTTAATCAGTTTTTTTAAATTTAAAAAGATTCTTTCTTAACTTATCAAACTTTCTATTTATACCAATATTGAAATATTTTAAGCTATTTCAATTTTTTCATGTGTATTGCTAATTAATGTTTTCAGCCAATTTTTCGATATTTGTCATCTGAAAGGTCGAACTTTAAAACGATACTGATCTTGTAAAAATCCGTCGCCTCTGTCGAAAGTTTTTAGGTAAGATACATATATACATACATTTATATATTGGTAACTAAAATTTTTCGACCCAAACTGACGAAAAAGCTTGCCCTATCTCTGAATACCCTTTATGTAAAATTTCAAATGTTTAGACCAGAAATTATCTGAGTAATTTGACCGAAGCGGTCAATATTTTTTAACTTTGACCCCTTAACATTTATTGTTTTGGGCTCAAATCCAGTAATTAAGTTAGATCCATGTCCAAGGAATCTATATTCAAAATTTCAAGTGTTTAGACCCAAAATTGGCAGAAGAGTTTGGTAGAGTTCTCAAAAGTCAAATTGTTGAACTTTAACCCCTTAATCGCCAAATTTCTGGCTGAAAACCGATTACAAAGATATTCCCAAACCTCAGTACCCTGCATATCAAATTTCGAGTCTGTACAAAATTGTGTAGGGAAATGTACACAGACATAAACACAGACAGACAGACACTTTCACTTTTATAGATATATAGATATAATGTCCTGAGAAAGGGATATATTCGTTTGAAGTAGCTGAGTGATCTTTGCTACAAATTCAAGTAATAATCTAATAAGTCATTTTACTAAACAAATGATTGTGTTCAAGGCACGTATATCTTTAGCGTGAGGCTTTGGTGTACCTTTCGATATCTCTTCAGACAGAGCTATCAGTCGATATTTATGGTTGACTTAATCAACCAATCATATTCTTGTAAGGATGAACCTGGGTGTACACAAATTCATTACACCACATACAAAACAAAAAATATTTTGAAACATGTTTTGAAATTTTTCTAATATTTATTTCAACAGAAATAAGTACATTATAACAATAATAATAATATATATATATATGTATATATCTGTGCAGGTCAAATGTTTAACTATTTTGGATGGACATGATCATTTTTAAGAAGTAACTGTGCCACCGAAGATCTTCCGTCAATTCAGGGTGGAATGCGGTTCCAAGAATGTTTACCTGACGCACGGCTACGATAACACCCTGACTGTCTGGCTGTGGGAGGACAGCCAAGGTCGTAACCTTGGGGTTGGTCACTTTTACCACGGCAGGAGCTCGGATAAAAACACCTTCAAAATGATCGGGAATGTTCTCCTGTGAATAAAGATTTTTATCCAAGATCTCCACTTTTTCTTGGAAGCTGTTCACTTGGCGACCAAAGTAATTTCGCGAAACGACAATATCCAGTCCACCAATCTGCAAAAAAAAAAAAAAAAAAAAAAAAAAAATGATTGCAAAGAATGAAAAACATAGCATCTCAAGCATCGTAAGATCATTTGATGCCAAAAATATGTTTTGCATTTTTTCATATATGAATGAGTCAGCACTTATCAAAGCCAGAAGCTACTCAGGGACAGGGAACTCAGTGCTTGGTATTTTTCCCAAGATCTTGGGATTTCAGCTTTCACCTTGGGAACAACAATCGGAATCTTTGGAATTTGAGTAAAATGGTTAATATAAATTACAGTTGTGAAGGTAAGAATGGTTTAAATATGGTTTGTTTTGGGTTAGAACATTTCTTTGCTTATGTGCTCCACATGAACAGTGCTTAACTGGCTGCATTTGACGTTTCCGCCATAATCCACAGTCAACTGTTGTATATAGTTCTCAAAATAAAACAAGTAACAACATGACTGATTGTCACAGCTGATGAATTTCTAAAATTCAATCTAGACGTGAAGACATATTCAAATAACGATATGCAATAAACTTCTGTTTTAAAACTTAGCAAAAATGCTACAGAAACATATGGAATGCTTCAGACTGCTTTTGGACCATCTTGCAAGATAGGAGTATCAGTTTTTTAGTGGTATAAGCGATTCAAGGAAGGCAGGGAGCCTTTGAGGATTGATGAGAGGTGTGGGAGGTGTAAGGAAGATAGAACATCAGAGTTGATTGGCCAAATAAAGAATTTCTTAGATAAGGACTGCTGTGTGTCTATAGAGACAATAAATGCACAGTTTGATGTTAGTGTGGGAACTGTACACACAATTATTCACAAGGAACTGAAGATGCAGAAAGCTTACTTGAAATTTCTCCCAAGTGTGCTTAAAAAATATCAGAAAGAAAGACGTCATGTCAACAGGGAAATGGTCAAGCTGATCAATTCAGACCCTGCAGTTCTTGATACTCTGGTGGCCTGCGATGAAAGCTGGATCTATTGCTATGAGGAAGAGACCAAGAGACAAAGTTTCCCGTGGAAGTATGTTGGCTCTCCCAGACCCAAGAAGGCCAGACAGAGCAAATCCACCACCAACTTATGATGATCCCTTTTTTTGATAACACGGGCATGATCTACATGCACTGGGTTCTCACTGGACAGTTAACAAGGAATACTATGTTGAAGTTTTAAGGGAGTTCAGGAAGAGATTATGTCGGGAGAAGCCAGCACTCTTCAAATCAGATCAGTGGTATTTCCACCAGGACAATGCACCAGTCCAAAACTCCATCCTTGTCACAGACTATTTGACCAAGATGAGCACCAACATAGTTCATTACTCTTCGTTTTTCCCAGGAAAACCTTAGAGGCTGTCGTTATGAGGCAGTGAGATTAAAGAGGTTGTGACAAGAGTCATTGACATGCTTACACAAGAGGACTTCGAAGGAATCTTCTAGAAGTTGTTGGAACTGTACAAATGCACTACAAATGGAGGCGTTTATTTCGAAGGGGAATAGAGTTTCAGGTATCTACTATCAATAAAAGTGCCATACAAAAAAAGTGCCCAATGAAAAAACTTATTAAAGGCACTTTGTACAATGTGACACATTAGAGTGGGTAAATATTAGTGATGGGGCGATTCCAATATTTTTCCCCGATTCCAATACAATTACCAATTCCAATTCCGATTCTTTGTAAATCTCTAATTATTTAACTATAAGATTGTTATTTTCCTCAATTTTCATAAAAACACATGTTAAATATGCAGATATTTTCGTAAACATAAAAAATACACTTGTGGAGAGTGATCTGTTGATTTTAGCTTTACTGATATAATAAAGCCAACAAATATTTGTTATTTGATCATTAACAAAAATGGAAGATTTTACTTTAATCAAGATCAAATAAAAAAAGAAAATTAAAAGAATCGTTTTGGCATCGACAAAATAAGCATCAATTTTTCCGATTCCGATACCCAAACCTTCTGATTTTTCCGCTCCAATTAATCATCCCAACACTAGTAAATATCTCCACTTGATCATTTGTAAAAAGTTGAATATCGAATGTAGCAACAAGTTCTGAGAATATAGACCAAAAAAAGATAGCTGCTAATAAGTCATATCCTAACCAATGTGACCATGCAATTCTTACAATTAGCTACCTAGAAACCGGAGCAATTAAATCTGGCATAGTAATATGAGAAAAGCAAAACAGTCAACACTAAAGAATTGACGAGGTCAGAATCAATGCATACTGAAAAATAAACCAAATAAATCATTAAATTTGGACTGATTGCATGATTTGATCAAGGAAAACTTGAAGAAAGCTCCCATTCTTCATCAAAACCAAATCATGATATTTGCTCCTGATTCCATGATCGTGTGAATACAGTTCCAAATTCTTCAAGGAGTCAGAGTATGAGGTGCCTTCAATAAGTTTGCATTCTTCTTTGTATGGCATTTTTATTGATAGTACACACATGAAATAAGTAAAGTAATCTTTTCCGGCTGCAATGCACTTGTTGACCGCTCCAACAACTTCCGGAAGGCTCCATGGAAGTTGTCTTCTTTCATCTTGCCAATTGTCTCATAACGACAACCTCTAAGGTTTTCCTTGAACTTAAATAATAACCTAAAGTCATAGGGAGCAAGGTGTGGACTAATGGGGAGGGTAATGCCCATCTTTGTCAAATAGTCTGAGACAAGGATAGAGTTGTGGCCTGCACCTTTGGAACAAACTTCGCACAAATCTTCGGCATTTTCAGTTTCTCCCGAATAATTGTGTGTACAGTTTTCACACTGGCATCAAACTGTGCACTTATTGTCTCTATAGACACACAGCAGTTCTTATCCATGAAATTCTTTATTTGGCCAATCAACTCTGACTAGATAAGCACCCATGCTAAGCCCGAGATCAAACCAACAATCACCCAGTTGATAGCCAGTAGCTCTATTCATTAGGTCACTGGGACAGATGTACATATATATAATAAGAATTTTCAGAATGTAAGAGATGATATCATTATTTCCACAGTCAAACAACATTGCAGCTCACTTTTATAGCGGAAATAATAATATCATTACTCGCATTTTGAAAATTCTAATACATTGAAGAACTGTCTTGGATGCCCATCTTGGTCAAATAGTTTGTGACAAAGATGGAGTTGTGGAATGGTGCATTTGCGCAAATCATCCACATATTTAGTTCCTCACAAATAATTGTGCGTACAGTTCCCACACTGACATCAAACTGTGAACTTATTGTCTGTAGAGGAACACGACGACCCTTATCCATGAATTTTATTTGGCAAATTAACTCTTGTGCTCTGACTTCCTGACTCCTTCCACACTCAATTCATGCAAGATGGTCCAAAAGCAGTCCGAATCATTCTATATGTTTCTGTAACATTTTTGCTAAGTTTAAAACAGAATTTTGTTGCATATCATTCTTCTAACACGACTTCATGTCCAGATTGTATTTTTGAAATTCACCAGCTGTGACAATCTTGCTTTAGTAGGGTTTATTCCAATTCCTGCTGTAGCTGTTCATTTGAACCTGAAATCATAGAAATTGGTCAGTCATCTCATTAGATGTACAGCAATAACATACTGACAATTTTAAATGCTTGTACAAAGAAGTCTGGAAGCTTATTTAAGGCACCTCGGATTTTGTTCAAACTGCCAGGGAATTGAAAGAGGTGAGTGGCATTCTTTCAAAGCCGGTCTCTAAATAGAGGGGGAAAACTAACTGGACAACCCATGTATAAAAATGATGAATACTGCCGTCAAATGCCAGGCCAAAAAAAAAAAAGGTTATTCCACCATTTCAGGGCAGTTGACCTAAAAGAATTTCACTCACATATAAATTCTATGTGCTTTATTTGATGGGGGGGGGGGGGGTATGTTTTACATGTGGAGAAAATCTCTCCCCAGATACATTAGGACTGATAGTGCAGATGAATCAAAATGACGGATGCAATTGTCAAATACCAGACAAAAAGAACTGTTAGTATTACAAAGGTTATTCACAAACAAAAGCGTTTGATACGATGTAACCTACATGAACTGAATGCTGCTTTTAAACAGAAATATCGCAAGTGGGATTTTCCGAATTTTCTGAATTGCATCCAAAGTGGTGGGTCTACAGGTACCCCATCTTTTCATTTGTGTAGCATATATCAGAACGCAGAATTTTTGTAGACGCCATTGATTGGGATATTATTTGATTAATTGGAATTCATTATTGAGATGATTAATTTGTATTATTTATTAATTCATTTATTGCAGACTATTATCCTCATCTTTTTTAGTTGTTGTCTCACAACGTTTCGGCCAACTATTTCTCTGGCTTTCATCAGGTGGTAACCGCGATGGGATAGGAACTCAGAATCTTCTAACTGCATCCTCAGCAATTACTGCCATCCATAGTTGTTGTCATCTCACCACGTTTTTGACCAACTAAGCCTCTGGCCGTCTTTGGGTAGGATTGAAACTGCTATCTTCAGACATTGCTCACCGGGAACCGTAGAGATTCAACGTCTCTATCCACTGCACTGTAAAACAGCAACCAAAATATGAGGATAATAGTCCGCAATAAATAAATGAATAAATAATACTCATCTCAATAAACATTCCAATTAATCAAAATAATATATACCATTTGATACAGACTCAACAATGGATGATCAGAAACAAATAAATGTGAATTTATAAGAACAAAAAATCTAACCTTGATCGCCCTTCAGGGCCCGTGGTGCAATGTCATTTCAATCGTAGCCAAAGCCGGCCAGAGGCTTAGTTGGCCAAAACGTGGTGAGTCGACAACTATGGAAGGCAGTAATTGCTGAGGATGCAGTTAGGAGATTCAGTCATGGATACCACCTGAGGAAGGCCAGAGGAATAGTTGGCCGAAACGTTGTTGAAACAACAACTAAAAAGATGAGGATAATAGTCCGCAAATAAATAAATAAATGATTGATTCGGACGACGCAAAGATTTGATTCCATAGTTTGTGATTTTTTTCAACAAAGGAATGCATGATACACCGTTGTGGGGCAAAACATTGTAGAAGGTCTTGGATGAAGAACTGACTGATGTGGCTCCAGATGATGACTCTCATTTTAATCAATAGAATGTAACTAATCATGTCAAATTAAGTATCTGTACAGCAACATATGAAGGATGCAAAGATTTCTTGATCAACGCAGTCCACACCCTTACAAGATACTTGTAGTTGGCAAAATGTTAAACTGAATACTTTAATAAAAAGTAAGAGAATCTTTGTTCAAATACGGTTCTTGTCCTTGGAGACTTTGCAGAAAACAATCAATTTCTTCGGCAAAACAAAATCCAAAATCTCAAATTTTTGGTTTTGATTTTCAATCATGATATCTATTTTATTGGTTGAAGAATTTATTTTCTATAGATGCAGTATTTCTATTGCTTTTTTTTTCTTTTTTTAGAAGGAATCCGCCACTTATCAAGGTCCAAAGGCCACTCGGGGATAAGTGGGAATGAGTGTACGGTGGTCACCGGGACAATAGCATAGTAATCGTTAGTGGTAGAAATTGGGTATAATTTAATTCTTTAAGAGAAGAGCTCAACAAGAGCTTGTTTACATTGGACTTTAAGACTATCATATTGTAGTCAGCTGGGAAGCAGTCCAGCGGAATAGAATTCCGTAGGTGGGCACTTATAGGAAAGAAGCCTCGTTCATGAAATCTGTGTTTAGATTTAGGTACAGATAGAGAGTGGGAAAATTGTTGGTAGTGGTTGTAGCTAGTAGAGTATTTTTTTTTTTTTTGTAAAAGTTTAGTAGGGAGGGGGGGGCCATAGGAGCTCAGTCAAGCATTTGCCATGAAAATAACGATAGAGTAGAGACAGGCTTGCAACATGTCTTCTGTAGGAAAGAGGCTGCAGGGAAGAGAAAAGGGCATCACATACCAGGTTTCAAAGCCAGCTTTGAACACTGTCAAGGTAGTGTAAGTCCCTCCAAGCAGCTCCTACCCAGATGTAGCAATAAGAATCCATCCTAGGATGTATTTGGATCTTATACAGAAAATTTGGAAAATCCCACTTGCGATTCCATTGGCAATGAGATATCTACTGGAGCGGTAGAATGATCCAATCATTTTTCCTATAATGTTGGCAACGGATTTTATGTATGTGTTCCATTTCAGATCAGGAGTGAAGGTCAGTCCCAGAAGGGTTCTGGATGTGACCTTAAACTATATCCGATGGTGAGGCTCCAGCTTGTGGGCTTTGAAGAGTGTGGAGCCACCTCTTAATTGCCAATGCTCCCAGGTCCACTCTGATCCAGAGTGGTAGTACCTGTTAGGATCCCAACTATGGGTTAAATAGAAACCGACTTGAAACAAAAAAATATATATATATTCTATTAAAAACTTATTCTTCAAAATCACTGGATTTGGCATTAAATAACCTGAAAAGGGTTGATATGCCATAAAACAAAAACAACCAAACCAAACCAAACCAGACCAGTCCCAAAAGCCTGTCTAAGCATGGTAGTTTCCCATAACGAGAACCATTCATTTCAATTAGGACCAGATGAGGGTCAGAATGTTGATGATGGAAACAGAGAAGCTTAGTTTTATATGCACCAGAATTAACCAGCCAACTTTTCCCCATTGAAAATTGAGATTTGCTAAAAAAGATAAACAGGCAAGTTTGAATTGTAACAAGGTTATTAAACTTTGAAAACTTTAAAAATCTTAGGCTGATTAAGCAAAAATCAATTTTCAAAAATTATTTTCATTAATAATTAATTTTTTACCTAATCGTTTTTCGTAATTTTTGGATATGTTCATTACTGTGACATTAAGTAGGTACCATTGGTTTTACTTGAAATTCAATATTTTGCTTTGCGAATTTTGCTATTATAATGAAGTAGCGCTTGACATTCTTAAGAGTTAATTCAGTGATTTTTTTAAATGGAAATCACTCTTAACATGACATGAAGCCACTTGATGTAAGAAACTAACAAGAACAAAAGGTGATTATTGCAAAGACAGGATATCCCTACTAATTAATCTTGAAAAAACCAATGCCATAGTTAGGAGGAAGACAGTCAGCAAGCTTGTAGTTCTGAGAAAGCAGCCATTGGAATAGGAAGCTGTATTTCAATGAGGTATTAAAACAGTGAATTGGTGGAGACCACTAGACCAACATGTCAAATGAGCTGGAACAAAGGAAGCAGGGAATAGATCAGACAATTCTGAAGAACACATGTTATAATAGTATTACATTCCTGAATTTTGGAAAGGAGGATTGATTATTCGTATTATTTGGATTCTTCAAACTACTGTTCTCATCTTGAGTGTCATTTTCATAATGTTTCGGTCGATGGAACCTCTGACCTTCTTCAGGCATATCTTGTTGAATATGGGAATGTTTCTGTCGAACTCGGGAAAGACCATGGCGCAGTGATTAGGGTACGTGGAAAAACCAATTGTAAAAGTGATATTCTCCTGAAGATTGAAGGTTCAATTGTCAGTGTGGGAATCTGATCTGTCACAAATAGAGAAGTGGTTAATCAACCCAGCGAAAACAATTCTAAATTACTTGGGACCTCTATCCAGTCATGGCTGATGGAACGAGAGCATGTGTTATTTGCACAATGTTTCTGTCAATGTAACCTTGAATGGAATCCTTTATTTACTTCTCGAGAGGGGGGGGGGAGTAAATAAAGGGTTCCGTTCAAAATTTCATCCAAATTCTCGAGTTCAACAGAAACATTCCCCGAGTTCAACAAGATACACCTGAAGAAGGACGGAGGTTACATTGACCGAAACATTGTGCAAATAACACTCAAGATGAGAACAATAATCTGAAGAATCCAAATAATACGGTTATAATTGTATTTATAGAAATACATTTATGTTCAGCAAAAAAAAATGCTATTTCAAACCTAAGTATTGCAAACTAATTAAAATGCTTCTTTTTTTTTTTTTTTTTTAAAAACTCTTATTCACCTCAAACAAGGCACAGTGCCACTTGGACGTAAGGGAATACTATTTAGAAACATATCTACAGCAACATTCTGTAGGGAGTTGAGCAGCAAGATATCTGTTTACATTACATTTGAATTTCTACATGTCAGGGAAGCAGGAGACCAGAAGGAAATTTTTCAAATTCTAGCAGTTCGAGGGAAGAAACTATTAGAGTAGAAGGCTTTCCAGCATTTATGGATCTTTACAGTGAAGGGGTGGAATTTTGCTGCTTGTTGGATTATTCGGGGTTATCTACATTGGGGGGCCGTGTCGGTGGGGCATTAGAATACACTGACTGCCCCCCTGCAGAGGGTAAAAGTCCCTCAATGGGGGTCCTGGATATGACCTTAAACTATATCCAGTGGTGAGGCCCCAGCTTGCGGGCTTTGGGGAGTGTGGAGCCACCCTTTAATTACCATTGCTCCCAGGTCCACTCTGACCCAGAGTGGTAGTACCTGTTAGGGTTCCAACTATGGGTTAAATAGAAACCGACTTGAAAACAACAAATATATTCTATTAAAAGTTTTTCTTCAAAATCTTTGGATTCGGCATTAAATAACCCGAAAAGGGTTGATATGCCGTAAAACAAAAACAACCAACCAACCAACCAACCAACCAACTACATTGGGGGGACACAAGTGCTACAAGTCTTTTAGAACACATTCGATTAAAATACTTGTAACACAGGAACAGGGATGCAACATTACAGTGATGGGATAGGGATTGGAGTTTAGTCGATCGTGCAGGATTAATTAGGTTGGAGACTCTTTTTGGACCCTGTCTAAGAGCGAGAGACTAGCGGCAGATGCAACAGCCCAGATGCGGCAATAATACCGCCTGCCTAAGCAAATTGTGGCTTTGTAGAGATACAGGTACTGTTAGGTGTGAGTAATTTTCTAGCACAGTAGAGAGAGAGAGCCCACCTTGTTTACAGCAGCCTTGGGAACGTCTTCAATGTATTTATTCCAATTCATGTTGCTCGTGAATGTTAAGCGAAGGAGTATGAATAAAAAGCGTTCAGGTAGAGTATTGTTACACATGGCAATCAATGGTTGAAAAGGTTTCTTATAACTGTTCAAGGAAAGAAGCTCAGTTTTAGCAGCATTAAATGAAAATGTTATTTCTAACCTAAGCATGACAGACTAATTAAAATGCTATACAAAATCCACATATCATGAAAATGCTATTTCAAACTACGCCTGACAAACCAATGAAAATGCTATTTCAAACTTAAGCATGACAGATCAAGGAAAATTCTATTTCAAACCTAAGCATGATAAAAATGCTATTTCAAACTTTCCTTGTTTACTTCCCTCTCTCCATGAGGGCAGAGTTAGATACAAGATCGATTTTTAATTTGAAGAAAAGCCAGCTCCCCCAGAAAAAGAGGCCCCTTGGATTGGGGCAAAAATTTTAATTGCCTCAAGCTAGAAGAATTTTCCCAAGAACAGAAAAAATTAATTACATTGACACACCGGTTCTCGTTAGATCACCAAAGTTAAGTACCAGATGGGTGACTATTAACAATACCAGGGTGACTATTAACAATACCAGGTGCTGTATGTAGGAGGACAGTGACACCTCCCTGCAAGAACTGAAAAAAAAACTAATGCTGTCATCTTAACTGACTGGGCATATTACATACAACTCAAGATCACTTATGAACCTGATAGTACAGCCATAAAATATATGGATACATTGAGTAGTTTCATGATAAGGGGATGTAACTCTTGAATTGACAATACCAGAAATAATAATACAATGCAATTTCAGAAGCATATATTTCAATTTTATTTTTAATAGTGAAAACATATTTTAATAGTATTTTAATATTTAGAAAGCTATTTTAATAGTATTTCTTGCAATTTTATTTTTAATATTCCGACAAATTTTTACTGGAAATGAAGAACATGATTTTCAAGCCCTTTTCAAGACATTTTTCATATTTTCAAGGCTTTCTCAGGGTAATAATAGAAATAAGGCCTTTTCAAGGCAAAGCTCAAAATTCAGCACCTTTTCAAACCTGTATGAACCGCTGTATTCTCATAAAACTCTCCCCTTCAAGGGAAGCCAGTTTAACTAGCCTAGGGTAAATACTAGTGTTAGGACGATTAATCGGAATCAGGAATCGTAAACCATTGGAACTTTTTGGGGTATCGGAATTAGTATCGTAATTGGAAAAATTTGTGCCCTTTTTTTTTTTTTTTATTACATTTTCACCCCAAACAAGGCACATTGCCACTTTGATGTAGGGGCTACTATTAGGGACACAGGCTACAGGGGTACTAGGTGGGGAGTTGGGCAGCAAGATGTCGGTTTATGTTACACTTGAACTTCTGCATGTCAGTACAGTTAGGGAAGCAGGAACCTGGAAGGGAATTCCAAAGTCTAGCGGTTCTGGGGAAGAAACTACTGGAGTCGAAGGCTCTCTTACATCTAGGGATCTCTACTGTGAAGGGGTGGGGTTTTATTGCCTATTTTCCAATGCTAAAAACGATTCTTTTAATTGGCTTTTTTATTTGATTTTGTTTAAAAGAAAAATATTCTACTGCTAATAGTAATACTAAAATAATGAATATTGAATGATTTTAAATGATTAGTAAAACTAAAATCAATAGATTATCCCCTATATGTGTGTTTTTAAGTTTGAGAAAATATCTGCACATTTAACACATGCTTTTTACGGTAATCGGAAAACAATAACTTTATAGTTAAATAATTAGAGATTTATAAAGAATCAGAATCGGTAATTGTATCGGAATCGGGAATTTAGTATGGAATCGGAAAAATATTGGAATCGTCTCATCTCTAGTAAATACTGTTGGCATATAACAAAAAAACTGAAAGTAATACTCACTAGAGGTTGACCTCCAATTTTTTGTTTCTCCGATTCATTAGCCAACATAATTAGACCCGCACAGGTACCCCACGTCACATGCTTCTCATTGTTTATCCATTCTTGAAGTGCGCTGGCAATATTATTTCGAGAGATGAACAATCCCATTGTTGTGCTTTCCCCACCTGGGATGATCAGGCCGCTCAAGGATGGAACAATGTCTGCTGCTTTACGGACAGATAAGATTTTAAGATTCTTGATTTCTAGGTTCTCTGCAGCTTTTTGTAAGGCAACTCGGTGCTCAGAGAATCCACCCTGGATTTCCAGGATCCCAACGCTCATAGACATAGCTTCCATTTCAAAGAGTGTTCAATTCTGTAAAAAAGAACAAAATTAGTAGTGGTGAGACGATTAATCGGAGTTGGAATCTGAGAAATTGGAACTTTTGGGAGCATTGGAATCAGTATCAAAATTAGAAAAATTGTGCCTATTTTCCAATGCTAAAAATGATTTTTGTCTTTTTTTACATTTGACTTTGTTTAATTAGTTGGTTGTTTTTGTTTTACGGCATATCAATCCTTTTCAGGTTATTTAATGCCAAATCCAGTTATTTTGGAAGAAAAAATTTTTTTTTTCAAGTCGGTTTCTATTTAACCCATAGTTGGGACCCTAACAGGTACTACCACTCCGGGTCAGAGTGGACTTGGGAGCAATGGCAATTAAAGGGTTGCTCCACACTTCCTAAAGCCCGCCAGCTGGAGCCTCACCATTGGATATAGTTTAAGGTCATATCCAGGACCATTGATTTTGTTTAAAACAAAATCTTCTACTGCTCATAGTAATGTTAAAATAGTAAATATCTATTGATTTTAAACTACCAGTAAAAGTAAAATCTAGAGATCTTCTAACTCCGCAAGTGTATTTTTAAAACTAAAATTTTATAAAAATATCTGCACATTTAACATTTGTTTTTACGGTAATCGGGGGGGGGGGGGGAGAAATAATGACTCTATAGTAAAATATTTAGAGATTTCTGTTTTGTTTTATTTTTATGTAGATGGCTTCAAGTATTTTTAGCTTTTTAAAATGTGTTCCAGGATGTATTATTTGTTTTGTGTTGCGCACTAAGATTTGTCTCACATTGGAAGGGGGACAGTTATGTTTTGGGGGTTTTCTTTTTGTAAATTTTGAAAAATTGCACTGAAATTGCATGGTAAGGCAGCTGGATAGAGTAGTGTTTGTGTAAGTAATATAACTATTTGTTTCAAGATTGTTATAGGAGTTACACTCAAAAGATATTTAAACTTATAGATGACATTAATCCTTTCTAATGATTTTAAAGTCGGGGAAGCATCATATTTTTCTAGGTTTTGGGTCTTAAATTTTTCATAGCAAATAATGAATCTAGTTTTATTACTGTTGTTATCTGTGTATGACATTTTTTCTGGCCTTTTCTTCTGATTTAAAGTTTGGTTATATTTATATTATATATCCATAGAACCAAAGCAAAAAGACCAGCCAGATACAGATTTGTAAAGGTTAATCTGTTGCAAATCTATGGACATAAAAAATGCCTAGGGGGTCCCATATCTGGCTGAACATCATTTTTGGAAAACTTAAGTGGAGCATAATCCTGCAGACAACACTACCATCTATGGCAACACTTCAAAGGCCGGCAATGATTTTTCTGATTTTCTCTTCTGACCTTGAGCAACCAGAACTAGCTCCCATACTTACAAAACTGTTTAAACATAATCTTAAGGAGAAATGCTTTCCAACACCTTGGAAAACCTCATCAGTCCGCCTTGTATTTTAAAATTCTAGACATCTGATCTACATCACAGTTTCCTGTGCGTTATGAGTAAGTTGTTGGAATCTGTCATAAATAAAGAAATGGTCAATCACCTCGGCAGAAATAACCCATTCAGTGACATACAATATGATTTGTTCTGCTAGATCTGTAGCTGATATGCTAACTGTAATATCACACAGGATTAGTGAATTTGTCAACAGGGGCTTCATTTCTAGGGCAATTGCTCTTGGCATATCAAAGGCAAAAATGTCTTCTCAATTATTAACTATTTTCTCTCTGATAGGTTTAAAAGAGTAGTAACCGATGGCCAGAAATCAGAAACTCATAGTATCAATGCTGGTACCCTCAGGGTTCCATCATGGACTCAACTCTCTTTGTTTCATTTTTCATTCCATTTGGTGGTTTCTTTTCGAATTTTATTCAGATTCACATGGGGAAAAAAAATAAATTGCAAAAAAAAAAAATGAAAATACTGACTAAAATCCATCAAATAAATACCACCATTACATGTATTTTGTGGATTTAATTTAAAAAAATAATTTTAAAAATAGTATTGTCATTTTCTTTTCCGAGTTTCTGTGGATTTCTATAAGTATTTTGTCAGTATTCTTATTTTTTTTGTTTGAGTTCCAGGACTCCAACACACTTAAAAAACACTTTAAAAATAATTGCATTATTATTTTAGAAAGAAAGAAAACTATTTCATTTTATTTTGTTCTTTCATTTCATTTTTCAACTCCGGTTCCATGTTTTTGTTCTTAAATCAATGTTTGCTTTTTAAAATCAACTTTGTGATAAACTATTTTTTTTTTTTTTTTCGTGGAAAAATGACTTAATTCTGCGCTGGTGGGAGATAAATAAAAAGAGACTAGAAGTGGGGTATTTACTTCTCTCCTACTACAAGAACCGTGACACCAAAGCCAGAAAGTGGGATTGAGAAAGCGCCCCTGAAGAAGGGCACTCTGACCTGCAAAAAATGCTTAGGCAGCTCCGTCGGGATTCCCCGGTAAGAGTGTCACTGGCGATTAGCAATAAGCTAAGCCCTACTCATAGAGAGAAGGTAAAACCTGGAAGGGTGGACCTCCTGGAACTGCACAAAACCAGCATTACACTGCAATCAACAAAGACCAGGTCATTGCAGGAATGGCCTAATTTCTGTTGGCTAAAAATCCCTAAAAGGTGTCTAGGTATTTTTGTTACTTTAACGGAAACTTAACACTCACCTTAAAATGACAACTTTAAGGTTTTCAGGTAAAACCTTTATTATCCAATTTGATCCATTGTTTTCACTAGCGGCCATGGAAAAATCTTAAACTGAACAAGTACTAATGTGCATGCTTGTTACAACCCCCTCTTCCTCTCCCCATGTTAATGAATACCAGTGGCAGTCGCCATTCTTAAGTAATACATTGTTAAAATTTTCTTGATATCAAGAAAACTACTTGCCTGACTTAAATTTGAATGTGATATTCGTTTTCAGTAAAGCCGAAAATCTTAAAAAGCCCTCAATTTAAAGGTAAGTGTTGAGTTGCAAGTGCTGGTCTAATGTAGAAGTGTGAGATTTCAGCCGCATTTTCACATCGTGAAAGACTAGCTCTGCTAGAAAGCTGTAGCCAGTGTCACACAAAAATATTCCCTTTTCATCGGCCAACAAATATGAGTTCGTGATGAAGAGTGCAAAAATAATGTTGTTTTATATATATAGTTGGGCGTAAAAAAAAAACATTATTTTTGCACCAACCTAATATAATTATAAACTAAATGTTTACTTTTCACAATTTTTATACAAGTTTTTATTCACATTTTTTGAAAACTTGAAATTCACTTCGATTTCCTTAACCTTGTGCTATGTGTGGGGCTAAGACTCATTTTTCTGTAATGTTCTCCAAGACATCAAAATTCTTTATTGGAAGGACTTCCTTATCAGATGGGGAAAATTGTATATTCCCTGTTATAAGAGTGTCCTTGAAAAGCAAAGGACCCCCAGTGTTTTTCCATTGCATTTTGGATACTGAAAGTCAAAAATCCTTTTTCTCACAGACTATTTTGCAGGAACTGAAATCTAGGAAAAAATTAGTACGTAGACATGTAATAATGACTGCGAATACGTTTATTGGTACGAGGTCTATGACTCTTCTGGAGCTCAATGTCTCCATAAAATTGGGTTCACAGAAACCCTTTCCTTTAGCTGTCCTATTCACAGACAGTATTAACTTGAAATTTCAAGTTGACAAATTTGACAAGATTACATCTAACATAACTGAGGCAGGTTTTCGACTGTCACGGATATAAAGATCTAAATGGCAATGTGCTACATGATCTTATCAATCTGGACTTAATTCAGTGAATAAAAAATTTCCATGTAATTAAATGTCTTAATGGAACAGCTTGGAAAATTTTGAATAGAATTATCCCATTTTGGAATGGGCGTAATTTTTTGAAGCCCAAATCAAACAAGGAAACTCAGATTGAGTTGCCTCCCTTTAATCAAGTTAGGCAATCATTACCTGCTTATTTTTTATATTTAGTAGAAAGTGTATTAAATCGTATCCCTTCTTATTTGGACACCCTTGATCCATTTTTTTTTTTTTTTTTAAATCTTCCGTAGAACTTTCTTTCTTTTGATACCGTTGGAATCAATAAAAATGCTAAATTGTTTTCATACGATGAAGCGAAAATAGCTGAACTAAAAAAAAAAAACCCATCATACTAAAAGATGGGAAACATTATGTGAATGTGCCCTGGGACTACAACAAAAAGTTAGCTCGGGTATACTCTAATTACGTGACTTCCCTGAAGATTATGCAAAGGGTGGCCATTTCTTTAAAGAAACAAGGTTTATACAACGAATATCTACAAGTGTTCGAAGATTATGAACAAACAGGTATCGTTGAACCTTTCTCTGTTACTCCTGGTGAGTATGACAAATACTGCTGGATTCCTCTTCCTCATAGATTTGTATTTAAGGAGTCACCACAAAAATCCGTTCTGTCTTTAATTGTTTTTAAAAAACGCAGCGTATGATGATGTGAACTTAACAGCACACTGCTCGACTTATTATTAGCCTTCAGAAAAAATAAGTATGTCCTTTTGGGAGACCTTCCTAAGGCTTTCTTACCATTTTCGCCAACAAACTGTAGTAGCACCAGAAAATTTTTAGATGAGAATTGATAATTTGGTATTATTTTGCTTTAAGGTCCGTCTCATGTTCATATAGAACAAAATATTTTTTTTATAGATTTCGGTGTGCTAAAAACGAATCTGCAAACCGTTGTTGTCGCAAAAGAATAGTTTTCATGATATGAAGAAATTACTTTTTCGAAAAGTGGCTGATCACTTTTCCATATAAATTTAACTTAAAATGAGTACCCACTTTCTGGCCACCTGAGGGAGGGGGCATTTTTTTGTGTGTTTATTGGCTAAAAGGTTTTTTCGATTTCTTTTTCTGTTTTCATCTTTCAATAAAGACACAAGGAAATTAAAAAATAAAGAAAAATCGGTATTATTTTACTTTAAGGCTCGTTTTCATAGAAAAAATAGTCTTTTGTAGTTTTCTGTGTGCTTTAAAAGAATATGGTAACGGTTTCTGTCGCAAATTTATCGTTTGTATGGTATTAACCCTTTAACTCTAGGACTATTTTCCATTTCACAGCCTAGCCTTCGTTTTTGCTATGCATGAGCACAATGGAAGGCTGTTAAATATGCACTTGCGTAGCATATGTTCGACACACACGTGCATACAAAATGGCCTCCCGGTGATAACATATAGAATTACATAACTTAATATTTGGAAAACTACTTGTTTTTCGTCTAATTTTAATTTTTAGCCAATACTACACTGTGACAAGGCAGTTTGGTACGCGAGTGCACATTTAACAGCCTTCATTTATGCTCGTGTGTAAGTGTGAAATGGAAAATAGTCCCAAAGTTCAGGGGTTAATACCATGCAAAAGAAATCAAAAAAACTTTTTAGCCAATAAACACAAAAAGTGCCCCCTCTCTCAGGTAGCCAAAAAGTGGGTGCTCATTTTAAGTTAAATTTATATGGAAAAGTGATCAGCCACTTTTCAAAAAAGTAATTTCTTCATATCATGAAAACTATTTTTTTGCTACGAAAACGGTTTGCAGATTCGTTTTTAGCACACCGAAATCTACAAAAAAATGTTGTTCTTAAAGTAAAATTATACCAAATTATCAATCATCTAAAAAATTCTGGTACTACTACAGTATAGCGTCGAAAATAGTGATGCAATTTTTTCGGGCACCTGTCATCAGAATCAGGAGAAATTAGTATTTTAAACTATAACTGAAGCAATGAAATAAATAGCAAAAAGAATTGGGGTTTGTATTACTGTACACATAGATTCGAAAAAGTTCTCAAAAAACAAATATATAACAAATAAATTTTATCAAAGGCAAGATAAGTTACTTTTCTACCAAACTGGATATATTTTTTGTGTTTTTATTCAATGTAACATATTTATTCAGCTCGAAAAACATACAGTGTTTGTTTACCGATGTATTGGACAATTCAAAATGGCGGCCGCTTCTAAACACGGTAAGTTCGAGAAAAGGTGTTATAAATAATAAACTAGACAAAATACTATTAAAAAAACACCGAATATATGTCAACCTATGTCACGGTAATATATATTGAGCGAATTTCTAACAGTATTTTGTCTAGTTTATTATTTATAACACCTTTTCCCGAACTTACCGTGTTTAAGAGAGAGTCGGCCGCCATTTTGAATTTTCCAATACATCGGTAAACACTGCATGTTTTTCGAGCTGAATAAACATGTTACATTGAATAAAAACACAAAAAATATATCCAGTTAGGTAGAAAAGTAACTTATCTTGCCTTTGATAACATTTATTTGTTATATATTTGAAACATCAAGGAAGAAAACAAACAAAAAGGAAAAATACTTTAATTAAACGTGGAAATACGATTTTTTTTAAAATAGCCCAGATCACCCTCTGCATTAGCACCTATTTTTTTTTTTTTTTTTTTTTTGCTATTTATTTCATGCTTCGATTATAGCTAAAATTCTGATTTTCAACTCTGACAGGTGCCAGAAAAAATTGGCGTTTCCATTTTCGATGATAAACTGTAGTAGTACCAATTTTCAGAAACACAAAATGAAGGTTAATTTAAAAACGTTTAACTTACAGCGAAAAAAGGTCAGATTGTTGTTGAGCGTGTCTCGTGTCGTCTCTTACGTAAGGATTCGAGATTTAAGATACAGTATGTTATTTGACAATTTTGAAATTAAGACTTTTAAACCATCTACCCTGACATCGTTAAAAAAGTAAACAGTGTTGTTGATGATATGAAATGATATATTTAAAACCTCGACATTATCATACTACGATTATCGTGAAGTAATCATGATTTTCTTCCGCATGCGTTTTTTACATTTCTGTGAACTTTTTGAACATTTATTTAGTTTCGTAAAGTGAAAAATAATAAAGTTTACAATTCTGTCATATAATTCATCTTTTTTATTCGTAATCTTTCAATTAGAAATAAACCTTAATAAATATAAGTTACGTTACGGTTTTCAAAGACGGATTTTTAAAACAATGATTTTAATCGGTGTCGATGGAAAAAAGTTTACCGTTTAAAAAAAAAGTACGAGAATTTTACAAATTGAGTTGTTTTTTTTTTCGGTGTTTTTAGGCTGATGGGGATTGATTATTCGGATTTTTGACACATTCAAAATTCGGATTTAAACACTCACAATTCAGATTTAAACACATTCAAAATTCGGATTTGGGTTATAGTCAACTCACGTCTTCCCTAATTTTCCTCGTGGCTGCTACCGGAACCGGTGAAAAGACAAAATAGTTCCTTCGCTATTTTCTCTCTCAGTTTATATCCCCCACCTACTGTGCATATACTTCTTTTTTATGTTTTAGTGAAAATAGTTTTTTTCCCAAACTTTTTGTATTATTAAAAGTTATTGAAAACACTTTTTTCGATTTCGGGTTTGTATTACACATAGATTCGAAAAAGTTGTCAAAAAACAAATATGTAACAAATAAATGTTATCAAAGGCAACATAAGTTACTTTTCTACCTAATTAGATATTTTTTTGTATTTTTATTTAATGTAACATGTTCATTCAGCTCGAAAAATGTATAGTGTTTACCGATGTAATACATTTTAAATTTTCCAATGCATCGGCGATGTATTGGAAAATTTTAAATGGCGCCAAACTCTCTGCTGAACACGGTAAGTTTGGGAAAATGAGTTATAAATAAAAAATATACAAAATACTGTTAGTGAAGAAATTTATTATCCACTTCTTCCCGTGGAAGGTAATTCTTCTTAATCAATTAGACGTTACTACTAAACTCTGAAACATCAAGGAAGAAAACAAACAAAAAAGAAAAATATGAGAAATAAAATTTATTAAATATAATGGCAAAAGGAAAAGTTCGTGACCTCTATGGGCTGCCAAAAATGTCCGTCTGGCTTACAAGTATTCTTGTAGTAGTAACCGAAAGGGGAGAGAGAGAAGGGAAAGAGAAGGAAAGAGAGATAGAGAAGGAGGAAGAAAGAAAGAAAAAAGGGGGGTGCACTTACTGGAAGCTTCTGGGCGCCCTTTTCCGAATGGAACATTTAGAAAGTTCGTTTTGTTTGGGTTTTTTTTTTACTTTCCGAGTTCGTGTTATTTAAAAGTTCTTTTTTATCAGTCCTTTTCCTGGAAACTCGTTTCCGTAGTCCTTTTTGCAAGGGTTAAAATTCCATGGAGGCAGAATATTTTGGAGTTTTCAAGTTTCTTAGAAAATTTCCAGTGGCGAATTTTCTTCTTAAACTTCAATTATCCTTTTCTCGATAATTGAATTCAGTTTGCAAGTGTCTTAGAAAACTTTGAGGCAAATTTTCTTCTTTTAGTTCTTTTCAACAATTTTAATGTCTTGTTAGGACAGAGTTGTACTTCGCCTAAGTTATTTCCAGGCTTGGTTCTTTTCAACAATTTTAATGTCTTGTTAGGACAGAGTTGTACTTCGCCTAAGTTATTTCCAGGCTTGGTTCTTTTCAACAATTTTAATGTCTTGTTAGGACAGAGTTGTACTTCGCCTAAGTTATTTCCAGGCTTGGTTCTTTTCAACAATTTTAATGTCTTGTTAGGACAGAGTTGTACTTCGCCTAAGTTATTTCCAGGCTTGGTTCTTTTCAACAATTTTAATGTCTTGTTAGGACAGAGTTGTACTTCGCCTAAGTTATTTCCAGGCTTGGTTCTTTTCAACAATTTTAATGTCTTGTTAGGACAGAGTTGTACTTCGCCTAAGTTATTTCCAGGCTTGGTTCTTTTCAACAATTTTAATGTCTTGTTAGGACAGAGTTGTACTTCGCCTAAGTTATTTCCAGGCTTGGTTCTTTTCAACAATTTTAATGTCTTGTTAGGACAGAGTTGTACTTCGCCTAAGTTATTTCCAGGCTTGGTTCTTTTCAACAATTTTAATGTCTTGTTAGGACAGAGTTGTACTTCGCCTAAGTTATTTCCAGGCTTGGTTCTTTTCAACAATTTTAATGTCTTGTTAGGACAGAGTTGTACATCGCCTTAGTAAATTTTCAGGCGTCCCTTTTTTATCCGAGACCTTAAGGGAATACATTCGATACTTGTTGTCTCGACGACGCCCTTTCCACAACTGCCGAATTAATTCAAAAAGGTCACACACGTGCTTCAATTTAGCACGAAAACGTCTCATCAAATCAACAGGCATAAGAGAGTAAGGTGACATAAAAAAAAAGGAGGAAGCTAGGGAAGGGGGCAAGAAGGGAGTTAAGAAGGAAGGAAAGAAGAACAGAAACAGCAGAAAGAAGGAAATAAAAAAGGAAAGAAAGGTGGTGGAAGATAATTTCCACATTAGAAACTCGCTCAATATATGTTATCGTGACATAAGCTGAAATATATTCGGTGGGTTTTTAACAATATTTTGTATAGTTTTTATTTTTAACTCATTTCCCAAACTTACCGTGTTCGGCGCCATTTTAAATTTTCCAATACATTGGTAAACACTGTACATTTTTGGAGCTGAATAAACATGTTACATTGAATAAAAACACAAAAAATTATCCAGTTAGGTAGAAAAGTAACTTATGTTGCCTTTGATAACATTTATTTGTTATATATTTGTTTTTGTTGATAACTTTTTTTAATCTATGTGCATAGAAATACAAACCCTCGATTTCTTTTTATTAAGAATTATTCAAAACACTCTTAGCAATTTTATTATGTTTTTTTATCTTTTTTTTTTAATTTAGAATTAGTGAAAACACTTTTATCAATCTTTTTTATTTAAAATTATTGAAAGCATAATCATAAACTTTCAAATAGAAAAAAACTTATTTTTATATTTTTGTTATTAAACGACTAATTGTGTTATTTTTATCTTGTTATTTTTTACTGTATATTTTTCAATAATGTGCATTTTTTTTTATATTTTATTTCAATAAATTGCTTCAAAATACAAATACTGAATAACAAATAAAAGCGAAGGAACTGTTTTGTCTCTTCACCGATTCCGGTAGTAGCCACACAAAAAATTAGGAAAGACATTAGCTGACTATAACCAAGATTTTAATTCTCAAAATTTGAAGCATAGCTGGGGTTTTTTGTTTGTTTTTTCTTTTGTTTTTTTTTTTTTAATCTTCCTTAATCCTCACCCCAATACAGGAAATACATGTTCAGTCTGGCATTTTATTCAAAAGGTACTAGCGACAGCAAGAGAAGACTTGATTCCAAATATTTCTCATATGTTATATCTCCCCTCTTTGGTTTTCATACATAAAGTAAATTTCACAATGTATAAGGATTATTTGATTCTGGAGATATTCATAATTGTACCCTATTTCCAAAAGAGGGGAGATATAACATATGAGAAATATTTGGAATCAAATCGCCCCTTGCTGTTATTTCAGATAATTTGAACCCATAGCAGTAAGTTTTGGTCTCCCCTCCATCAAGACCAGAATTCCATATCTCTATGTCAGATTTAACAGGTTCGATTTCTAGGTATGTAGCTATAGGAATTGCATAGCCATAATGGTAGGTGTATGACTTATTTCCAATTTATTTTCTTATTAGAAATATTTTAATGAATAAAGTTTATACAGATTAACAGACGATAATGAGTCAATGAGTTATATGTGTCTGTGCGTTCATTCATGTTTGTTTGCATGGATAGGGAAGGCAGTATACTGGCAATTATACAGACAACTGGATCTTGAACACCCAGACAAATGGCACAACCACATACTGGCAGCAGTATTTGAAAATGAAAGTCACAAAATCCTATGGATCTGCAAATGGATAAATTCATCCAAGCAAGAAGACCAGATGTCATAATAGTTAACAAGATGGAAATGTCCTGCCAGATTATAGATTTTTTTTCTTATTAGAAACCTTCTGGTATATGTTCCCAAGACTTGCTGCTACACTAGATATTCAATTCTTTACAGATGGTCCAGTGGAGATATTTACACACTCCATTGTGTCGCATTGTGTAGTAGCCATCCCCTCAGCAGAACCTTACAGGTGAATGTCAAGTGGCTCACACTCTCTACTTCTGTGTGGCAGAACCTGTACTTATTGTCATTGCTGAGATCACTCATCCTTTGAAATGCAATGGTCATCAAGCCTTGGTCTTGGGTGGCCATGATCATCTTTTCCTGATCATCCTGTAATGATCATGAGTGTGTGTATACTTTGTTGTTTTTCTGGGTGCTCTAGATTTAGTTGGCTGCACAGTTCCCAGTATACTGCCTTCCCCATTTGATCGGGTCTATTTTTTTTTTGTATGTGTGACCTTGTACGTGACCTTACACGACCTTAAACCTCTGATCGCGGCCCAGTTATAATCTTAACCCTGGGTCGATGCCCACTTATGACTATCCTAGTCACCGGGTAATTAATTATGTCGACTGGGCAACCAGGTCTGCCAACCATTGGTACGTCGCGTCACCCAGTGAGTCCTCGTCAAAACGTTGGAGGACTCTTCTCGGTTGCACGGTCCTCAAGGCCTGTTCTTCTTGATCGTCTAGTTGGTCGTCCTGTTGACTGGGTGTTCGTTGACAGGAACGGGGTTACAAGTGGCAAGTAAAAGAAATAAAGTTACATGGAACAACAGCACATCAGCAAACAAACTCCGGAGGTTGGTTGATATATAATGTATTTAGGAAATTCATAAATGATTATCTACAGACGTATGTACAATTGAAGATTAAATGGAAGCAAGCAATTAGATTTGTGAATGAGCTTCTTGTTGTTGAAATACTCGGTCAGAGTCACGGACCGTTGTAATTATCGTTAAGGTGTTCTGGCTGGTCTCTTCCTAGGTCCTCTGAATTCTATTAAGTTGCAAATTGAGCTCTCTGGCGACCAGCGAGGGGGAGAGAGAAGTTGGGTGGCTGGATTCCTCTACCGAGACCTTTTTCTCTGTCTCTCCAAAGACCTCTCTCTGTCTTCTCTCTTCTTCTATCTCCTTCTATCTCATTAAATCGAGTTTTACAGATCTTATATAGTAAAACCCTTGAATAATGACGACGCCTACGTTCGTCTTCGACCAATCAAATTGATTGATAACAATCCACCTGATTCCTTCTCATTGGTCAATTTGGCCTGTGGCAGGTATTATTTTTCCGCCCCCAATTTCCAAAATCAAATTGACTCCTCCCCAACTTGCCTGACCCCGCCTTCTCGATAATGGTTTTTTCCATATTATCAACTGATAATCAGAGGAAATATTATTTTTTAGCTTGTAATAGATCACCAGTTTTCATCTATTTAAAAATATCCATTTGATCTTCTTTCCCCTTTGAATTATTTGTTTTGTAAAAACATCCGTGTGATTTTTAAAAGAAATATTCTTTATATGTCAGAATTCCCCTTAGCGCCCAAAACAATTTGCCAAAAGACATTTTTAGATAATTCATATTGAAAAACAATTCATGTCGAACCTTGGGCTGATGTTATTAATTCTTTTATCAGGCCTGATCTGTTTCGTGTGTGTGTGTGTTTCTCAGATCAAAAACGATCCGACATTTCACCTGTCAAACAACACATTTCAAGCCGACCGACATTTCCAATCTCTGTTTCGGAATATTTTGTGTTGGCTCGTTTAGTTCAAAGGCGAGCGTATTTTGGTTAAAAAATGTTGTAAGTAATCTTTCGCTTTGAAGTTTAGCATGCGATTTCTATTTTTATCCCCCGACCGTATGGTATCTCAACAACAAGATTTTGACACATAAAAATATTAACTAAAAAAAAATTTTTTTTTTTCTGTAATCGGTGTTCGCCCGGGATTGAATATTACATTCAACACAAAAAAAAAACGTCACATCGACCCTACTGATCTGATGTGGCCCCTCTTTGGTGTTACATACGACTAGTTTGCTGCATTTGTTTCTTATTGGGTTTATTGTTAAGTCTCTTTGTACATAGAGTTTGCATTTGCTGTTTTCTTGTGTCTTGTTGATCCTTGCTTTGATATGGTTGGTTGTAATTGCATTATCTTGTACAGTTGTTATTAGAGATTCAGTTCCTTTGTTTACACTTCCATTTTGTCACCATGTCCAGGTGTCTCATCTTTTGTCAGTTTTATGGATTGTTCATGTAGCTGTGTCTCTTCCCATTTTTCTTTACTCGTCTAATCCCTCATCTCTTCTTTATCTGTCTTGTTTATTTCTTCAGTCTCTTTGCTGCAGTAATTATTCTTTCAGTGTTCTGCATTAGGTATTTTTCTAATTCTTTTTTGGTATTATTCACACAGTCTTCTATACAAACCAGTTCCCTTTGTAGGGGACAAGAAGTTTAAGTGAAATTAAATCTCTCTGCCCCAAACAAAATAACAAAAAAAAAAAAAGAAGAAAACAAAATGAGACCTCCTTCTGATTCAAAATGCACCACATTTATTTTTCAACAAAAACAATAAGATGAACAAGCAAAGGTCCAATCGGCGAAAGTTCTTGAAAAATCATTATGATTAGAATGTGAGATGAAAGTCCTGTATTGAATTAATCAGGTTAGAAGGTAAAAGTCTTGTGTGAAAATAATGTCCTTATTTCAAGGTTTGTTTTTTAAATGGTGAAGTCGCCTTATTCAAAAGTCCCATGAGGATAGTAATTTGTGAGGAAAGTAATTCATTGTTATAATTTATAAAATGTGCGTATACGCACACTCATGATCATCCTGTAATGATCATGAGTGTGCGTATACACTTTTGTTTATTTTACTGCAGTCGAAGTTCTCAGAAATCAAGGGGGCCCCTTCCTGGGGTTAACACTTGATCTCTATACGAGATACAAAAATATTCAAATATTCCATTAAATTTCTCCTTTCAAACATTAAGTTAGTAGCAAAGTTGAGAACAATTTTCCTCTCCCCATTTGACCATTTAAATTTGTTATAGTATATCTTTCTTATGGTCTCTTGGTCTAACTGGATTCGAAGACAAGAATTTATCTAGTCTAGTGGAGTATCTAGCTTTGTCCTGTTACTTGGTGTAAAATCACTTGGAGAAGGCGCACCATTCCTTGTAAAAGGCACTGTGAGTTCGCCAAACTGAGGAGATCTTATGCCGCAAATATTAAGTGATGTTGAATATTTCATCAGGGTTTACTTGTAGTGAAAAGTATGTTCACACCAGGTTGTCCTGACAACCTCTGCACAGAGAGACCTTAGATACTCGAAGATAGTGTCTAGTAGGAATTCAAGTTTTCCCCTTATGTTTTTTTATATTTAACTTCAATCAAAGTTCTCAGAAATCAAGAGGCTCCCTTCTGAGGGATAACATTTGATTTCTATATGAACCAGTTCCATGTATTTGCTTTGCTTCTGTCTTCTTGATCTTCACTCTCTGATCTGCTGAAACAGCAAAATCTATAATCTGGCAGAACATTTCCTTCTTGTTAACTATTATGACATCCGGCCTTCTTGCTTGGATGGGTTTATCCATTTGCAAAACCATAGGATTTTGTGACTTTCATTTTCAAATACTGCTACCAGTTTGTATTTGTGCAATTTGCCTGGGTGTTCAAGATCCAATCGTCTGCATAATTCCCAGTATACTGCCTTCCCTACCCGCATTCACAAACATTAACAATCCCCTGAGGAAGCAACTAAGATTGAACGGGACATCAGTGTCAGATCACTCAATGCGCATGAGGAAGAAGAAATGGGAATTGATGATACCACAAAAAGAGCACCAAGAAACTTATCGCTGCAAATGCTAAGAAAATCGTACAAGTTTTTTGTTGTATGCAAAGATGAACGTAACAATTCATCCCGTGAGCATGGGGAGCGGGGGGGGGGGCATGTATAGGTAAAAGAGTCATCTGTTCCTGATAACAGGAAGTACTCATGGAGTTATCTCCCCTGATAACACGAAGTAACCAGGGAGTGATCTCCCCTGATAGTTATATATAGGGAACAGATGAGGGCGACCATTTGCTTTTTTGTGTGGATCTTAGCAACAAGCTGGAAGGACACATTTTCCCATTTTAAAATACCAAACACCTTAAAGCTACTAATATACGATGAAATAGGGAATAAAATATCTATTAATTTTAATTAGTGCATGAACTAATTAGAAAAAAAAATCACCAGTTTAGTGGAATCCTAATACATATCCTGCTTGGCACTATTTCAAAACACCTTGTCTATATATCATTATACTACTAAAATTGTGTGCATGTTGTTTGTTCTCATGCACACTTGATGACGTCATCATTTTGTGATGTCATACTGCAAAGCTGGTGGATATAACCATGCACAGTAAATGACATTATAAAGAATCTCTTCCTTACTCCCTCCTCCTCCATATTAACAGAAATTAGACCATTCCTGCAATGACCTGGTCCCTCTTGATTGCTGTGTAATGCTGGTTTTGTGCAGCTCTAGGAGGGCCGCTCTCCCAGGCTTTGCCTTCTCTCTTTGAGAAGAGGTTAGCTTATTGCTAATCGCCTGAGATGCTCCTACTGGAGACGGTCGATGGGGCTGCTCAGGTACTTTTTCCAGGTCGGAATGCCCCTCCTCGATCCCACTTTCTGACCCTGGTGTCACAGTTCTAAGGGAGATAACTAAATACTGTCTCTGTTTTGTCAAAGGTCTGCTGTTTTAGATTCACCTGCTTTATTCAGTATATGGTATATTCGTTCAGAGGAACGAAATCTGCAGATCTGTTGGTCTGAAAGAAATTTAGCATTTTCAAGATGATGGACTATATCTAGATTTATTAGGGATTCAAAGATTTTAGCGAAGAATGGAAGAAGATATGTAATGTTACCCAACACATTGTAGCCTCAGTTGCAAAGTAGACAAAGAATAGGAAAGAACTTCAACTCGCTTTTTTCCCCGTTATAACAACGACATTTATTACCTCATTCACCCGCCATGTGTGACTTTTCGTTACGGCTGTGACGTCACGTACGTCTCTAACGTGCTCTCAAATGTCATCCACGTCTCTAATGTAATTGTCTTCTCAAACATGTTCTCTCCTTTTGATAGTCTTCTTTTTCCTTACCGTGACGTCATTTCACGCATGGTCTGTATTTGCATATAGCCGTCCACACTATGTTACATATATTTCTTAGATTTCTGAATTTTGAGCTGAGGTATCATTGTTTGTATTATTTAGATTAATCAGATTACGGTTCTTATCTTGAGTGTTATTTGGGTAACGTTTCAGTCAATTAAACCGTTGACCTTCTTCCGGTGTTATATATTTTTTTTATTGGAATCCTTTGAGATGAGTAATTTATTTATTTATTTATTTATTTGCAGACTGTTATCCTTGTCTTCATAGTTGTTGTTATTTTACCACGTTTCGGCCAACTATTCCTTTGGCCTTCTTCAGGTGGTTAACCATGACAGGATAGGAATACTGAGTCTCTTAACTGTATCCTCAGTAATTACTGCCCCTATTTACAATGCCTCCCCACGGGACAGAGTTAGACGCCAGGGTCGTTTTTTAATGTGGAGAAAAGGAACAAAACTAAAAATTGTCTCAGTCGTGAAGGATTTCTCCTCCACTGACAGAGAACAAGAAATTGAAGTGCAGCATCTGAAGAACAGATACTACACTTTACTGTCTTCCATAGTTGTTGTTGTCTCATCACGTTTTGGCCAACTAATCCTCTGGCCTGCTTTGGGTAGGATTGAAACCGCTATCTTCAGACAATACTCACCTGGAACCGTAGAGATTCAACGCCTCTATCAACTGTGCCACTGGTCCCAAAGAGGTCCAGAAGGTCCAAAGGGGCCCATGGCGCAGTGGATAGAATGTTATCATTGTGGTTAACCACCTGAAGAAGGCCAGAGGATGAGTTGGCCGAAACGTGATGAAACAACAATAACTATGAAGATGAGGATAACAGTCCACAAATAGATATTCTTCAAATGTATAAGTCACCATTTTTTATGCTAAATTTATTTTCTATGAGATAACCAACGATATTAGCAAAGAATGGAAGGAAATATTTATTAAGTTTCTGAATTTTTTAGATGAGGAATGATTGTTTGTATTATTTGTATTAATCGGACTAACGTTCTCATCTTCAGTGTTATTTGCACAACGTTTCGGTTGGTGTAACCTCTGACCTTCTCCAGAAGCATAAGTCGCCAAGTTTGATATTAGGAAAAGGTTAACTACACTTCTGAGGTTTCATATTTAGGTTTTAATTAAAAGTAAATATTAAAAATAGAATCAATAAAAATGCTATTAGACAAAACACTAAAAGATATTGTTTCTAAAATATCTATAACAAAAATGGAGGAGACTCTAAAATTTAATTAAATCCATTAATCAATCATAAGTTCTTAAAAACATAATTTATAAAAATATGTGACCACCGGTAAACCATAAATGTTAGACTATGTGTTGTTCTCATCAATAACTATTTCATTATTTTTTTAATATAAATGCTCTGATCCCCACTTGACCTTAATTGATATGAATGGTTCTCGTCTAAAAGAGGCTCCTTGTTTTGACAAACTTCTAGCTCTAACCTTTACTCTTGACCCGAAAATGGAAGACACATCAAATCTGTTGCCAAGGTCGCCAGAAAAACGCAATCCTTTACCTGTATAATAGCCAGACTGCGTCCTAAAATAGAGTACTGTTACCATATCTTAGTGAAAGCTGCTTGGAATACCCTATTCCGCCTTAACAAAGTTCAAAACCGGTTCCAAAACCTACTAGGCAATGCCCTTTTTTCTTCCCAGCAACCTCTTTCCTACAGAAGAGACGTTACAAGCCTGTCTCTCCTCTATCATTATTTTCATGGTAAGTGCTCATCCCCATCCTGTGCCAAACTTTTACAAAAAAACACCCGTCTAGTTACAACCACTATCAACAATTTCCCCCACTCTCTATTTGTGGCTAAGCACAAAATTCCATGAACAAAGCTTGTTTCCTAGAACTGCTTGCATATGGAACACTAATAACACTTATCCTCGAGTGGTCTTCGGGCCTTGATAAGTGGTAACTCCCATGTAAAATAATAAATAAAAAAAATTAAAATTCCCAATTCGCGTTAATGAGATGCTATTTTTTAGTGACATATAAATATTTTTTTAAATATATTTATTATCTACTAGTAGTGCACCCAGCATTGCCCGGTCATAAAATACACTTAAATATGATATTTTTATTTATACAGATTTCATATTTATTATTATAGAACCAATTATTTCATATTATATTGTACCCAATATAGCCACGATTTCAAAAGTAAAAAAATATGATTTGGGTGCCATCAATTAGAATCGAAACCAAAACCAAAACAAAAACATAACAAAACAGTTTCATTATTGAATACTATGTCTACAAGTTAAGCAAAGATTGAAGTTTATTTGTATCTCAATATGGTTGGACTGTGGAAAGGACTATGAATTTTATTAAATACAAGCTGGTTTCTATGAGAACAATGTTTTTGATAGACAAAATGCAAGAAAGGGTGGTTGGCGGTCCACAAAGCTTTATAATTATATAGATTAATTGAAAAAAGAAAAAAGGGGAGGAATATATTAATTAAAATCTAAATTTTCCATACTACTCAATATGGTTGAACTGTGAAAAAGAGTGTGAATTTTATTAAATATAAGGTAGTTTCTATGACAACAATATTTTTAATAGACAAGATGCAAAACAATGGTTCACACAGTTTTATAATTATATAGATTAACTGAAAAAAAAAAGTGGGTGGGGGGATATATTAATTAAAATCTAAATTTTTAAATTATTGGTTTGATTTAGTGGGGGTTAAGTACGTTAAGGTTTTAACCAACTTAATCAGTTTCTCCTCTAACAACAACAAAATGTTTGCATCTTGTCACAATATAGACTTGATGACGTCATAAAAGTGAGATTGATGGCATCACCATGCATACTGGATAAACTCACAAAATAAAATAGATGACGTCATAATAGTGTTGTAAATTTAGAATTTTTGCAGTTGGCATCCTATTGATTAAACTAGTAGGGAGACCCGACATTGCCGAGGATTGAATGAGGAGCAATGAATGTTCCATACTTCCAATATTATTATTGTCAGCGAAATCAGTGAAATTGTTTGAGCATGTTTGACCACCGAAAGATGTGGAACACTATGAGAATACTAATATTGATTAATAGTGTTACGTTGTTATAAATCTTTTTTTTTTTAAGAAGGGAATCACCACTTATCAAGACCTGAATGCCACTCGAGGATAAGGGTTAATAAATGTAAGGTAGTAGTGTAGTAATCGTTAATGGTATAAGTTGGGCAGAATTTGTTTGTTTAAAGGGATGGCTCAACAACAACTTGTTTACATTGGATTTAAAGGCTACGATATTGTAGTCAGCCAGGAAGTAGGCCAGCAGAACAGTGTTCCACAGGTAGGTAGTTCTAGGAAAGAAGTTTTATTCATGGAATCTGCATTTAGATTTAGGCTTAAATAGAGAGTATGGGAAATTATTGATAATGGTTGTAGGGAGTCAAATGTTTTTTGTGAAAGTTTGGCAAGGGGGGGGGAATCATAGATTGAAACTCAGACAAACACTTGCCACAGTGTTGTTATATTTTAACACAGGTTCAATACATTGCATGCAGAGACAGTCGAAAAAAAAGAAATTCAACTCAGTTTTTTTTTAGTTATGAAATAAAAGGCATTTATGTATGGTACTTTCCGAACTATGCCTGCATTTTAGTTTTACAAGTCTCTTTGTTTGCCATGTGGATGTGAAGCTGAGGTCAACTCTGCCATGTCGAACACATGATTTTTCTCCTCCCCCATCAACACGTCTGCTCAAGTCCAGTTGCTGCCACACGCCTTTTTCAGATCTCTGCTTTTCTTTCTGCTGCTATGTCTTCAGCTCATCGTACAACACACTGTCGTCCAACTATTTTGTTATTCGAAGTTCAAATTGCATCTTGTTTTAAAAAGTTCCTCTCCCACTCACACATGCTTCCAAGTCACTCTCGCTGTCAACATGGTTCCTTTTTTCCTTTCCACTTTTCTTTCTTTCTCTTCCTCTGCTGTGACGTCACCTCATGCACTGGCTTGGTTATTTGCATACATGTCGTACTGCTGCTACATATGCATCAGGGGCTCTGTTACACTCCCAGGAATTACTCTCTCCTCTGTTACAATTGTATTAACTACATTTGATTATTTATAGTACGGTTTATGTCAAAGAATTGTTGACATTGGATTTGAAGGCAATCATGTTTGAGTTGTAATCAGTGGGGAAGTAGTTCTGCAGTAATATTCTCCATAGACAGAAAACTCTTACAAAGAAAGTCTATTTGGCTGATGCTAGACTCAAGAAGGGAGAAAATAAAGACTTTTTTCATTGTGGTAGAATAGTAGCAAGAATTGGAAAACACAAGTGAAATATTTTTAAATTATTACAAGGATAAATGGAAGATGTTACCAAAGTATTCTTGGTATGACACACTTGTTCATAAATCCTTTGAACGCACGTGACTTCCCATTAAAACTTCAAGCGCTCATCCGGTGTCCGAGAATCCACTTCCCTTCATCAACATTTGCTCAACCACTATATTACAGGGCGTTACATGAATGTACCAGTTACTTTATTTATTTATTATTTTTGATTACATTTTTTGTGGATTTTGAGTCAGAACGTATTATTATACAAACAAATACGATCTTTTGAAATTATCACACTGAGATTAATTTGCTTGGTAGATGAATAGAAAGACTTGGGTAGAAAGTACCAATCAAGAATCCATTCTTGACAATCAGCCTGAAAGATGTGGGATCAGGAACTGGCCCAGTACCTAACAGACTAAGATATGCCACTTGGGTATTACCGAGAAGGTCCAACCTCTATGGCCTTGCCTTCCAGCTTTCGGGTGAGGAAAGTTTATCACTTGTTGTCTGAGGCGCCTCTACCAGAGAATGACGATGGGGAGGCCCAAGCAATTTTTGCTAGACTAGAGTGCCCCTTCTTTAGGGGAAATGGCTGGACATCTCCACTTTCTGACCTTGTGTCATATCTTGCTGAGGTGGGCAGCAAGTAAATAACCCTTTATAAAATTCTGAAATATTTTGATTCCAGTCTGATTTATTTATAGATGCAATCCTAACATGAATCATCACTCCGGGTTGGAGTAGATCTGGAAATGGTGAGAACCCCAAGAAGGTGAGTATTCAATAGGAAATAGGATGCAGAATAAAAAGGTAGAAAAAGTTGAGAAAGATGGATTTAGGGGTGGTTGGGTTGTTAGATATGGAGACGTGGCGATGCCGAGGAAAGTAAAGGTGTGCACACATGCACATTCCTGATGGATTTTGATCTACATTCTTGTGTCCCATATAAATCAACGGAATTGTAATTATTATGAAAACAAAGAAATGTTTACATTCCAGGTGGGGACTTATGAAGTTACACAATGCAAAAAAGAAAAGAAGAATGATATCTTAATATTTACATTCACAAGAATGTCAATTGATGCCTATATAAGAAATAACATAAGCAACATGGAGGAGAAGAGAGCAAACTCACAGCATCAAGCGTGATTGACATCTTTCCTTCATCATGCTACACACTAACCAACTCCTACAATTAACCTCTCTTTCTCTCTGTTTTTGTCAATGGGTATAAAGCTTAATTGTAAATAAAACTTATATGTTGATAAATTCGTCTCTGTGTTGATTTTGAGAATAATGGCAAAAGAATTGTCAGGTGTATATATGATTTCAGTGAGCATTTGAAAAGCGCAAGCTAGAAAATTATATATGCATTCAACAACACAATAGGGTGGAGTAGAGGTAAACACTTACCCAAGGGTATTCAAGGAAGTTTAGTGTTGTACTAGTTCTATTTGACCCATAAATTGGACATTAACAGGTACTACCACTCATCCAGATCAGAATGGACCTGGATGTAATTGCAACTAATGTAATATAGTGGGAGGGATGTAAATTGTGTATATATAAAATATTCTGCAGTGTCTTTACATGTATGCCTGATAAAAATGTTCAGGTGTATATAACGTCTTGTTTGTGTCCCTGTGTGTGGGGGGTGTTTTACATCTACAACAAACAACATACCTTTTGTCATTATATCTCTTTTTCTTCTCCTTAACAACAGCAAACAAAGTTGGTTATGTCATCAGTTTTTATTCTTCAATTATTCTGTCAGAGTTGTAATTTTACTGTTGTCTAACTCTTTCAGCACTTCAGCCTGAGTAGATTACCTTATTCCATGTCTGGCCTGGCCAAAAGCTGGTACTTGATTGTACAACCCCAACCAAACTCCACGTCTATATATAAAACTATCTTTCTAATTTATTACGTCATCAGCTGGTGGTTTTCACATAATCCATTTATTATTATTCCCAAATTCAAACTGGCCTCGAGATTATAAATTCCTCTTCCAAGTGAAAACATAATTGTCAGAATGAAATTCCATTCTATCAAGTTAACATTCCTCACTAGCAATCCTGATACATATTTTCTAAACATTCTATTTTCTTTACATTAACAACGATCATAATAGTAATCATTCATGTTATTTGGCATCCCCCGGCAATGCTCTATAGAACACTAAGAGGTGACTCCACAGTCCACAAATGCCAAAATTGGGGCCACCTTGATGCGTTTTGTGACAAAAAAATGATTTTAATATTTTGGACATATTTAAAAGTAATATTTGGAAGTTCTGCACTCATTTTGTTATTTTGGAAATATGATCTGTGCTGATCAGGTGGGGGAAATGACGTGAGTTAAGTTCAAACTTTGCATCGTCAACCACCAAGAAAAGAAAGAAGGAAGAAAATTCTGACATAACTATGATTTCCATATCGCCATCACAACCATCTTTACAACTAGACTTCATCAATTATAGGATCAGAATAGTGAAACAGGATGCTGAATTGATTCTAGGGCCCTGCCTTTACAGGACCCATCATTGGAATTATGAATAGTTTGTACTCATAACAGAAGCTGCCTTGAATCGCTGTGCATGGTCAGCTAGTGTTCAGGACATGGTGAACATGTTGAAAAGAGTCGGCAACAAGTAACCTAGAGTGAATACCATGAGAGTTTATCCCCAACAGTATAATTCGCGGTCGCTGCAAAATCCACTCTCTCCAAAAATCTCTCCTTGCCAATGCCTTTGTTGGTTCAGCCACATCCTTCAACAAACTGGAATAAACATTGTAGTAGTCAATTCAAAACCAGGATGCTCACTGCTTCTGGGTCCTCACATTTACGGGGGTTCATTGTTAGAATCACAAATGACTTGCACTTATAACGGAAGCAGCCTTGAACCGCTGTGTATGGTCAGCCAGTGTTTGGGACATGGTGAACTTGTTGGAAAGAGCTGACCAACCGACACAGGATGAATGGCACAAGCATGACCATGGCTAACTTCTTCAGAAAAACAAGCAACTGTTCCTGTCAATGATGAGGACGATGTATAATCTGTGGGAATCGAAAAATACCCCCTCTTCTGCAATGTTGAATGTAATTCAATTTTTCAGCATCTGTTCTCATGATGAATATAGATCAGTGTATCTTTTATAGCAACTTGGATTACATTCTCTGTATACATTATGGACTAAAAACAGAATTTCATCTTTACGGTAAAAAGTAGAAATTGAATAACACACACCCGTTATGAATGCAAGCTATTCGTAGTTCTAATGCTTCACTGTACTGAGACAGATTTGAGTTGACCACTATGACATTTATTCCAGTTTGCTGAAGGATGTGGCCGAGCGATGTGGCCATCCAAGAATTATGTAGTTTCATTTGGTCAATAAATTATTACCTTCATTTTATACATCACATATCATCTACTTGATCATAGGAACCATAATCAAATGAAAGGTTACGTTTCTTTTCTCTCAGCTAAATTAAGCAAGTGATTAAATAACAATTTCTCCAAACAAACGGTGGCCAAACATTGATGTATATTTAGCAATTAAAGAATTGAGAGCCATGCACGAGGGCAGTAATTTCTCACTAATGCCATGAATAGCAGCTCTGATAAATATACCCAAGCAAAATTAGATAATTATACTTTATATCACGACACTCAACGGATGATCGTTACATTAGAAAGAAAGACTTTGAATTGAAAGCCATTTCTGAATGTTCGAGATGAGGAGTGATTGTTTCATTTTAGAAGTTAATCTGTATAAATCATGAGATGAAAAATAGAGTTTTCGGTGAATAGCTGATCTGTATAAGTCATAAGATGAAAAGTTTGCAGACGAAGAGAAAAAATCTTTCGCATGAGGACATGAGAAATTATGTGTGGAAAGTCTAAAAAGATCCAATATTTTATGGAGCAATTCTGGTTTCTGATCGGTTGCTAGCAGAACATGGCTCTATTTGATTGGTCAATTCCTATCGCCAGTGTCTATAAGTTGAAAACTTTCTTTAATCATACCCCATCATTATATCAAAAATATTGCAACAGAGTGTATTTATTAAATAAATACACTCTGTTGCAATATTTTTGATATAAATTTTTGATACAAAGCAAAATACAAATTTGTAAAAAAAAAAAAAAAAAAAAAAAAAAAAAAAAAAAAAAAAAAAAAAGGAAAGAAACATCTTACAGAGGAAACTTTTTTCCCACAAACCTCTTCAACAATATGTTATTATAAAACTAGCAGGGAGACCCGACGTTGCCCGGGATTGAATAAGGGTCAACAAATGTTCTACACTTTCCATAATTTTATTGTCATCAAAATCGGTGAAATTGGCCTTTTTTTTTTTTTTTACATCAAATTGATTGATTGTCTGCTCTAGTTGGTTATCCCATTCCGCAGTGTACTGGGAGGAAGCTTTACATGTCTCCCTGCTCTGACTTTGTCCACAATACATTGTAGTCTACATTGCACTGGAGAGAATCTACTGTTGATTTTATAAAATTATCTGTAAATAATGGCTTGACTTATAGTTTCAAATGCAAAAGCTAAGTATCATGGGCCAATTGTGCTCTAATCAGAAACATTCATTTCGAATGCACCCATTTTATCAAAGAACCAACTGTTGATTTTACAAATTATTTTTACATAATCGCATGAATAAAACATACAAAAGTCAAGTATCATGGTTCAATTGTGCTCTAAAAAGAAACATTCGTTATGACACATCCCCGTCATATAAAAGAATCTACTGTTGATTTTATAGGCTGGACTTTTCTGCTTGTGCAGTGATAAAACTTCTCAAATGCACTTGTAATGTTAGGTTGTATAAAAGTGTTAACTTTAGTCGAAATCAGACTTCCTTCTTTAATCAGATGTTTTGATTATCGATACTTATCAGACGCATTCCAATAAAAAACCTACATAAGAACACTCCCAGACACATCACATATTTTGTGTGAAATGAAAAAAAAAAATAGCCCAGCTATTTCCGAGTCCATAGAGAACTCACTCACTCTCACACACACCCACACCCACACAATGTTCCTTTTATATAATAGTAGTTAGATAGATAGAGATTCTTTAACTAATTAATTTCTTTTATTTTAGTATTACTCACTAGAAGTTTCACAAAGGCTATCATCAAAGAATTCTCTTTGAGAACAATCTGTGATGTTTCCTGGAGTCTGAGTGACAATAAGTTTCCCCATATTTCCAATACTCACCACCTCTTTCGATAAACTTTGCAAATTAGTTTGCGTTATCGCAATTGCTGTTTACCATTGATTTTTTGTTGGTAGCGACCATTCGTCTTTATTAGAATTCCGGTGGCAATAAGTCTGCCCAAGGTCCCAGTCCTCTTCACATTCATTCAGTGAAAGTCTGGTTAATGCTTTCTCGCCTTGGTATTTCTTTCCTTCTTGACCCTCCTTCATTATTTGGTCTGGTGCTAGTTTATGGTGATACTACAAAAAATATTTGGGGTCGGAGGGAGGAAGGTGGAGGCGCGGGGGGAGGTTACTTACAATTATACAGTTTCACTTTTCATGATTCCATGCGGTGCCTTTTTATGCGTTACTTCTGTAGCAGTTTCTTGCACCTAAAGCTCATTATTATTATTGACTCATTAGGAGTTTTCACACAGGTCATCAAAGATCTCTCCTTGACAACAGCCTGTGGTCTTCACTGGAATTTGAGTGGCAATAAGCCTTCCCAAGGTTCCAGTTCTCTTTGCACTTATCCAGCAGAGGCCTGGTCAGTTCCTCTTTTTTTTTTTTTTCCTTGACTTTACTTGGTTATTTGGTTTCACCCTTTTTTTTTTAGGGGGGGGGGGGCAGTGATGTGGCAATGGGAGTCTTGGAGTGGATTTGTGGTTAGAGAACTTATAGATATGTAGCTTCAGCGTTCTTGGCTCCATGTAGTGTTTCATGTTTTGCCTTTGCAGCATTTTGTGTGGCCTGCGCTTGTTGCTCCTGTGTGTTAGTTTCCACATTCAAGGGGGTTTCTTAATGTTTCAGTTGTTTTCATTATTGTTGTTCGTTGTATTTTTTCCAGTCATTCTTTTGATTCCAATTTCTCCCATTCTTTTTTCAAAGTTTTGCGGGATTGTTCCTAGTGCTCCTACTATTATAGGTATTATTTTGATTTTCTTCATCTTCCATATCCCTTTCAGCTCTCTGACTAGCTCTGTGTATTTGCTCTGTTTCTCCTTTTCTTTGATATTCACTCTGTGGTTAGCTGGAATAGCAAAGTCTACAATTTGACAGAACTTTTCTTTCTTGTTAATTATTACGACATCTGGTCTTCTTGCTTGGATGGGTTTATCAGTTTGTATGTCCATGTCACATAGGATTTTGTGATTCTCATTTTCAAGTACTGTTGCCGGCTTATGTTTGTACCACTTGTCTGTGCATTCAAGATGCAGTTGTTTGCATAATTCCCAGTATAATACCCTTCCCACTTGGTCGTGTCTGTTCTTGTATTCCTTTTGGGCCAGTTTGCTGCATTCACTTATTATGTGGTTTATCATCTTGTCTATTTGTCCACAGAGTCTGCAGTTGCTGTTTTCTTGTGTTTATTATTATTATTATTGTTAGCGAACAAATGCCAGGCCATAGAATTTGTGCAAGTGACTAACGCATTTGTGTACATACTATTTGTAACATTTAATGCAATAATTATTTTACGTTATGAAAAAAAGTTAATCTTTGACTTCTTTTGTTTTGTTTGAAAAACGTTGTTGTTTGGAAGTGCAGTCTGTTTTCAGATCTGCCCTGCTGACCGTTTGAAAGTTGGACCAAGATTGGAGAGAAGTAAGCGAACCACTGGACAGAGACAAAAGGTGATGCCACAGGGATTGGAGTCAGGTGCACCTTTCTTTCAAGCCTGTCCACTTGTTCCAGCCCCATAGGGGTTACAATAGGATCTACGACTGAATAAGAAATTGGTTTCTTTGTTCTTAAATTTAGCAAGCGACTAAATAAAGCATTTTCTCTAAAGGATCATCGATAAAACTTGCAGAGAACGCTGTTTTACGGTTGTTGTAAAAATGGAACGGAAATTTAAAATTCATTACGTTTTACATCCAACTCACAGTTCACATTCGACATTTTAACTTTTCTAGGTTGTTGGGTATACTGAAAAGGTTGAGGGTATCTATTCCAAAAGCAGTTCTTAATATGAGGAGGTTGGGGGGTGCCTATTCCAAAACAGTTCTTAATATGAGGAGGTTGGAAGAGTCTATTCCAAAAACAGTTCTTAAAATGAGTGGTTGGGGGTGTCTATTCTAAAACAGTTCTTAACATGAGGAGTTTGGGGTGTCTATTCCGAAATAGTTTACATGAGGAGGTTGGGGTGTCTATTCCACAAGCAGTTCTTAACATGAGTGGTTGGTAGTTTCTATTCTCAAACAGTTCTGAATATGAGGGGGTTGGGGGGTGTCTATTCCAAAAGCAGTCCTTAACATAAGTGGTTGGTAGTTTCTATTCTCAAACAGTTCTTAATATGAGGAGGTTGGAAGTGTCTATTCCGAAAGAAGTTCTTAACATAAGTGGTTGGGAGTGTCTATTCTCAAACAGTTCTTTACATGAGGAGGTTGGGGGTGTCTATTCAAAAAGCAGTTTTTAATATGAGTGGTTGGGGGTGTCTATTCTCAAACAGTCTTAATATGAGGAGGTTGGAAGTGTCTATTCCAAAAGCAGTTCTTAACACGAGTGCTTGGGAGTGTCTATTCTCAAACAGTTCTTAACATGAGGAGTTTGGGGGTGTCTATTCTGAAAGCAGTTCTTAACATGAGTGGTTGGGGGTGTCTATTCTCAAACAGTTCTTTACATGAGGAGGTTGGGGGTGTCTATTCCGAAACCAGTTTTTAACATGAGTGGTTGGGGGTGTCTCTGTCTATCCTGAAACAGTTCTTAACATTAGGAGGTGGGAGGTGTCTATTCTGAAAGCAGTTCTTAACACGAGTGGTTGGGAGTGTCTATTCTGAAACAGTTCTTAACATGAGGAGGTTGGGGGTGTCTATTCTGAAAGCAGTTCTTAACATGTGTGATGGGGGGGGGGGTCTATTCCAAAACAGTTTTTTGCATGGGAAGGTTGGGGGTGTCTACAACGTGTGTTGGTTCCCAAACAGTACACTAGTGTTCAAGTGTCTTTCTAAGGACACCATGACGCTACATACAGAACGCAGCATGCTTCTTCTGGAAGTTGAGGCGAGGCTTCAGGTTGATTATCTCTATTTCATCCAGCACCTACATGGTCGTCGGATCTATGACCGAATAAGAAATTGGTTTCTTTGTTCTTAAATTAGGCAAGAGATTAAATAAAGCACTTTCTCTAAGGAATCATTAGTAAAACATTGCTGTAAATTTTACAATTAAACAATTTAGAGTCACACACAAGAGTAGTAATTTCCCACTAATGTCATGAATAATAGTTCCGCTAAATACACCCAAGCAAAATTAAACAATTATACTTTATTTCACAATAAACAACAGATAGTGGTTACATTAGAAAGAAAGAAAGAAAGAAAGAAAGAAAAAAGAAAAGTGTTATTTTTTAACTAAGAGAAAAATAAAAATTTGTAAAAAAAATAAATAAATAAAAATAAGAAATATCTTACTGAAAAACATTTTCGTCCACAAACCTCTTAAGCAGTACGTTATTATGAAATTAGCAGAGAGATCCGACGTTGCCCAGGATCGAATAAGGATCAACGATTCCACACTTCCAATACTTTTATTTGTCATCAAAATCGGTGAAATCGCCCATTTTTCCATCCAATCAATTGATTGTCTGCTCTAGTTGGAGACCCACAACAGTGCATGGGAGGAAGCTTTACATGCCTCCCTACATTAATACCTCTCAATACATTGTAGTCTACATTGCACTGTAAAGAACTGACTGTCGATTTTACGTAATTATTTTTATATAATGGTTTGAATGCAGAAGTCAAGTATCGTAATTCAATTGTGCCCTAAACAGAAACATTCATTTTGAACGCGTCTTATCTATTGCCAATTTTATACATCAGACCGTTCTACTTGCATGGTGATAAAACTTCTCAAATGCACTTGTGATGTTAGGCTGTATAAGTGTGTTAACTTTTGTCAAAATAGAACTGTTCTTTCTCCAAAGGGATTTTTTCAATTATAGATACTTATTGGAGGTATTCTGATAGACAACCTATCTAACACACCCAAACACAAAGTATATTTGTCTGAAATTTTAAAAAGTTGACCCAGCCGTTTTGGAGTTCACAGGGAACAAACTCACACACACACAAATTGCTTTTTATATATAAGTATATATATATAGACAGAAAAAGTGTTACTCTATAGGTCATCATATTAAGCTTAACGCCCATTTTACAACTGGCATGTGTTGGGTGGTTTTGGAAACTGATTTCCCTAACTTATCTCTGACCAGGTTTTTACTCATCCTTCTTTCTTTCTTTCAAATTAATCAGTATCATTTAGTCTAATAGATTGTTTGCCCTTTTACACTCAACTGACCTTGCTACCTCAACTGTTCTTCATCTACTAATCATTCTCATCCATTATTTAAAATATGACCAAACCAACAAAGTCTTCTATTTTGCAGGCATATGTTCTTCTTATATCCTCCAGGTTTAAGCTTCCTCTGAAGTCATCAGATCTAAATCTGTATTTAAGACTCGCATTGCCCATCCATCCAGAATCTTTGCATAAAACAATTTTATGTGTTATCTATTTTTGACACATACACACACACACACACACAAGCACACACGTACAAGCACACACGCACATACACACACATACAAACAGACATGCACACAAATACATACATGCATGCACACAAATACACATGCACACAAACACACACATGCACACGAACACACACATATACACAAACACACATGCGCACAAATACATACATACATGCACAGAAACACACATGCACATAAATACATACATACATGCACACAAACACGCACATGTACACAAACACACATGCACACAAATACATACATACATGCACACAAATACACATGCACACAAGCACACACATGCACACGAACACACACGCATATACACAAAAACACATGTGCACAAATACATACATACATGCACAGAAACACACATGCACACAAATACATACATGCATGCACACGAACACACACATGTATACAAACACACATGCACAAAAATACATACATGCACACAAACACACATGCACACAAACACACATGCACGTAAACACACACATGCACACAAACACACACACAAACATGCATACAAATCTTTTTTTGTTACTCTCTCTTTAGGTTAAGACGATGATGGTCATGGCACTCCTCAGACTAAATGTAATTTTTTAATATTACGAAATAGTGTGTATGTAATTGTGGTCTATTGCTAGATAACGTCATTGCTAATGGTGTAAACATAGTAATTTTTTATGTGCCATCTGTTATTGTCAACCTAAGGTAGTTTCGTCCAGAGGGGGAAAATCTCCTTTATCATATACAAGAAGATTATATTTTATTTATTTATTTTTTTATTTGTATATTATTGTTTTATATTGTTTTATTTTATTTATTAATTCTTTAACTAATTAATTGATTTATTTATTATTTTATTTATATAGTCTTTAGTTATTTCATTTTATTATTATTATTATTATTATTATTATTATTATTATTTATATATTAATTTGCTTGTACGTACGGTGTCACGTCATCAGCATCGCAAACATTAATTAATGAAACGCGTCATCATCATCGCAAACATTAATTAATGTGAATTATCTCCCTTTATTGTTCACTCTTTATTATTTAACGATGCCTTCTGTTTATTATTGTAGGAACGTTTATTCTATTTTATTCAGTAATAAATATATTTTTTACATTTAACGTTACGAGTTCGTTTTTTTTTGTTTACTGTGCCACTTTATGTTTTTTTTTATTTACACAACAAAAAATATGTTTCGAAATAAATGTTACAAAAGTCAAGAATGACTTTATTAAATAAATAACCAAAGTCACCAGTCGCAAATACACTGAGTAACACAGAGTCAAAACATATTTTACGTCTTGTTCTGTTTTGCTTTTGTTTTACGGCATATCAATCTTTTTTCGTGTTATTTAATGCCGAATCGAGTAATTTTGTAACATTTATACATCTTCACGTTGTTTACATAGTTATTATTTATGTTTTGTCTGTTTTATTTGTTTCTTTTATAGGCATTCATCATCTTCTAATGCCCACCGACAGAGCAGAGCATACATATTTAAATACTATAAAAAATGGACACGACAATTTTTTTAATATGAAATAAAACACTTAGTTTCATTACTTACAATTTAATTTATTTAAAGAAATATTTATTTCCTATTTAAAGATTTTCAGTATATTTTATTTAACTGAAGAAATATTTATTGTTCATACATATATTTTTTCCATTATTTTTATTACATTGTTAGGTGAAGTTTCAGAATAGTTACCCCCCTCCCCATATTAAGAATGGCTTTCAGCATGATTCTTACAATAGCGGTATCAAAGTTTTTTTTTATTATTATTTTAAAACAAATTATACAAAAAAAAGATACAAGACCATTGAATTTTTTTTTTCATGAAATCGCTATTTAGGTGAAGGTTCAAAATAGTTAACCCTTCTCCCCATAACCGTTTTTTTTTTATGCAGTAAAATACTGTTTCAATAATTATGGTTTAAATAAATATTTATTCCTTATTTAAAGATTTACACTATAATTTTTTTTACCGAAGAAATATTTATTGTTCATACATATATTTTTCCCTTAATTTTACATTGTTAGGTAAAGTTTCAGAATAGTTAACCCCCCTCCCCATATTAAGAATGGCTTTCAGCATGATTCTTACAATAGTGTTATCAAAGTTTATTGATTTTTCTCATTTAACAAAATTTATAAAAAAGATACAACCCCCTCCCCATATTAAGAATGGCTTTTGGCATGATTCTTACAATAGCGGTATCAAAGTTTTTATTTTTTTTATTTTAAAACAAATTATACAAAAAAATGATACAAGACTATTAAATTTTTTTTCATTAAATCGCTATTTAGGTGAAGGTTCAAAATAGTTAACCCTTCTTCCCATAACCGTTTTTTTTTTATGCAGTAAAATACTCTTTCAATAATTATGGTTTAAATAAATATTTATTCCTTATTTAAAGATTTACAGTATAATTTATTTAACTGAAGAAATATTTATTGTTCATACATATATTTTTCCCTTATTTTTTTTACATTGTTAGGTAAAGTTTCAGAATAGTTAACCCCCTTCCCCATATTAAGAATGGCTTTCAGCATGATTCTTACAATAGTGTTATCAAAGTGTATTGATTTTTCTTATTTAAAAAAAATTATAAAAAAGATACAAGAACATTTTAAACATTTTTTTCATTAAATGGTTATTTAGGTGAAGATTTAGAATAGTCAAACCCTCTCCCCTTATTAAGAATGGCATTTTTATTATTTCAGCATGATGCTTACATTTTTCTTAATATAAAAAAAAGATACAAGGAAATGTTAAGCTCTTTTTTTAAAATTAAACTGTTAGATCAAAGATCGGAATAACTTACTTTATAGCCAATTAGCCAGCTGTATTAAAATGTTTTAGCATTTAATACCTAATAAGGTTTTCGCTTCAATTGTCACAAGCAGACGATATCGATTCAAGTGTATACATATCCCCCAAGTTATTCATTTGATAAAAGCAATATTTAATGAGCATGGTTCTTCTTGCCAGGCAATGGGTTTACCTGAACCAACAGGTGATCCTCCAATAGATAATATGACTCGAAATACAAACGGGCCTAATGTTGAATTGTTAAACAATGAACAATTAGAGGTCTTTAATACTATAATCAAGGCTGTCATGGCAACTGAAAAAGAAGCCCCACACAACAATTGCTTCTATTTAGATGCCCCAGCCGGATCAGGAAAAACCTTTTTATTCAACATGTTATATGATTACTTCAGCTCCAGCAGTACTGTAACCGCTACTGCGGCATTGCTGCAATGCTACTAACTTCAGGGAAAACACGCCACAGTATATTCAAACTACCTGTACCTCTGACAGAAACCGGTGTATGTAACGTTTCTCCTGTATCAGAGCATGCTTCTTTTTTGAGAAAGGTAAAGGTATTCATCATAGACGAAACTTCTATGATACCTAATCATGCACTGCTTGCTATAGATAGATGTTTACAAGATATAATGGGTAACGATAAAATATTTGGTGGAAAATTTCTCATACTTGGAGGTGACTTCAGGCAAATTTTGCCAGTAGTGCCACATGGATCACCTACATCTATTATAGACACCTGTCTTAAAAGATGCCCATTGTGGCATCATTTCAGTCAATTACAACTAACACAAAACGTCAGAACTAACATAAATGAACAAGAGTTTTCTAGATGGCTCCTTCATCTTTGTAATGGTACACTAACGAGCAGTCTTAATGACGTTCCTGTAGATGCCATAGATGTTCCTGACTATTCGGTATGTAATGGTTCTCTAATCTCAGAAATATTTGATTGCAGCCCTCAAGAAATGGAAAATTGAATCATCATGACTCTAAAAAATACAGAATGTTTAACAGTAAATGTAGAAATTCTAAATAATCTTCCCGGAGGCATAAATACATATTTAAGTGCAGATTACATCTCCGATGATGATGCTGAACTTCAAAATTATCCTATCGAGTTCATAAATTCATTAACTCCATTTGGAATGTTACCTCACCGACTTAATGTGAAAATAGGGGCAATAGTAATGCGACTGCGAAATTTATCCATAAATCAAGGACTTTGTAATGGAACTAGGATGAAAATAAAAGAATGTCATCAAAACAGCATCATTGCTATTTTAATTAATGGATCTAATAGAGGTTCCACAGTTATCATTCCAAGAATTAAGTTAAAGCCAAGTGATACAAATGTTCCGTTTGCATTTCATCAGATACAGTTTACAATATGATTAGCATATTCACTGACCATCAATAAAGCACAAGGCCAAACTTTGGATAAGGTTGGTATATATCATCAAAACAACCTGTATTTTCTCATGGTCAGCTGTATGTGGCATGTTCAAGAGCTTGATCTAAGCACAGTGTGAAATTTAAGGTAATGCAACTGCATAGAGATGATAATCAGGTCAGAAAGCGTGGTGTAACATATACTAAGAATATTGTTTACCGTGAAGTGTTATGAAAACAATCAGGAACAGCTATGGAATCTAAAAATTAACTTGGATGTAAATATGATTTTGGAAAAAAAAAATTTAAAAATTGCTTTCCTTATATTTAAAATTCATAATTTGATGAAAAAGTAGTGTACAGTTTGTTTAACCTACCTCACATCATTTTGATTATCGAAAAATCAAAATTTAACTGTATTTCGTAAGATTTACAGAAACACTTCATTTTATATGCATGTAATACACAAGGGTCTGAATATTATAACAGATTACCATGTTTTTATTCAAAGTGTTCTATTTATATTATCAGGAAGTTGTGATGCATTTATTGAAATCTATATCACTAATTCGACTTAAAAAATATTTGTGAATTTCCAAATCTTCATTGAATAAAATTTAAAATAAATAGAAAAGTCTATTGCATATGTAAAAGTTGACAGTTGCTTATTTAACTTCATTAAAAGTTATCAAAGTCAACCAAGAACTGCTCAATATTCTGGCTTAATGGATCATTTAGCAAGGAATGAAGATGGCGATTCTGGTGTACCAGTTATTCTACCATCTTAATTTACAGGAAGTCCTAGAAATCTTCAACAACTGTATCAAGATGCAATGGCAGTTTTCTGTAAATATGGAAAGCCAGACCTATTCCTTACCTATACATGTAATCCAAGATGTCCTGAAATATTAAACAACTTGGGGTCCTCAGAACTTTCACAAAATCGATGTCAACAATGGCACACATTTTTTTTTTTAATTCACAGTTTGACTCCCCAGAACCTGCTGACTGACCACTATTCTCACTCCAAGCAGCTGATCAACGTCCCTGTCACCGCCTCAATCATCACCAGCACTTCCTGACAATATCAACAGCATCAGTTACGATTGCATTGGCCATCAATAAAAGTTTTAACTACAGTTCTTTGTTTGTTCTACTTGCTTCCATACGTTCATTTTTGTAATATAACAATAAGGAATTTCTTATTGATGTGTTTTACAAGATTTTAACTACCGTGGAATTTCCACGGGTCCTGCTAGTTATTATTATTATTATTATTATTATTATTATTATTATTTACTCACTACGAGTAGTCACACAAGCTATCATTGAAGATTGTTCTTTGAGAACAACTTGAGTGAAAACAAGTCTCCCCAGATTTCCAGTACTCTTCACCTCTTTCGATAACCTTTGCAAAAGAATTTGCGTTATCGCAACAGCTTCTTCCCATTGATTTCTTGTTGGCCACAACCATTTCTCTTTGCTGGAATTTGGGTGGGAATAAGCCTCCGCAAGGTCCCAGTTTTCTTTGCACTCCTCTAGAGGAGGTCTGGCTAGTACTTTCTCTCCTCAGTCTTTCCATCCTCCTTGATCCTCATTATTTGGTATGGTGCCAGTTTATGGTGACACTTACAAAAAAGGAGGGGAGGCAGTATCTTAGTTTCAATTTTCATGATTCCATGTGATGTTCTTTTGTGTTTTGCATCTGTAGCCGTTTCTGTGTCCAGTTTGTGTGTAGTTTATGTGTGGTGTTAGTCTCTACATTCAAGAGTTTTCATTAATATTTCTGCAGTTTTCATTATTGGGATTCGTTATATCTTCTCTGTTATTCTTCTGATTCCAGTCTCTCCCATTCTTTTTTCAAAGTTTTTCGGTATCGTTCCTAGCACTCCTACTATTAGTGGTATTATCTTTACTTTTTTCATTTTCCAAATCCCTTTGAGCTCTCTGACCAGTTCTTCTTATATCCTCCAGATCTAAGCTTCCTCTGAAGTCATCAGATCTAAATCTCTCTTTAAGACTCGCATTGCACATCCATCCAAAATTTTTGCATGAAACAATTTTATGGGTTATCTATCTTTGACACATACACACGCAAGCACACACGTACAAGCACACATGCACACAAATACATACATGCATGCACATAAATACATACATACATTCACACGAACACACACACATATACACAAACACACATGCACACAAATATATACATGCATGCATACAAACACACATGCACACAAATACATACATACATGCACAGAAACACACATGCACACAAATACATACATACATGCCCACAAACACACACATATACACAAACACACATGCACACAAATACATATATACATGCACAGAAACACACATGCACATACATATATGCATGCATGCATACGAACACACATGCACACAAATACATACATACATACATACATACATACATACATACATGCACAGAAACACACATTCCGTGTATTTGCTCCGCTTTTCAGTCTACTTGATCTTCACTCTGTGGTCTGCTGAAACAGCAGAATCTACAATCTGGCAGGACTTTTCCTTCTTGGTAACATTTATGACATCTGGTCTTCTTGCTTGGATGGGTTTATCTGTTTGTATATCCATGTCCCATAGGATCTTGTAGCTTTTCATTTTCCAGTACTTTGGTGCTTGTTAAGATAATGTTAACAGATCGACTTTTTAAATATGTGATTTTAAGCAAAAAAAAAAAAAACAGTATTTACATTATTGTCATGTCGAAAATAGTAATATATCCAAAAATTACGAAAATTCATCAAGTTGAACAACTGCTATTGTGTTTTTAAGAATAAAAAAAGTTTATCCCTATGGTATAAAACAGTACGTCCAGTCATTAAAGTGGCGAAAAGGGAGGTAACTATGTCTTCTGTATTCGCAATCTTCAAGGTGTTCATATATAGGGAAACTGCAATTTCCCCAATTTTCTGTAAAAATTACTTTTTCTTTTTCAACTTTTAATTTTCTACTCGATGAAATTACGTAATTTTTTGGCATATTACTATTTTCGACATGACAATTAAGTAAGTACTGTTGTTTTTGCTTAAAGTCACAAAAAAAAGAAAGAAAATCAGTCTGTCGACTGTAATAAGCGCCAATACTTCTCATATTACAAAATACCTAAAGAAAACTCTAAAATTGGTGAGGGACAGGGACACTCTTAAAAATCTCGGTGTAAAGGGAGATAACTCTATTACCCGGTTCGCATTTTTTTTTTTTTTTTTTTTTTTTTTGCGCAGAAACAGCGTTTGTTCGCATTGACCATTTTTTGCGGACTTTTAAAGAGTTGTCATCAATTCTAACAATTCACTGCCGTGATGTCGGACAACAACAGCAAACTTGTCTCTGTGGATTACGAAGTTTCTGGCCGGGTGCAAGGCGTTTGTTTCCGTGATTGCACGCAAAAGACGGCATCGAAAAAGGAACTTGTCGGGTGGGTGAAGAACACTCACGCGGGTACCGTCATTGGAATTGTGCAAGGGCCGAAAAATCGGGTTGACGAGATGAAACATTGGTTGCAAAATATCGGAAGCCCTTCATCGAAAATATCCCACTGTGAATTCAAGAATGAACGAGAGATTCGCACGATGGAGTTTGATCGGTTCTGCATTGAATGAATAATAATAATTAAGTATTATTAACAGAAAAAGGACAGAAAAACTGAGTGAAACAAACTACCGATTTAGAAAAAATGTTTGAATTATTCTATTTAAAAGAAAAAAAAGTTTTTATCCTCTTTATAAATTTGGTAATTCATATGCTCTATAAGTGCCCAAAATCTGGTAACGAATTATAACATGCGAAAAGTGATCGCACAAGATGAAACTCGGATTCCTGAAACAAAACAAAAAAAGACAAAACGCGTATTTAGCAGAAAAGCCAACAAACGAAAATAAAAAATAAAAATTATCAACAAATAAATGTTATTAAAGGCAAGATAACTTATTCTTCCGTTTTACCTGGATAAGTTTTGTGTGTTTGAATGTATTATGGTTCTCCTGTACGAGATGTCTCCTTGAGCTACTTTCGCTTTCTTGCTCACATGAGTAATATCGCTAAATAGGGTTTGCAGATTATATAAGGAAAATAAGGCATAATTTTTTTTTTGTTATCTTAAATATTATTAATGGGGAGTTATTTCGTGTAAAAGGTTAATTTATTTTACCCATCAAAACTCGAAAAATGCACGAATAAAATGTGTAAACATTCAATAAGCAAAAAAATCAACATGGCTGCCTGTTGCCATTCGTTGACCAAAAAGTAGCCTTGTCCTTGCGATCAAGATCGAGTCAAAATGGAACGAATTGACGGGACTTCGATGAATCTGTTTAGTTCGTATGTTTATGAATTTACGCGGCGATGACGAGTGGCCACAAGTAAATTCAGCGAAATCCTATGCAGCATAGGATTTCGCTGAATTTATTTATAGTCACTCGCCATCTCCACATAAATTCATAAACATGCATTTATTTTACATAAAATATTTTTCATTTTAAATTAAAACTAAATTTTACCTAAAAATAAAAGTTGGGTACTTGTACAGTTTAATCACGACATTCAAAAATGAAAATATCGAAAAAAAAAAAAAAAAAGGTTATATTGTTCGTATCCGTTTTGGACTGAAGATCTCCGAAAAAAAATTTTCATTTAATTTGATCGAGTAGTTTTTTTTGTTTGTTTGTTTTTTTTTTTTTTGTTTTTTTTACAGCGGAAAAACACGTTCTTATGAGAGCGCGTTGAAGTCAGCCATTATGGAATTTATTGAACACGCCATGGGGAGATAACTCAATGTAAAGCGCCGACACTCCCTCGCCATCTTTAATGTTAGCTCTTCTTTCTAAAAATCGAACCTTTTGCTCGGTATCATAACAAATTGCTTTTTCGCTGTAAAAAAAAAAAAAAAAAAAAAACTACTCAATGAAATTAAGTGAAATTTATAACGAAATAAATAACACAAAAATAGTGGAAAAGCGAAACATTTATAGACTGGTTTTTTTTTGTTTTGTTTTTTTTAGAATTATTTGGGTTTTTTCCCTGTAAGATTGCATGAAATGTAGCAACAACATATAATCATGTTTTGTTTTTGTTTTTTTAGGGGGGGGGGTCACAATAAGATTGTATAAAAATATACCAAAATATAATTTTCATTTGTCAATGTAGCAAAATATAATTTCAAAAACATGAAACATTTATAGAGGTTTTTGCACAAACTTTTAGAAAGGTACGAGTTATCGAGCCCTGTTCTTTGAATGAGAAACGCCCTCTATCGGCCGTTCTTGAAACTAAACTACACACATTCGCCTCATGACACTGTCGTACAGAAGTGCCTTTTTTTTTTTACTTGATTACTAAATTTAAAAAGTTATTTCAACAAATAACCTAACAATTTAATGTACAAAAATATCGTAAAAACTTAATTTAACTTGAAAATACTATGCAAAAAATGTGGGTTTGTATTGCAATTCACAGACGTACGAAAAAGTGTAAAAAATTTTTTAAAATATATAACAAATAAATGTTACCAAAGGCAAGATAAGTTACTCTTCTACTTATCTGGAAAAGTTTTTTAGCAGTTTTACTCACTTTAAAATGTTTAATCGGTCCGAAAAGCATACAGTGTTTATCGGTATATTTAAAGAAAAAAAAACAAATGGCGGTGAGCTGAATGTTAAATATGTGAAGTTTGGACAAATGACTTAAAATCAAAAAATTATACAAAATACTGTCAGAAACCCACCATATATATATGTTCACGTGGCATATATTGGCTAGGTTTCTAACAGTATTTTGTATCATTTTTTTAATTTTAAGTCATTTTCCAAACTTCACGTATTTACAGTTAGCTGCTACCATTAGTCTTTTTTACATAGATCGATAAACACTATGATTTTCAAATCGATTAAACGTTTTAAATTGAGTAAAACCACTAAAAACTTTTCCAGATACGTAGAAGAGTAACTTATCTTGCCTTTGGTAACATTTATTTGTTATATATTTTTTAATTTTTGACCACTTTTTTATATGACTGTGGATTGTAATGCAAATCCAATGGCGTACAATGTCACAAATTTAGGTACTTGTTAAGAGAGAGGCGACAGATTGGATTCTTAAGTATAAAGATAATAAGTCATTTTAAGCAGAAACAATATTACTTACTTGTCATGTCCAAAATAGTAATATATCCAAAAATTACGAAAATTTATCAAGGAGAAAGTTATTTATAGTTAAAATTAATTTTTACGGAAAATTGAGGATGTTGTAAGCCATGTTTAGTTTCCGAACAGTTTCCGATGTTTAAGTGTTCGACACAAGTCCTGGAGGTGACTGGTTCTCAGTAGACAGAACAAAAGAGTCATTATTTTTATATTTGGAAGAATAATTGGATAATTTGAAAACGTAAGAAGTATGGACAACCATTTTTGTAATGTTAACACTGATGAAGAAAAAACAATTAGAAGAAGTTGGCCTTTTTAATTGAAAAAAAATTTTTTTTCATTGGCAAACGAAACAGTAATAATGGTGTAACCAACAAAAAGGCAAACTATTCAGTGGTAAAAGAAAACGTCTGTGTCAATCACAGTAATTCCATTGTTGGATGACGAATAGAAGGGCAGCTAGAAAGAACAAATTGGTAAATTTCCTTCATAAAAGATGATTTTCCTTTAAGTAAAATGATGACATGTTAAAGGAATTGTATTTTGTATTATAAATACACGTAGAAATGTAGATAGTTCAGCGATTCCTCTTTTCAAGAAAACAAAGAATGAATTTAAAGGATGTTCATCAGGAAGAGCTCTATTGTCAGTAAATCGAGCCTAACTTTGCTATAAAACCTCGCTGTAACCAACATTTTTGGTTTTTCGATTGGGAATGTATGCAAAAAGGCTGTTGCGACTGCCCACACAAGAATAGTCAACGTAAAGTTGCCCGTGTGAAAAGCATGGTTCTACCAGATGAAGGCTGGCAACAGACAAAATTTGGCCCTGGGATTTGTTAATCGATATTGTAAAAGCTTGACTAAGGGGAAACTGAATTTTTTTTAAAGCTTCGGGTGCTTTATCTGATGTTGTAAGTATTACCTCTGGGATTAGCCCCTCTTCTCCCTTGCCGCATCCAGTTATAATGGTAGTTTCAATAATGTTGTCAGACATTTTGTTAATCACAAGTTTTGTGCCATTGCAAAGTTTTGGTGGTGCAATATTCCATAAAAGAATTACTGGACATCTTTCCTTGAGGGTCAACGTAGGGTCAGATAGGCCAGGGACATTTAATGAATTGAGAAACTCAAGAAATTTTACATCATCCTTCGGATCCACATTTTTGTTGAAAGATTTGAATTCTTTCTTAGCACCCGGAAGAATTTCCATCAGCTGATAATTGATTGCTGAAGTAGTTGAATTGTTAACAGCTTATATAGCCCTATCACATAGCCAGTCATAATTATGGTAGTCATCAGCCAAGTTTGTAAAAACGGGTTGCTTTAGATCGTCCAAAGTGTCTACCAGGCAACATATATTGCCGATGTCAATGTTATCATTTGGGTTTGATGGCACACAACCGTATCCAATGCTAAGAATATCCTCAGAAAATCTTTCTAATATGTTGTCTCCATGGAGTCGTACATGCATGTTGGTGGTTAAATGAAGTGTTCTAACCTGATGCCATAAGGGTAATGACTTGAGACATGCACTAACTTGATCAGCTCTGGTACCCCTGGGAATGATAGGCAAAATTTGACGAAAGTCTCCAGAAAGCAAAAGAGTCCAACCATCCATGATTTGATGAGATTTCCTAATATCTTCGAGTAATCGATCCAATGTCTAAATTACTCCTTTGTGAGCCAAGGTGCATTCATCCCACACAATCAAATGACATTGTCTCAAGAGATCAGCTCTGAGGCTCTCCTTGGAAATATCACAGAGTGGCATCTCTGCTGAAACAAGGTTCAAGGGAAGTTTAAATTTAGAGTGCACTGTTCTGCCACCAGAAAGAAGTGTAGCCGCAATTCTAGATGATGCAATGACAATTGAAACAAGTTTTGCCTGCCTTACTTTAGCAAGAAGGAGTTTGGTAACAAATGTCTTACCAGTGCCGCTGGGAGCATCAAGAAAGAAAATGTCACCTTTTTTTTTTTTTTTTACACGGTGGTCACCACTTATCAAGGCCTGGAAGCCACTCAGGGATAAGGGTTATTGTAAGTACAGTACATTAGTGTGGAGATTTGATGAAGTGTTTACTTAAGGGGCGGTTCATTAGGAATTTGTTAACGTTGGACTTGAAGATATCCAAGTTGTAGTCAGGTGAGAAGCAGGCAGACGGAACAGAGTTTCACAGGCGTGCAGTTCTAAGAAAGAAGGTTTGTTCATGGAATCCGCGTTTTGATTTAGGCACAGATAAAGAGTGGGGGAAATTTTTCACAGTGGATTCAGCTAGACGAGTGTTTTTCGTGAAAGATTGGCAAGGGGGGGACCAGAGATTGGAGCTCAGACGAGCACCTGCCATGGAAATAACGATAAAACAAGGATATGCTCGCAACGTCTCTTCTGTGGGAGAGAGGTTGCAGGGTAGAGAAAAGGGCATCCCCCACTAAGCCATGAAGTCTATTTTGTACTCTGTCAAGGAAGGATAGGCTGTTTTTAGCAGCTCCTGCCCAGATATAGCAGCAGTATTCCATCCTTGGACGTACTTGGCTTTTCCATCAGTAGTGAGATATCTTTTGGAGCGGTAGAAGGATCCCACCATCTTTCCAGCAACCTTGGCAACAGACCTGATGTATGTGTTCCATTTCAGATCAGGAGTAAAGGTCAAACCCGGATGCTTGTCAAAACACGGGGCCTCTCTCAGATGAGAGCCATCCATCCCAATTGATGCCAGATGGGGATCAGAGCGTTGATGATGTAAGGATAGGAGTTTGGTTTTAGATGCATTAAAGGTAACCAGCCACGTCTTCCCCCACTGAACCACGCGCTCGAGATCAGAGGAGAGAGAATCACCTGAACGATCAAACACACTTTTAGTAATTGTGTTGAAAGCTAAAAGCTGGTCAGGAAGTAGCCTAGGCTTCATTTCAGCAACAAATCTTGACAAGAAGTCTATATCATAGGAAGTTTCCTGAATGAGAAGAGTCGGAATTTGGTCAAGTATGCTGCGGCGAGTTTCAGATAAGCCGTATGATGATAAAGCGTTTCCGCCCATACAAAGAATCTTATCCTCCATATTTATGAGTGCCCTATTGTATAGTTCATCATTGCACTCAACATGAATATCTTGAATCTCAGCCTGTGTTTGATGCAGAAAGTTGATTTCTAAACTTTAACCACAAAGTATATAGGTCGCCAGCATTGCAAAAATGTAAAATCTTCACAAAAACATCTCTAAGGCTTTCAGCACTGTGTGATGAAGCAATTTCATTAAAAGTTGCCTCCAACTGGGAGTTGTCTCCAAGTAATCCTCTAGCCCAATAGGCTTCATAGTATGAATTCAAAACTCAATTTTCCTATGTTTTAAGATACTGAAAGCACGTTGGTCCTCAAACTTCATGCAGCAACATTCGCAAGTGGAAACAATCAACTTGATTTGGTGAACTATGTAAAAATGTCCCAAGCAATTGCTGAATTTTATGCATAGATTGCTGTTTACAGGCTGACCAATCTTTCTGTGTTGTCACTGTTTTTTTGTTTTTTGTTTTTTTTTACCCATTTGTAGAATGACGGTACCTCAGAGTAAATTAATGTTTTTGCAAAGTCATCGTGTGTACATAGTTTGAAGAATGCGGTTAACAAGCTATAACAAGTTTTATCATACATGTAAAATGCAAAAAAAATATATGTCGCCAGATTTATAAATAAGGTAAAACAAAGCTAAAAACATCTAACACTTAAAATTTAAAAAACAGACTGCATAAAAGCAAAGAAAAAACATTTTACTGTTATTTTTTGTTGTTGTTTTTTTTTTTTTTGTAGTTTGAAAAGGAGGTGTTTTACAATAGAATGAGGTACGGAAAAATAGTAAAAAACAAACAAAAAACAAATATATAACATTATTTGGATTCTTCAGACTACTGTTCTCATCTTGAGTGTCATTTTCATGACGTTTCGGTCAATATAACCTCCGACTTTCTTCAGGTGTATCTTGTTGAACTCTGGAATGTTTCCACAAGGAATTGGCGCAATGGTTAGATTACTTGGAAAAATCAGTTGTAAAAGTGATATTCTCCTGAAGGTTGAAGGTTCAATTCTCAGTGTGATCAACCAAAAAATACAATTGCAAATTACTTAGGACCTCTACCCAATCATAGCTGACGGAACAAGAGCATGCTACCCCCGTGACGTAAATAAAGGGTTCTGTTCAAAATTCTGTCCAAATTCCTGAGTTAGAAATATTCCTGAGCTTGACAACATACACCTGAAGAAGGTTGGAGGCTACATCGACCGAAACATTGTGAAAATGATACTCAAGATGAAAACAGTAGTCGAAAGTAATCCAAATATTATGAATAACTGATTCTTATTTAAAAAATTCAGACGCAAAATATATAATAAATAAATGTTATCAAAGCCAAGATAAGTCACTCTTCTACCTAATTGGATAAGATTTTTTTGTGTTTTTACTTACTTTAAAAGGTTTATACAGTTCAAAAAACAAGTAGTGTCTAGCGTTACATGAGAAGAATACAATGGCCTTAGTATGTCTCTTACATTTTTAAAGTCTCAACAATGACGTAATAAAAAAATTAAACAAAATACTGTTAGCAATCCACCTTAGAAATGTCACAGTAACATTTATTGGGTGGATTTCTAATAGTATTTTATTTCATTTATTTTTCTTGGTCTATTATAAAACAAACCCTGTGTTTTTAATGTTTTTAGTTATATACTAGCAGGCCGCCCTGCCTTGCCCGATTGTAAAATATGAATAAATATCATATTTTGATTCATACAGAAACTGAGACATGTGCTTGCGTAGGTGTATCAGAATTTTTGTAGGAATTTTTGACACCCCTAACACGAAACTGCGAATAAAATATAAAAAAACTCGTAATTTCTCTTTTAAAAGTGAGTTGTTTATTTTCTTTATGGATTATACTTCGAAAATAAACTATTAAAGTTGTTTTAAAAGTAATAGAAATATTTTTTTTCTTTTAAACAGTAATGAATTTTACGAGTTCAATATTTTTCAATTTTTAAACTTTAAAAATCTATCCAAATTTTTCTATTGATTCTATTTTTACGATATTTTCAGGATCAATGTGAAATTTTATGCTCTTTCCAATAAACCGAATATAATATTTTAGACAAACATTTTTTTATCCACGCCCCCCCCATTTTCAAGTGTCTATTAAAAAGTAAATAATTAATTTACTCACCAGTGTTATATATCACAAATTGAAGAGAAAAGGTCAATAAATAATATATTCAAATTTAAAACAAAAAAGTAGTGTTGTTTAGAAATTTACCTATAAAGTCCGAAGTTTAAAACCTTTTTTTTTTTTAAAAAAAACACGTTGTTTGTTTTTTTTTTGTTTTTTGTTTTGTTTTTTTAATGGAACCTTGGTCCTTGCTCCTTTAATTGAAAAAGAAATTAGGGCTTGAATTACATTTTTTCGAGGAGTTATAAGCTTGGAAGGGTTTGTATTACTGTACACATAGATTCAAAAAAGTTGTCAAAAAACAAATATATAACGAATAAATGTTATCAAAGGCAAGATACGTTATTTTTCTACCAAACTAGATATAATTTTCGTGTTTTTATTCAATTTAACATGTTTATTCAGCTCGAAAAACATACTGTCTTTACCGATGTATTGGAAAATTCAATATGGCGGCCGACTCTCTCTTTAACACGGTAAGTTTGGGAAAAGGTGTTATAAATAATAAACTAGACAAAATACTGTTAGAAATTCGCTCAATATATGTTACCGTGACATAACTTGACATATATTCGGTAGTTTTTTAATAGCATTTTGTCTAGTTTATTATTTATAACACCTTTTCCCAAACTTACCGTGTTAAAGAAAGAGTCGGCCGCCATTTTGAATTTTCGAATACATCGGTAAACACTGTATGTTTTTCGAGCTGAATAAACATGTTACATTGAATAAAAAACACAAAAATATATCCAGTTTGGTAGAAAAGTAACTTATCTTGCCTTTGATAACATTTATTTGTTATATATTTGTTTTTTGACAACTTTTTTGAATCTATGTGTACAGTAATACAACCCCGTTTTTTTTTTCTTTTCTAAACGGTTCACTTCTAGTAAGTAAAAAAAATACTGTGTAAGAAAGAAATTTCTTACTTTACTAAACTGCATAAGCACCACTTTTTTCTTTTTTTTACTAAAAAAATAATAGCAGTTGTTTTACCTGATTAAATTTCATAATTTTTTGATATATTACTATTTTCTACATTACGATTAAATAAGCAATATAGTTTTTGCTTAAAAGAATATATTTTAAAAAAATCGATCTGTCGCCTCTAAGCACCATTTTTTATAATCAAAGGGGGGATAACTCTCTTTGTTTTCATGACGTCCATTTTTCATTTCACGAAATTTCAATCTTTATCATAAAAACCCGCGCCATATTTCTTTGAAAAGATAAAAAAATAACAAGTAACACAGTTATGTTAAAAACAATGCAAAACGCATAATTTATTTTAAAAATTGGCAATAATTACACGCTAGTTATCTCCTCTTGGCTAAACTTTGTCAAAAAATAATCTTATTTAATAATTTTTTTCTACCTTATCGATTTCGTAATTTTTGGATATATTCTTTACTGTAACATGACAATTAAGTATAGACCATAGAAATTCAATATTAAAATTTTCCAATTTCGCTATTATAATGTAGTTGCACCCCCCCCCCTTTGTGATTAGTGCGCTTTATTTTGTTCTGCACAAAGGGAAATAACTCTGTTCGTTTCCATGACGTCCATTTTTAGTTTCATCGTGGCGTCCGCGTTGACGGCGGTATTTCTATTTTTTGTTGTCCGTCGGCTTTTTCTCGTCATGGCAGACTCTGGTGACAGCGGCAAACTCATTTCTATAAACTATGAGGTCTTCGGAAAGGTCCAGGGTGTATTTTTTCGTAAATATACGAACTTGAAGGCTCGTGAATTGAACTTAGTTGGTTGGGTCAAGAACACCGACGACGGGACCGTGATCGGAAATCTGCAAGGCGACAAAGATCAGGTGGAAACTATGAAGAAATGGCTCCGTCAGGTCGGAAGTCCACATTCCAAAATCCGCAAATGTGTGTTTTCTGATGAAGAAGAAATAACACAATTGGATCGCAAAAGTTTTCAAATTATTAGGTAGTTTTTTTTGTTGCTGTTATTGCTTATATTTTTATGCAAATATTGATTTGTTTTGAAACTACTAAAAATATATTTGGTTTCTTCCTTTTTAAAGACACATTTTTTTTATTTTAATTCAATACTAAAAAAAAACGCAACGTTTTCTACCCTCTCCTACAAAAAAGAAAAACATGCAATTTTTAAAAGCAAAAAAGGAAATGCAATGTTTGCTGCCCTCAAAAAGCAAATTAAAAATATATATATACAATGTTTTCTACGCCCCCCCCCCTCAAAAAAGCAAAAGATAACAATGTTTTCTACCCGCCTCAAGAAACAAACAAATAAAAAATGCAATGTTTTCTGCCACCATTCAAATAGAAAACGAAAAATGCAATGTTCCTCACCCCGTCTCACAAAGCAAAAAAAAAAAATGTACCCCTCCCTCCTCAAAAGCACAAAAAAGAAAACAAATAAAAAACTGTCATGATTGTTTATAAATCTAAAAGTACTACAATAAGTGCAGCTAAGAAGAGTTAATCATCTTCCATATCTTTATTTTATTAAAACAAACAAAACAAAAAGTTTTTTCTTTTCTCTTAAATTAGTTCGTAATTCGGTACTTATGCAGAGAAGGTACCATGCTTTTTTTTTTGCTTTTTTTTTTATTTATATAGTTTTATCAAGTTGGTGCTTATGCACTTACCGTGCTATTTTTTAAATAGTATTTTATCTTTTTTATTAAATTCTTAGGTGAAGTACAGAACACCCTCCCCATGTTAAGAATGGGTTTCTAAATGATGGCAACCTTCTGTCTCTTGAGACAATGGCATTCTGCACCTAGTTTGGTTTACTACAGTGTCTGCTGTGGCTAACCAGGTGCAGGCCTGGACGGGTAATAAGAGAGCCTTGGTTTGCTCATTTTTCAGGGTCCTCCTCTTAGTGTTGCAGGCAGACTCCAACGGAAAGGCAAGCAAATACAGTTGGTGCCAGTGCGGCTGCAGGAAAGATGTTGCAGAGCTTAGCTTCACCATCTGTTTATCGGAACTCCAGACCGGATTTTTTGTCAGGGTTTACTCCCTTAGCCTTTGCCAAGGCATCACAAGGCAGTGGGTTTCTAAATAATAACGTTATTTCGACGCGGTAACATCAGTGCATAAGTACCATCAAATTTTACGGTATTTTTTGTGACAGATATGCAGTCCCTTTTAGTCATGCAAAGGTTAGAGGCTATCTTTACAACCTAAACTGCACATCTGTCTCTCTTGTTAGATGAAAGTACAGAATAGTTACAAAGCACCGTCACTCTTTCCTCGTTAAGAAGGGATTTCTAAAGAATGTTATTATTTCAGCATGGTACCTGTTCTGCATAAGTAGCCTTAATTCTAATTCGATCATTGAAAAGTTTGGTTCTTATTTAAAATTCAATCTAATTAAAAAAAAAAACCAACGAAAATATAAAAATATAGAAAAATCTTTATGATTAACATACCTGCCATGAAATGAAGATGTCATATTCCAAAATTCACATAAATTGATCAAGTAGTTTTATTTATAACTAAACGATTTTCCCCGGCTAAAACCCAAATATAAAGTTTTGCATGGGTTCGAATACCTTATATATTAAGTTTCATGTCTGTAGACTAAAAACTGACAGGAGTTTGGTCGGCAAATTTTTTTAAACAAGTATATGTGCATACATAAATATATATAGAAGGAGGTTTGTGTTTACTATAACTGTTTTATGCAAATATTACGCACATATAAATCACATAGAATATCAGCGTGAATATAATTGCATGTAATAGTTAACTAAAGATGATCATCCCATAAGAAAACCAAAAAAAACTAATGGGGAATTAATTAAAATGAATGTTTAAAAGAGTATGCAAATTAGCTAGATCTTTTGCTAGTGAATGCAGTTCCACAACCCATGTATAACAAAGTTGTATTTTCTTTTTAAATAAATAGAAAAACGGTTTGCTTTCTTTCTTCTTGGCCTTGGGGCCCAAGATCTTTTTTCTGTAATCAGAGTGTAGTATATGTTCCGGCAGATATTGCAATCAAAGTAATATCTGGGGACAACCCCACATATCAGACCATTGCTCTTGAGCAATCAGTTTTGGTCAATGTAGGGGAAGCCCTTCATACCAATTGTCACTATCCAGTTCTCTCTTGGGGGAACTGGTCCCCCTCCCCTCACTCTCCACATCTAAAAACAGCCTTGTGCCTAATTTGCTCAATGGAGAAGCAAATAAATAACTAAATAAATAGAAAAAAAGGGATTTTTAATATGAATATAAATACACAAAAAAAAAGAACAACAAATTTATAGGAGTATATATAATTATCTACATACAGTACTGTTTCGCTGTATTACAGCTCATTAGTGCGGCTAGACCAGCAATTACCCCCAGCCAGAATTGAAACTCTATGTGATAGGTGATAGTCGGGCCACCCAGCATTACCTGGTCATAAGATATGCTTAAATATGGTATTTAATTCATGCAGATTTCGTATTATTATAGAGCCAATTTTCTATCAATTATTGTATTGTACCTAATATATTGTAGTAATGTCAAAAGTAAAAAACAAATATGACCTGGGTGCCATCAACTAGAATTGAAACCTCTCTAGCCTGATTCATAGTCTCTGAGTCACACTCATATGCCTATAAAAAATAGTTAAAAAGTAATGTTATTTAACCTAAGAATGTAGGTTTGTGCATGTAAACATGTTTATTTGACTACTCTTGCCAAGGTCAACTATTTTGTTTTCCATTTTTCATCCTTAGCAGCAACTTTTACGGGCTAAAAACTAAATTGCAAATTTCTACTCTGTAGATCAAATATTCAAAGACGAGTTTTCATCTTAAATTCTATACAATTATGCAGAATGTAGAAACTATGCATAAACAGAATTCGGCATAATAGTGAAATGAAACCAGTAATCTAATGAGAAACTATAAAAAATAAATAAGTAATTAATAAACATTAATTTTTCAAAGGAATACGGAAATTAATAAACCTTTATGTAGTCACTTGCATATCCATGACAGAGTATATTAAAAAGTTGGTTTTAGTAATTTTGAAATAGAAAAAGTAGGCTTTTAATATTGATGTCAGTGAGAAAAAAGTCAACTTTATAAGTATAGAGATAAATATAAAGATTACAATTTTATTTGTGAATTCAAAATACTATTTTCAGATTAGCAATCAATTTTATTCAAAATGTCTTGGAAATATTCATTTTAAGACAAAGTTCTTCAACTAGATTCGCCAAGGCCTACACACGCGTATAAAAATGAGGATTGATTAGTTAAAAGTAATTGCCACCTAGAACTTAGGGTTAGTGATAGAGCTAATTCAGAGCCTTTTTTGCCGAAAAATAAATCTGAACGTGTCATTTAAAAAAATTTTCTTTTCAGTTTTATCTCCTCACTCACATATCCCCCTAAAACATGCCCTCTGTTAACTTTAATATTAACTTTAAGTCCAGATTGGCAGTTAAAACATATATCAAGGCTCTACGGACAAATTTATCTTTATGATTAACATACCTGCCATGAAATTGACAAATAAATATTTTCGTTTACTAGCCAAATAGAAAAGTTACTAGCCAGACCCACATGATTTTTAGAATATGACATCTTCATTCTGTGATGAGTATGTACATCATAAAGATTTTTCTGTATTTTTTTTTTTAATAAGTGTAATTCTAAATATACAACAAATTTTATGTTGATACTTGAAGGTACTAATATTCTAATTTCTTCAGATATTTTTTTAAACAGCCTTTGTTAAAAAAAATGAGTATATTGTTCTATTAAACTTTTATTGTTTTAATAATTTAACTTTGTTTGTTTTATAAAACAAAAAAGGTGCTTGTTTATAATTGGGCCGAAAAAAAAATTTTTACAAGAAAAATCTGAAAGATATCTTTATAATGTACATGCTTGTCACTGCATGAAGATGTCATATTCCAAAAATCACGTAAATCGATTAAGTAGTTTGTTTTTTTTTATTTAAGAAAATCAAATATCACACATTTTAGCAAAGAATTGCTTCACGCCATCTTGTTTTTGAATGATATGCTACTAACAACATCTGTGGGAAATATAGGATCAACAAGGGCAGACAATCGACTTGGAAACAAAAATGGCAAAACCCTGTTTTTTTTTTTGTTTTTTTTTCTTAAATGTCAAACACTTTTTTATAATATAATAAATTAACTTATTTAATAAATAAATAAATTGACTTCTTTTAATAAAGAGAATGTCGAAAACACTGGGGGGGGGGGTCGTTTGTAAACAGACTTTAATAAGCGAACATGAAAAGCAGGAAAAGGAATCATGTTAATTTATTATTTTGTATTTGTATTATAAAAAAAAGTGTTTTCGACATTTAAGAAAAAAAAAGTCGATTGTCTGCCCTTGTTTATTCTATATTTCCAGCAGGTGTCGTTAGTTGGGTATCATTCAAAAACAAGATGGCATGAAGCAATTTTTCGCTAAAATGTGTGATAATTAATTTTTTTTAAATAAAAAAAAAAACTACTTGATCGATTTACGTGATTTTTGGAATATGACATCTTCATGCAGTGACAAGTACATACATTATAAAGATTTTTTTCAAATTTTCCTTGTTAAAAATGTTTTTTCAGACCAATTATAGACAAGCACCAAAAAAAAAAGTTGAAAAGATATTTTTCACTCAGTCGTGAGCTTTGAAAGATTGTCAGTGAAAGAAATGCAATCACCAAAAGATTAGCATTTCATTATTTCAAGTTGCCACTTTGAAAAATAACTCGCAAATGCAACTGCTTCACTTGCCATGTAGAGCCCTGTATATATATCTCAGCATTTGTTTCCAGTCTTGTACATACATTTCACTTGCCACTGGTATTTAATAATGTTGACTCAGGAGAGATGTGGTTGGAGATTTGTGGGTATCCATAGCCTGTCAAAGACTGAAAGAGCCCGTATATATATGTATATATATATAGGAAATTTATTGCTGTGAGTCCAGAATGAATTTATATTTTGTTTCCGCTAGGAAGATATCCTCTGAAGATGAGGAGAGATCCGACCAGCTTCGTCAGAATTCATAGATGGACTGAGCTTTAACACCAATAAGAATGGAAAAAATCGTTGTAGATGAAGGGGAGTTAAATTAGAAGGGGGAAGTGGGAGGGGGAGGACGTTGGAATTTAAAGTAGTAGGAGTGTATATAATGAGAGGGGGGTTTATTATTAAATATTAATTACGTGCTTATATTTATAGACGCTATTGTAATTTATAACGGTTTAAGTTTAAAACTTTGAAAAATACTAGTACTATTGTATATATTTAGGATTTAAATTTTAAGGTGGAGAAATCAAATCTACCAAAGAATAAGAAATAGAGACGAGACCAGGACAGAAGCCAAAAGATAGGATATCTTCCTAGCGGAAACAAAAATGTAATGTTATGACCCTTTAGGCTGTGATCATAACGTAGTATCTGTTAATTGTGGCAAGCGAGAGCAATGGTCAAAACATTATTATTGTTATTGTATTCTTATTAATTGATTTGAACGACGGATGGTCGCTGGATCAGTTATTATGATTAGAAGAATAAACAATTAAATTGCGAAAGAAATGATTGACGTGTGAATCGCAAAAAGAATGTGAAAATAGAAAATATATGTAAACATTATTTTGGGATTTTGAATAAACAAATAACTAGGTGGATTAGATTGGTATGAGACCTGTAATTAGGTGATGTAAGAGAACACGTGATGTAGTTAGTTTTGGAGAGATTGAGAGAGTTGAGGATTGACCACCAGAGTAGACAGACGTCTAGACAAGGGTGGACCGACAGCTAGGAGCGGGCTGTAAGAATAGAAAATGTAGAAACTGCAGATCCTGTGAAAACCAATTGAGACAACTGTAATAAATTTATATTACAAAAATATAAAGAGTTGTTTTAATGGTTTCACAAATAAGAACAATTATATGGTGCTGATCGCCTCATGGTTCGTCACGGAGCAGCAGGAAGTTAAAAGAACTCTTCAAGAAAAAGGTATGAAGCATATATTATTCTTCTTATATATGAACTGTAAAAATATCCCGTGTGATAAGTCTGATACAACATGACTCGGTTTACACGTCAATATCATGTCCCCTGGCTAAACAACATGCATACGATTTATACGTTTATTATCTGTCTGTTAAAAGAACAATATCTTACATCCACTAGACAACACATGACACGTTTTAATATATCATCTCCTCCAATATAAACCAATATACAACAAACTCTCATTTGGTGTCCGTTGACCAGTTCGCATCGACGATGCGATATCAAACCTGGGGTGAAAAATATAACGTGGAAGCAGGTCCTGAAATTGGAATGGAGATTTCATGTCAAGAAAAAAAAAAAGACAAGAAAAACATAAAACACAATAAAATGTCTGGAAAAGAAAAAAGGAACAATAGAAAAAAAAAAGCAATACACACGTACAACCTTTTCACAAAGAAAGAAAAGAAAGACATACAGATATACAGATGTAAAATTTTATATATAGAAAATAGTAAGAAACCAATATACAACATATATATATATAAAAAATATTGTATTAGTTATTGCGAAATTGTAATGTGTATGCTCAATTATTAATGCTGATAATCGTTAAGCTTAATTAACTGGGTCAATCAATATTGACTTTGGTTTAATTGGTATATGGACATTACTGGAATTTATTAAGTAAATTTTGGTTAAAAATTTTATTTTTATATATATATATATGTATATATATATATATATATATATATATATATTGCTCCTGAAAAATAATTAAATTACTAGCATTTCTTTTGTTGTCGCTTTTATTAAATTATATGTATTTTTGGTTCAAAAAATAAAAACGAAAAATTAAAGAAAACATTGAATATAATTATTTTATAAACTGGCTATAAACCCATTGCATCAGTATTTGTTATACATATTACCAACTATTTGTACTTTATTATTATTATTTTATTAAAATAAACAAAGGCCAGACCCCAGATTAAGCTCTTAAGCGAAACAATTAAATACAACAGAATTACTAATAAAAAAGTATAGGGCCTTGTGCCTAATTTTGTTTTCAAAAAGTAGATCAACTATTTGGAAATTACAATTTACAAACATGTATGCTGATGTCATAAAGTTACTATTTATCTTTATGATATCATCATAGTCCTTAGACCATCTCCAGTTTTTGACAACTGACACCAAACTCTGGTGAACAATAAAAAGGGAGATAATTCTGTGAAATTTTTGATTTTTTTTTTTTTAATAAAAATGATTTTGTAGATATTGTTCCTATTTACTTGCCTCCCCACGAGGGCAAAGTTAGATACAAGTATGATGTTTTTTTCCATCCAGTCGGCTGTCCCTGCTAGGAAGGGGGTTGGCCCTTCTGGATCACGGCTCCTTGTCGTATAAGTGACGCCAGCGGGTGCCTACTTGCCCATGTTGTGTCTTCGATCCAAGTCGACACATGCTGAAAAGGAAGTCGAGTATTCTCCAGCAAGTCACTCCAATCAGACTGATGACGTCATAAGAAGAAAAAAAGACAGACGACTTATCATAAAAGCAAAATAAAACACTAATTACTTGCTACATGAATGTAGAACAGTCAAGTGTCGGAACCCTGCAAACATCTGATTTTCTAAGTTTGTTATCGTGGTCGGGGTAGAAGTTGAGTGCGGCTCACTTCTTCTGTCGATACGAGATTCGACACATTTGACCGCTCATCCAGAAACTTCTCTACTGCTTTACGTGATGTATGTCATCTTGCAACCGGCAGTCTGTCAGCTCGACATTTCGACCTAAGCAAACAGAAAAGGGGAGATTACACAACTTTGCAACTTGCCGTGTTTTAGCATTACAAGCTGATTTTTTTTCTTTTTAGATAATTGTTATTTTATCAACTTGCATGAAAAGAGCTATGTAAAAGAAGCTTAAAACCATTTGAATTATGCAAATACCCTCAATAGTTCAAAAGTTATGAGAATTTAAAGTGCCAAAATTTATGCTTTTCTGTGGACATTTTTCTTGAGAAAAAGTGGGCTGAATTACAGACCTCAACATTTCAAGAAATTTGGTAATTTCACCACCATTTATTTATTTTTCAAGCTATTCTCATGAAATTTGGTACTTCTATGTAAATTTGTGTGCTCTTTCTGATTATGCAGTGAAATCTGATGTATCTCTTTAACATAAGCCATAAATTATAAATTAAGATGTACAAATTTCAATTTCTTTTTTTAAAACTAGTGCATGGTATCATACAGTGGGTGTCTATTCATGAACAAAACTAAGTATTATAATGGTATTTAAATATAGCTTTATTGAGAGTAGGTATTTACCTGCCTCTTCACCAAAGGAGAGCTTAATCTGGGGTGATGCCATTGAATGCCTAACAATCATTCATGGCCGGTATTTATTACGCCTCATCAAAGAAAAGAAAAACAAAATGAGTAAATATGAATTAATCTCCGAAATAAAGTGAAGAAAATTTTTCATATAGATTTTGGATTTCTGTAAAAGATGGAAATTCACATAGTCGGCCAGAACTTGTGCATTTTTGGGACCAGACAAATTTTCAATTTTGTAAATCCTCTCTATACCCCTATTTTCAGAGATGCAACCATAAATCATACTCTATATCAGCGGTTCTCAACCTTTTTTACCCATGGACCACTTTTCCCTTCTTTTTTTTCTTGGTGGACCCCCTTATAATTTTTGGTCATAAAACAATATTCTATTTCTCAATATAATTTTTTGAGCTTTTAATAAACAAATAAATATTATATAATTAAACTTTATTTTTAAATGAAAACTAATTTAATGCAAATAAAGTATTTTACAACAATTATAATAATGAAAACTTGATTAACGCTAACTGTCAAAATTTTTCACAGATAAAATTGATTGAAAATCGCCCCCCAAAATTTGATTTTCGCCCACTAGGGGGCGATTCGCCCTCGGTTGAGAACCGCTGCTCTATATGAATCCATGATGTTCACACTACCAGGATACCTGATAAGCAATAACTATATATTCACCAATTGATGGTAATTTTTGTCATTTCTATTCTATTGTTTTACTGAAAATTCAACTATGTAAACAAAGAAATAAAACAGTAATTTTTTACCTTGTTTCCACCTTTACATTTGAAATGATTACTTCTATAGGTTTTAGGATATGCTGAAAACTAATATCGCATTTAAATTTTCTGCAAATAAGTAGTTTTCTGAATATTAAGCAATGTCATTTCTTATGTTATCGCTGGTAGTCATTTTGGAGCGCACAAACACAACCCTGCATACCAAGATGGCCACCAGTAATAACATAAGAAATGACATTGCTGAATATCTGGAAAGCTACTTATTTGCGGAAAATTTTAATGTAATATTCGTTTTCAGCATACCCGAAAATCTCAAAAGGTAGTCATTTTAAAGAAAGATGTTAAGGTGGAAACAACTTAAAAATTTACAAAATGCATCACAATGAAATTCTTTATCAAACCATCTAATTATTATTATTATTATTATTATTATTATTTAGACGTCCTCAGTTAAAAATAAACTGTTTTGTTTTACAGATTTAAAAAAATGGTCTTGACAATGAGTTAAAAAAATTTTAAAATTATACAAAATACTATCAGAAACTCACCCAATACATGTCACAAGGACATTTATTGGTTGGGTTTCTAACAGTATTTTGTATATTTTTAAGTCATTGGCGAGATTTCAAAGACATGAGATACCACGTGGGTATTTTTCTTGTCCTTGTGTAACGCTCGACACTAATTGTCGAAATAAACAAGCATTTTACATTAAATAAATACATTAAAAACTTATCTAACTAGGTAGAAGAGTAACTTATCTTGCCTTTGGTAATATTTATTTGGGTGCTTATGCACTTATGTAACCGTGCTATTTTTTAAGTTTCATATCTTTTTTATTTAATTATTAGGTGAAAGTACAGAATAGTTAACAAAACACCCTTCCCTCCCATGTTAAGACTGGGTTTCTAAATAATAATATTTCATCATGGTAGCATAAGTGCACAAGTACCTTTTATTTGTTATTTTATTTATTTTTTTTTTTTTTTACCACTAAAAAACACAATTCTACCTTAAGTACATGTAAGAAGTTATAAATACAATGATAACAGAAACGCATGTACTTAGTACATTTTGTTGTTTTTTAACGCTTTTAGTACACGTGTACTAAAAGCGTTAAAAACAACAAAATAGTTTTGGCTCAGTATTATTTAGAAACAAAATTTGAAAAACTTAAAAATAATTTTTTTAAATTGACAAACTCAGAATAAAAAATGAAACTGTTTTTTCTGCTTTCGTTTTGAAAGCAGAAAAAAACAGTTTTTTATTTTTAAGAGAATACAAACGAAACTTGTTAATATGCTGACTGTAGACAGATCAGCGCATTAATGCATACCAAGCTGTTTTCCTGTTAAATTCTATAATTTCTATAAAAGATAACATTTCTGCACAATTAATAATTATCAAATATTTACATATTATACATGGAAATAATTCTGAAACTATTATCTATATGAAAATGGATGATATATACCGATTTATCTTATCAATTTTGAAATATTCTTAGTCAACTTTGCTCGGTTGTAACTTTGCTTCCTGTGGTTGTAAAAATATAAATCCAAGTCCAGTAGAGATGGACTTCTATGTTTATATAGCCTGTAAAATTTCAGCCATATTCAATCAAATTTGACTCCGCGCATGTGTATCCAAACATAAGGTATGAAATGTAAATATTGAAAAAAGTTTCCCTTTTTGCTGTCATCATTTTCTACCGTTTTTTTTTTTTTTTCATTTTTAACTTGGAGCATAAAAACATTGAACGCATAAAAGAAAAATAAATTAACATCATTGGAATGCTAATTCTATTCTCTTTCCATCAATGTAATTCTTTTAAACATTGACCCACAAATAAAAAAGATATGACTTGTTGAAGCACATTAGGTATGTAATATTGCCGACGTCAATGAAAATACAGCATATGCTTGTAATGCTATATGTTTATATACCAATTTCCCAGCGCCAGTTAGAGATTGATTTTCAATTCATATGTATCAAGTGTTTGAACCGGTCAATTATCGGTGTCGCCCGACATTTGATACCATATTCCTACATATCAAATGTCGACCCATTCAACTTTCCTTTATTGTTCCTCCATCCTGTTTTTAGCGATGAGTTTCTGTTTAAAACCTTGACCTTCTTTTTCTGTTTATTTCTTACTTTCAAGAAAAATGTAATTTAAAGCTCTCTTATTTTATGAATAAAGTATCAGTAATTCTAAAACCTAGAAAGCCAGGTTCGATTTCTCGTGCCGCACTTCCCTAATATTCAACATCAGCTGCCTCACAGTGTTACACAAGGTCGGTGTTTTAATGTGAGGAAAATCCAGTTCCCAAAAATGGGGCATTCTGGATAGGAACAAATATTAAAATTGCCTCAGTCATGAAGGATTTCTCCTCCATTGAACGAAGACAAAAGGTGAAGTGTAGCATCAGAACAGACACTACACTGTGATCTTGTCCCGAAGGCTTAGAAATGCACTATTGTTGTATTGCAAAATAGCATCTTTTCCAATTTACATATACAAAACGTGAAGGCATTTATTTAGTTCTCTTCCACTGCAAGAATTTAGATACCAGGGCTGGAACGTGGGATTGAGAAATCAATGCCCCAGAGGAAGGGCGTTCTGACCTGCAAAAAGTGCCTGGGCAGCTTTGTCAGCATTCCCTGGTAAGAGCGCCTCAGGCAATTAGCCATACACTAACGCCTTCTCAAATAGAGAAGACAAAGCCTAGGCAAGTGAACCTCGTAGAACTACACAGAACCAGCATCACACCGCAATCAACTTGGACCAGACCATTACAGGAATGGTCTAATCTCTATTGATTTTGGGGTCGAGGGTGAATGATAAAATACAAAATTAGCAGCGACGGAATATGAATTAGCAGAAGTTTGGCCTTCGGGACAAGATCAAAGAGTAGTATCTGTTCTTCAGATACTGCACTTCAATTTCTTGTTCTCTATCAGTGGAGGAGAAATCCTTCACGACTGAGACAATTTTTATTTTTGTTCCTTTTCTCCACGTTAAAAACCGACCCTGGTGTCTAACTCTGTCCTCGTGGGGAGGCATTGTAAATAGGAACAACAATGGCAGCCCTGTGTGACGAAATACGTTTGTTGCCATGTCACAGTCAGGTATAATTAACACATGAAAATGTCAGAAACAATTTTTTTATGTTCACCTTATCAGTATAATAATCACTTTAGCAAAAGAAATACTAGAAAGGACTTATTTGGCTTACAAACAATCAAGTTTGAAGTCTAAACATCACAGTTTCAGGGATCCCTTAGGATATGTATTGACACGAATTAATTTAAAAGGCACTTTGAGAATGCTATTTTAATCAAAATCTATCTGCAGATTTATTAAAATTAATTCAAAATTGATGAATGTTTCCCAAAACAGATAACTTTTCACTGAAAGACAAAGATGCTAAAAGAAACATAATCTGACAGAAAAGTAGTAACCTCTAATACAAAATTGCTTTGTGTCTACAACTATGTCCGCGTGTGACATAGATATTTGTTTTTTCTTAATGATCAAGAGAGAGAGAGAGAGATTCGGAGGAGCAGCAGTTGCTAATTGAATCTTTGTCGATCAAAAACTCAACACTGATACAAGGGAACAACTGGATTTTATTCTGATCAATAGCTTTCATGCTAATATTGCCTCACACAATGATTTCTATGCATTAGTGAGGAGCCAGCTACAAGCAGTATCATTATCACAAATGATAGCTTTCATGCGGTCAAACACTGCTCTAATATCGTCTCACACAATGATTTTTCTGCAGACAACTCCACTCCAATTATCTCCACAAGGGATTCACGTCTATCTCGTCACTAACCCTCTCTCTCTGTGACAGTCTTTCCTCACTCTGATATTGTCTCACATGATAATTTCTGTTGACAACTTCACTCCCATTATCTTCACAAGGAACTCACACCTCACTCTCCAATAACCCTCTTACTGACAATCTTTCTTTACTAACAATAACTTCCTTTTAAAGTTTAATAAATGATTTTTTAAAAAAATTAGTCTGTCCTCTGTTTTGTCTATTTCTTCTTTCCACCATACGCTTTATCCATTTTATAACAATATTGAAATATATTTTTTTCTGGGAGTGACCACTTATCAAGGCCCGAAGGCCACTCAAGGACAAGGGTTAATAAATGTAAGGTGTTATTGTTGTAATTGTTAATGGTATAAATAGGATAGAATTTGATTGACTCAGCAATAACTTGTTTACATTGGATTTGAAGGCTACCATGTTGTATTCAACCGGGAAGCAGACCTGCAGAACAGTGTTCCACATGGAGGCAGTTCTGGCTAAGAAGCTTTTTTCATGGAATTTGTGTTTAGATTTAGGCCCAGTTAGAGAGTTTGGGAAATGGTATATAGTGATTGCAGCTAGTTGGGTGAGTTTTTTTTTGGGAAATTTTAACAAGGGAGGACCCCAGATTGGAGTTCAGTTGAGCACTTGCCATCAAAATAACGATATGAAAATAACGCGTTTTTGTATGTCCAAGAAAGGCTTTTATTCGCCGGGGTTCTTGAGAGGGTTACTATTTTAGAGAACTTTTTATATACTGCCTAGATTATAATATCTACGATTTGCGAAACCACGTCGTTTCTACATTTATTTTAATCAACTTTTTTAAAATTTACTTTATTCCGTCTTTTCGTGTGTTTGTTTGTTTTTTGTTTTTTTCGTATAAATAAAGCGAAACTCACCGATGTAAAGCAGTCAGCGTACTTTTGTGCCGGGGCGTCTTAAAAGCAGTTAACTTTGATCAATGTGGGGAAAACCCTTCATATCAGACAACTGCTATTCATTTGAGAGTTCCCCCTTTTTCGGGGGAGCTTGGTTTCCTCAACATCGTGGGGAAACAAATAAATGAAATGGTGGAAAGCTGAACTTGCCTTCAGCCAACCTTCATTTTTGCACCTGCATGAACTCATTCACTTGGCAAATCAACTTTTTGATTGACATCGCTAAATTTGAATGCTTTTCACTTCCTACGGCCTCATAGCGTAGCGGTAAGATGTCACGTTTTCTTTCGCTTTCTTTTGCGTCACCGTGTCACGGGTTCGAGCCTGCCTGACTACTGACACTTTTTTTTTTCTTTTACACCTCCAAACACCCAGGTAACGCCAGGTACACCCGCTAGTTTTTATTAAAAAGAAAACAAAATTAGACATTTCACAGAATTATCTCCCTTTTCGTTGTTCACCAGAGTGCCTGTCATAAAGAACGAATGGTAATTGTCAAAAGCTGTGGAGATGATAGCATCTCGACGGTTACTTTTGTACAATGAGACAAATTTAAATTTAATGTTTCAAATAGCTTGCTTGCTGCTCATTCTGAGCTAAAGGTTAGTGTTGACCTTAATAAATAAAGTTATGTCCTCATCATCGTCAAATACATTCTGGTTAGTTCCTATTTCAGTCACTCAAATTATTAAAATAAATAAAATAATTTTTAACATTATTTCTCTCTTCTCTAAAATAAACTGTGTTACTTTAACGTTTTTAGCAGGAAAAAAGGAAAGTAGACACAAAATCTGTCATTTTCAGGATTAACTCGAGATTCTTCGTCAATACATATAACTCATTACATAAGAACTGAAAATCCTCTCAGTACTCGTTCATTTCAAGTATGCTATGATGTCACCACATTATCAAGGCCTGAAGGCCACTCGAGAATAAGGGTTAATGGATGCATGGTAGTCATCACAACAACAGTGTAGTAATCATTAGTAGTAGGAATTTGGTATAATTTGGTTATTTAAGGGGATGGTTCAGCAAAAACTTGTTTACATTGAACTTGAAGACAATCATATTGTAGTCAGCTAGAAAGCAGGTCAGCAGGATAGAGTTCCACAGGTGGGCAGTTCTAAAAAGGAAGCTTAGTTTTTTGTGGAAGTTTGATGAGGGGAGACCATGGATTAGAGCTCAGACGAGCAGTCGCCATGAAAATAATGATAGAGCAGAGAGAGATTGGAAATAGTGCAAAACCTAAAAGTGTTTCACTCTAAATAATTTTAGTGATTAAAATAGGAATGAACTCAGATTCCCATGTTTAATAATTGCTCAGATTATGTAAAAACTTGTAAGGAGACTAGACATTGTCTGGGATTGATTGAATGTTCCACCCTCTGATGTTTTTCATTTTCATCGAAATTGGTGAAATCACTCATTTTTTAATCAAATCGATTGATCGCCTGCTTTAATTAGGGATCCCTCCCTGCAGTGTACTAGGAGGAAGCTTCACATGCCTCCCCACGGTGACCTGGCAACAATACATTGTAGTCTACATTGCACTGCAGTGAATCTACTGTTGATTTTGTAAAATTATCTGTAAGTAATGGCCGAACAAAGAGTAACACATGTTTGACACAGCAGAGTCTTGTTAAGCAAATTGGAGTACGAGAAGACTTCTGAACAATTCTAGAAGTACCTGTAAATAAATGTCTGCATTTTAACAAAATAAAAAGTGAGTTGAATTCTTTTCTTGTCTTTGTTTCCTTGTGGCTGTGTGCTTGCAACGTGTGGATTTGGAGTGTTTACATGCAACAACATCGTTAAAAAAAGGTGTAGTAGATGTGACATGTATGAACAAAACAAATGAATGAAAGTCTTGCAGATTTTATAAATCTTTGTATATCTGTATCATTTGGATTCTGTTCCCATCTTGAGTTGAAGTAACCCACTGTTAACATATTACTCGAGTTATGTGCCCTTGATAGGAACTCTGCTACCTTGGCATTGGTGATAACTCCCCATGCAGTGGTAAGGGGAGAAAACTGTCATGGCGACCTGAATAAAGGTCCTCCCGTGCGTAGCTCTTACTGAATGAAGTGTCCTGTTATTATTCCCTCACATAAAATATCCCATATTTTAATTATACACCTATGACCTTTTTCAGGTGTACAAGTTACCATATTTGATAAAAGAAAAAAGGGGCTTAACTCTACACTTTTGAGGTTTCGTATTTAGGTTCTGGTTGAAAAAAAAAAATGGCTAAAAACATTCATTCCTTCACCCTCAACTGGGCACTTTTCTAGAGGGAGGGGTAGTAAAAAATCGTTCCTTCATGACAATTTAGCCATACACGCATGCGCAAAAAAACGTTCTTTCTTGAGTTAGTTTAAATATTAAAAAAAACACCTACTTTCGCTCACATGGTCATAGCCCAGCGGTTAAGTAGCAGCCTCGTTATCTTAAGATTGAACGTTTGAGCCGAGATGTCATTTTTTTTTTTTCCGATTTTTAAAGTTTTAATATTGAAACGATTATTTATGCCATTTTCTGGGGTTCCCCCCCCCCATCACGTTCGCTGTTTTTCTTTTTGTTTTGCTTTTCTGATTTTTTTTAAGTTATAACATCGTTCACTTATTTTTTATTTTGTTGATTTTGTTGTTTTTTGTTTTTTTTCATATAGTATTTTATGTTTGCTTATTCTTTATTTTCCATTTTGTTTTGATTTAGCCTCCACCCCTACCTCAGCAACGCCGTGTACCCCCGCTAGTCTATAGCCTTGACCTTGTGATCAAAAACCAAGATAGTCAAAACGGAACGAATGGACAGAACTTTGGTTAATTTGTTTAGTTCGTCTCTTTATGAATTTATGTGGAGAGAGCGAATGGCGCAAATAAATTTGGTTAAATCCTTTGTTGCATCGCGTGCATTTATTTTACATAAAATATTTTTCATTTTAAATTAAAATTAAATTTTACTTAAAAATAAAAGTTATTTAAATTATTTGTCGTTCTAAAGTATAAAAAAAAATTAATTGAAAATAAAAGTTGTTTAAATTATTTTTCATGTTACTCCCCCCCATTTATTCTTCAGTAAAGTAAAAATACAAGTGGTTTAAATGGTCATGAAATACATGCGATACAGCAAAAGATTTTGCCAAATTTATTTGTGCCCACTCGCCATTTCCATATAAATTCATAAAGATACGAATTAAACAGATTCACCGAAGTTCCATCAATTTGTTCAGTTTGGACTCCATGTTGGTTTTTAATTTTTTTTTTTTTTTTTTTTTGATTGCAAGGTCAAGACTGCTTTTTAATCAACAAAATTGGCAACTGGCAGCCATGTCGATTTTTTTTAATTTTTTTTGCTTATTGAATGTTTACACATATTTAATCGTGCATTTCTCGAGTTTCGATGGGTAAAATTAATTTAATTTTTACACAAAATGTTCAAGATAAGAAACATTTTTAATGGCTTCTTTTCTCATATCACCCGCAAACCCTATTTAGTGACATTATCAGAATTATTTTAAGAAAATAGAATGCCATATTAGATAAAGGGGCAGTCTGATTGGGACAAAAATTAAAATATACCATTCTTCAAAAAACAGATAAAATTAACTGATTAAATTTGGCAGCCATTTGGGGAGCTAATCGTTTCAATATAATCTCAAAACTATATATAGAGAAAACAGGGTATTTTGTATATTTATAGGCACACATATGGGCTATACCTTCTCTGTAATTATTTTCATTTTCATCTTTTTACATTTTTTCCAGCAGGTTATTATTGAACGGTCACTAATTAATCAGATTATCAAAAAAAAATACAAAAAAAAATCCTATGTTGAACATGTTTAAAGGGGTGCTCCGTGTCTTATTCACTATTATAGTAAATCAATCCCTCATTTTGAAAGCAGCGATATTTTTTTTCAGCCAAATTTTGCAAATTTAGCATTTTTTTTTTTTTTTTTTTTTTAGCAGTTTGGCCTTGTCAAAAAGGTTAACAAAGGCTAAATTCGCGACATTTGGCTTTAAAAAGTTGCTGCTTCCAAAATGGGGAATCGATTTACTAGAAAGTTGTACTAGAAGCGAAGCACCCTTTAAAAAGATGTTAAATATTGATTTTTTTTTTTTTTTTTTGTATTCTTTTGGGGAGTTAAAATATAGTGTTTTTCTTTTTTGAAGTTTTTGTTTTTTTTCAATTCAGCGGTTTTTGAAATTTTGAAAAGTTGAATATCTAGCACTTTTCTGGTGATTTTTTTTTTTTTTTTTTTTTCTCTCTGATTTAGCGGGTTTTGAAAATCTCAGTTGGTAACATTGGTCATCACTGTGATGAGCTACAGTTCTCTGTCGGCCTTTTTGTGATGTTGTTTATTTTCTTTTGTGGATTTCAACTCCTCGAAAAGTTTTTTGAAATTTTTGAATTTTTTTTTTAACATGATGCTTACCGACATTAAATTCAATTATTTTTTTAAATATACACATAAAAAGAAAGAATAATATAATAAAAAGACAAATGTATTATTTTATATTTTATCAATAATATTGAACATAAATAAGCTGCACTGCTGCAATTCCACTATTCTATTCACGAGCCACCACTGCAAATTTGTATTTTGCTCTTTGTTAAATAACACTTTTCTTTCTTTCTAATGTAATCAGTATCTGTTTTGTATTGTGACACAAAATCTATAATATAAAGCTGAATGTGTGTGTGTGTGTGTGTGTGTGTGTGTGTGTGTGTGTGTGTGTGTGTGTGTGTCTGGTCATGAATAGGCTCCTATATGGTTGACTATTTTAAAAAACTGATTACATATAATGAAGATGTATCGAGACACAGGAATGGGTATGTTTGATCTGGCAGAACAGTGGTTCATTAAAATTGTGGGGTCTGTGTTCGCGCCTGGTCCACAAAGTATGGAAATAAAAAATTTAAAAATTAAAAAAAAAAAAAACGTTTACAAGTGTTTTTGATATAGATGTACATAAGAATACTTTGATAAGTATGTTTTAACTTAAATAAGGATGGTATGATAAAATTGTGGGGTCTGCATTCGCGCCTGGCCTCTATGGAATGGAAATAGGCACAAACTTTAATAAAGACTTTTCATATCTATCTGCATAAGTATACTTTGATAATTATGTTTCAGTTTGAAGAAATATGGTATAATAAAATTATGGAGTGTTCGTTCACACCTGACCTCCATAGAATGGAAATATGTCACAAAGTTTAACAAGTTTTTTTTAATATAGATCCACAGAATATTGTGATAAGTGTTTCAGTGAGAACAGGTATGGTATAATAAATTATGGGTTTTATCTATTTTATTTTTATTTTCATCATATTTTGCTTTGGTTTTGATACCTCCAAATTCGAAGCTATTTCTTTACAACCCTTCCTTTTCATAACCTATCATACTTTCATAAATCAGAGTCCATTTTCTGTAGGCTGTTTTTGAACCCAGTCAACGACGGGTACTTTTGCTAGTAAAATATAATTGTCTAATTTTGTGTGGGTGTATTTATCAGAACTGTTATGCATGGCATTAGTGGGAAATTACTACCCTTGTGTGTGGCTCTCAATTGTTTAATTGCTAAATTTATATCCTTGTTTAATCAATGATTCTTTAGAAAAATTAGTCTCTTACTTAATTAAACTGCAACGATATGCATTCACATTAGACCTTTTGCATAATCACATCAGTGTTTGCTCATGGATGTACTGCTGATCTCCTTTCACATCATGTTCTGCAGTCCTGAACATGCTGCATCAGAATTGTGTGAATGAACATGTATCACTGCCACATTTTCAGAGTTCTGTATTGGTTAACTATCGTGATGTTCCTAAGTTTTATGCACCCCCTAATTAGCTAAGTAGTCTCTGTCTATTGCTAACAGTTTTACGCTCATGGCTTAATAAGAAATAACAAATTAGGAACAAAGAAACCAGCTTTTTATTCAGTCATAGTGTAATGTGGCTATTATGCTCAAATCGTTTTCATTACAGTTCAAACTGCTTTCAGACCCCCCCCACACACACTGCCTGCCACCATCGAAATAAAACAACCAAACAAAAATAAATAACTTCAATTCAGCTTTTCTTCCTATTTTAGAAAAAGGCATTTATTACCGTTACTTTCTAAACAATGCTTGCTTTTTTATGTTTTTAACTGTTCATTGTATCTGCAATGACATTAACACTGTCTCATCCCCAAAAGTCTCTTGCTGCCAATGCAGGACCATATGTACATCTCATCTGGCACGCATTTTTCTTTCTTGCCCAACCACATGGTGCATATTTCCTGCTCTTTTTTATTTTTTTTTTTTGCAGACGCAAGTCCACATACACTTCCTAATTTGCATATGTGCTTTTTTGGCTACTGCTGCTAATATCTTTGCAAGCCAGGTATCTTACATCTCCTGTTGATATTTTCCCACAAGCTCTGTTACAATAGATCCTGTGGCCATGTAGATGATGGATAAAATGAAGATAAGCCATCTTGAGTTTCACCTCAACTTCCAGAGAGAACCTAAATCTGGAGCATGCTGCCTTCATTGTGTCCTTAGAGAGACTCTTGGACATCAGCTCAACCTTCCTGTTGCTGAGAGCTGTGTTTGTATGTGTATATGTGTGTGTGTTTTTGCGTGTGTATACATGTGTGCATTTGCGTTTGTATATGTGTGAAAGAGAGATAACACATAAAATTGTTTTATGCAGGGACTGTGTATATGTGTTGCATGCAGATATGATATTAGAATTATACAAAGGATGCGCAATGTGAATATTTAGATCTGATGACCTCAGAGGAAGTTTAGATCTGAACAACATAGGGAGAATATATGTATTCAATGTATGTGGTCAAAGAAGAACCAGAGCATCTCAGCCTCGACTGGGTATTTGACCTTGCTGAGAAATTTCTTAGTTTTCATAAGATTTTTCTCTTGGACATTGACGTTAATGGTGAATAGTTGACGCTTGTTACTCTTGTATGTTGAGAGCAAAGATCCTCATTCAGTGCTTCCTTTCATAGTTGCATTCTGATGCCCATCTCTCACAAAGTTCAGCATCTCTTTGCCTGGATCTTGCCACATTTTTTTTTTTTTTTTGCATTTTCTCAACAAATTTCACTGCGCAGACACAGTCAAAACAAAATATTCAAAAGATTTAATCATGAACCATATTTTAAATTACAACAAAGCATATGTGGATGTACTGTGTGCATGTATGTGTGTGTTTGTGTGTGTGTGTGTGCATGTATGTGCGTGTGTTTGTATGTGTGCATGTGTGTTTGTGTACATGTGTGTTTGTGTGCATGTATGTATGTGTGTGTGTGTATGCATGTAGTTGTGCATGTGTGGCACAATGATGTAGCTCCCATTTTGGGGGAGCTGGGAGCTTCTACATTAATAAACCTTGTGTCTAACTTGTTCTGTACTTGTGAAGTGAAAATATGTCATGCAAGTGCTTTGTGATTTTGAAAATGTCAGAAGATATCAACCAGATTTGGCTGACAAGTGTTTATGAAAATTTTGGTGATGTCAAAATCATTTAAGAAAGGTCAAGCTTGCATGCGGATAGCTGAATTTGAAAAAACAAAACATTGCATTAAAATGCATATTTCTCTCTCATTCTCTCTCTCTCTGTTTCTCTCCTTTACTCCCTTTCTCTCTCTATCGTCATTAAAAGAGAGAATTGAATATGATTGTATCATTTTAAACAGTTGAAGCTTGCATCTCACACGCAACAGACATAGATAGCAGTTTTGGCGTCACATGTCGGGTTTCAACAGATATTAATTTAAATATGTTCCGCCAGTGGTAAATATAAAATAAATTATATATTTTTATAAAAAAAATGTATTTTTTTTTTTTTTTTTTTTACATAGGCGTCACCACTTATCAAGGCCGATCGGCCACTCAAGGATAAGGGTTGTTCACTATTTTTGTACAAGCGTTCAATTTCAGCACACAATCCCTGCCATTAATGCCGATGATGGAAATGCTGCCTGTAACAATGCAATGAAGACTCAAGAAGCAACCCATGCCAGCCAGTTATAGCCTATGACATATCCACCCATTGATGTTTCCATGTGCCTATCGTTTGATATCGTTTATTCCCCCCGGGGAGTTGGTTGCGTTCCAAGGACGTTTCTCAACCAAGTAACACTCTTGCCGGAAACAATATTGTCATACATGTGTGTGTGCACTGTAAAATCACACGAAACTTTTCCAGATAGGTAGATGAGTAACTTATCTTGTCTTTGATAACATTTATTTGTTATACTTTTGTTTTTTAACCATGTTTTCGTACCTCTGTGAATTGTAAAACAAACCCAGATTTTTCTCTGTAAAATATTCCTTTTCTTTTTTCACAAATGTGTATTTTGCTCTTTGTTAAATCACAACACGTTTCTGCTTTTTTTTCTTTCTTTCTTTCTAATGTAACCACTATCTGTTGTTTATTGTGAAATAAAGTATAATTGTCTAATTTTACTTGCGTATATTTATCGGAACTATTAATCATGACATTAGTGGGAAATTACTGCTCTTGTGTGTGTGACTCTCAATTGTTTGATTGTAAAATTTACAGCAATGTTTTGCTAATGATTCCTTAGAGAAAGTGCTTTATTTAATCTCTTGCCTAATTTAAGAACAAAGAAACCAATTTTTTATTTGGTCATAGATCCGACGACCATGTAGGTGCTGGATGAAATAGAGATAATCAACCTGGAGCCTCACCTCAACTTGCAGAAGAAGCATGCTGCGTTCTGTATGTAGCGTCATGGTGTCCTTAGAAAGACACTTGAACACTAGTGTACTGTTTGGGAACCAACACACGTTGTAGACAACCCCAACCTTCCCATGCAAAAAACTGTTTTGGAATAGACACCCCCAACCACACATGTTAAGAACTGCTTTCAGAATAGACATTCCCAACCTCCTCATGTTAAGAACTGTTTCAGAATAGACACCCCCAACCACACATGTTAAGAACTGCTTTCAGAATAGACACTCCCAACCTCCTCATGTTAAGAACTGTTTCAGAATAGACACCCCCAACCACTCATGTTAAGAACTGCTTTCGGAATAGACACCTCCAACCTCCTAATGTTATATCAAAGAACCTACTGCTGATTTTATATGCCTGGCATTTCTGCTTGTGTAATGATAATGACTTGAATGGAAGTTTAAAATGAAAAAGTCAAACATCATGGTTCAATTTTGCTCTAATTAAAAACATTCATTTCGAATGTGCCCCCCTGTCATATCAAAGAACGTACTATTGATTTTATATGTCGAGCCTTTCGGCTTGTGTGGTAATAAAACTTCTCAAATGCATTCGTGATGTTAGGCTGTGTAAGGTATTAACTTTGGCCAAAATTGTCTGTTCCTTCTTTCATCGGATCATTTCAATTATCGATACTTATTAAAGACATTCTGGTGCAAACCCTATCTAAGAACACTGCCAGGCACATGAAGTAGTTAAAAAATAACACTTTTCTTTTTTCTTTCTTTCTTTCTTTCTAATGTAACCACTCTCTGTTGTTTATTGTGAAATAAAGTATAATTGTCTAATTTTGCTTGCGTATATTTATCGGAACTATTAATCATGACATTAGTAGGAAATTACTGCTCTTGTGTGTGTGACTCTCAATTGTTTAATTGTAAAATTTACAGCCCGGGATTGAATGATGATCAACAAATGTTTCGCACTCTCATATTTTTATTGTCATCGAAATCAGTGAAATTGCGCATTTTTCAATTAAATAGATTGATTGCCTTCTCTAGTTAGGAGACCCATTGTGGTGTACTGGGAGGAAGCTTTACATGCCTCTTGCAGTGACGAAGTTCACAATACATTGTAGTCTACATTGCACTGTAGAGAACCTACTGTTGATTTTATGAAAAAACATTTTTATATCTAACGCCTTGAATTAAAGTTTAAAATGCAAAAGTCAAGTACCATCGTTTAATTGTGCTCTAAACAGAAACATTCATCTGAAACATGCCCCTGTCATATCACAAAACTTACTGTTGATTTTATATGTCGAGTCTTTCGGCTTGTGTGGTAATAAAATTTCACAAATGCACTTGTGATCTTGGGCTTTGTAAGTTGTTAACTTTGTTCAAAATCATCTGTTCCTTCTTTCATCAGATTATTTCGATTATCGATACTTATTAAAGACATTCTGATACAAAACCTACTTAAGAACACTGCTAGGCACATGAAATACCTATGTGTGAAATGTCATGAAAATCGACCTAGCTCTCTTTCTCTCTCTCTCTCTCTTTCTCTCTCTCGCACACACACACACACACACACACACACAAAGTTCCTTACAAATTTGTATTTTGCTCTTTGTTAAATAAAGACAGTTTACTTTTCACTTTCTTTCTTTCTAATGTAAAAATCGTCTGTTCCTTCTTTCATCGGATCATTTCAATTATCGATACTTATCAAAAACATTCTGGTGCAAAACCTATCTAAGAACACTGCCAGGCACATGAAGTACTTTCATGTGAAACTTCATAAAAATCGACCCAGCCGTTTTCGAGTCCATAGGGAACGAACGCACACACACACACACACACACACACACACACACACACACACACACACACACACAAAGTTCCTTACAAATTCGTATTTTGCTCTTTGTTAAATAAAGACAGTTTATTTTTTACTTTCTTTCTAATGTAACGATTATCTGTTGAGTATAATTGTCTAATTTTGCTTGGCTGCATTTATCCAAGCTGCTATTCATGGCATTTAGTGAGAAATTCCTGCCTCCATGCATGGCTCTCAATTGTTTCATAACTAAATATACACTAATGTTTGACCAACGATTCTTAAGAGAAAGTGATTTTCATTCGATTATGGTTTCTGTGGCCACATACGTGAGGGATTAAATCATCATCATATTGTATGAATCCAATTTGTTGGCATTGGTTTCCCCGATATTTTTCTAGTCAGAATTTATTTCTAGAAAGACATCAGGTACTTACGGGAGGGATCAGGTTAATGTTGCCAACATCCCAAGGGATTTTTGTGGAACCGGATTCACCATGTCGTTAACCACCGTCACCTCCGATGGATGAAAATGAAGGTAATCCACCTTGACTCTCACCTCAACTTTCAGGCGGAACTTAAATCTAGAACATTCTGTCCTCATGGTGTCCTTACAGAAACACATGAACACCAGTTGACTTTATTTAGTCTCTTGTTTAATTTAGCTAATAAAACAGAAACCGAAAAATTAATTTTTACTATTTTTTTCACCTCAACAAGGCACTGTGCCACTAAATCTCAGGGGTTACTATATCGAACAGATTTGCAGGGATACTATGTGTGGAGTTGGTCAGTGAAATGTCTGTCCACATTATATTTGAACTTCTTCATGTCAGTACAGTAAGGAAAACAGGAATCTGGGAGGGAATTCCGAAGTCTAACAGGTCAATGAAAGAAACTATTTGAGTTGAAGGTTTTACAGCATCTTGGGGAGACTAATTGCCACCCAAGTTCCAATGAAGACCAATAGTCGCTACCAACGAAAAATCAATGGTAAACGTCAATTGTGATAACGCGACATGCAAAGGTTATTGAAAGAGTCGTGAGTATGGGAAATCTGGGGAAACTTGTTGTCACTCAGACTCCAGGGAATATCACAGGTTGTTCTCAAAGAGAATTCGTCGATGATAGTCTGTGTGAAAATCTTTGTGAGTAATAATAAAATAAATTAATTAGTTCAAGAAAAATTTCACACAAAGGTACTTGATGTGTCTAGGAGTGGGCTTACATAGGTTTTGTATTGGAATGCATCTGATAAGTATCGAAAATCGATATTTGAAAAAATCCGATTGAAGAAGGAAGTCTGATTTTGACAAAAGTTAACACTTTTATACAACCTAACGTCACAAATGCATTTAAGAAGTTTTATCACTACACAAGCAGAAAAGTCCAACCTATAAAATCAATAGTAGATTTGTTTATAAAACAGAGGCGCATTCAAAATGAATATTTCTTTTTAGAGCACAATTGAACCATGATACTTTTGTACGTTTAACTTTAATTCAAGTGATTATGTAAAAATAATTTTTATAAAATCAACACTAGATTCTCTACAAGCAATCAATCGATTTGATGCAAAAAAATGACCAATTTCACCGATTTTGATGCCAATAAAAGTATGGAAAGTGTGGAACATTCATTGACCCTTATTCAATCCTAGGCAACGTCGGGTCTCCCTGCTAGTTTTATAATAACATAATGCTGAAGAGGTTTGTGGACGAAGAGTTTTCTCTGTAAGATAGTTTTTTATTTTTAACAAATTTGTATTTTCTTAGTAGAAATATTTTTTATGTAATGATGGGATATGTTTAAAGAAAGTTTGATGGTTCAATTTATAGACACTGGCGATAGGAACTGACCAATCAAATAGAGCCATGTTCTGCTTGCAACTAATCAGAAACCGGAATTGCTCCATAAAATATTGGCTCTTTTTAGAATTCTTATGTCTGCAAACTTCTAAAGTTAAAGACTTATACAGATCAGCTACCTAGAGCCAAAACTCTATTTTTCATCTCATGACTTATACAGATTAACTTCTAAAATCACACAATCACTCCTCATCTCAAACATTCAGAAATGGCTTTCTTTCTAATGTAACGACCATCTGTTGAGTGTCGTGACATAAAGTATAATTATCTAATTTTGCTTGGGTATATTTATCAGAGCTGCTATTCATGGTATTAGTGAGAAATTACTACCCTCGTGCACGACTCTCAATTCTTTAATTGCTAAATGTACATCAATGTTTGGCCAGCGTTTGTTTGGAGAAAGTGTTATTTAGTCTCTTGCTTTTAGCTGAGAAAAAAGAACTGTAACCTTTCATTTGATTATGGTTCCTCTGATCAAGTAGAATATATGTGATGTATAAAATGAAGGTAATAATTTATTGACCAAATGAAACTACATCATTCTTGGATGGCCACATCGCTCGGCCACATCCTTGAACAAATTGGAATAAATGTCATAGTGGTCAACTCAAACCTGTCTCAGTACAGTGAAGCATTGGAACTACGAATAGCTTGCATTCATAACAAGTGTGTGTTGTTCAACTGCTTCTACTTTTTACCGTAAAGTGGAAATTCTGTTTTTAGTCCATAATGTATACAGAGAATGTAATCCAAGTTGCTATAAAAGATACACTGATCTATATTCATCATGAGAACAAATGCTGAAAAATTGAATTAAACATACAACATTGTAGGAGAGGGGGTATTTTTCGATTCCCACAGATTATGCATCGTCCTCATCATTGACAAGAATAGTTGCTTGTTTTTCTGAAGAAGTTAGTCATGGTCATGCTTATGGCATTCATCCTGGATCGATTGGGCCAGATCTTTTCAACAAGTTCACCATGTCCCAAACACTGGCTTACCATGTACGGTGATTCAAGGCTGCTTGCGTTATGAGTACAAGCTATTCATGATTCCAACAACGGACCTCATAAATGTGAGAACCCAGAAGCAGTGCAGCATCCTGCTTCATTGTACTAAGACAGGTTCTGAGTTGATCATTGCAATGTTTATTCCAGTCTGTTCAAGGATGTGGCTGAACCAATGAAGGTATTTGACAAAGAAAGATTTTCGGAGAGAGTGGATTTTGCAGCGACCGTGAATTATACTGTTGGGGATAAACTCTGACGGTATTCACTGTAGGTCACTTGTTGCCGACTCTTTTCAACATGTTAACCGTGTCCTGAACACTAGCTGACCATGCACAGCGATTTAAGGCAGCTTCTGTTTTGAGTACAAGCTATTCATAATTCCAACAATGGATCCTGCAAAGGTGGGGCCCCAGAATGAGTTCAGCATCCTGTTTCACTGTCCTGATCCTGTAGTTGATGAAATCTAGTTGTGAAGATGGTTGTGATGGCGATATGGAAATCATTATGTTAGACTTTTCTTCCTTCTTTCTTGGTGGTTGACCATGCAAGATTGAAATTAATTCACATCATTTTCCCCAACCTGATTAGCACAGATCATATTTCCAAGATAACAAAACAAGTCCAGAACTTCTGAATACTACACTTTTAAGTATATCTAAAATATTAAAATCATTTTTAACACATATTTAAGTATATCCCATCATAGGGGAACTCCAATTTTAGCATTTATGGAGTTACCTCTTAGCATTGCCGGGGGATGCCAAATAATCTGAACGATTGTTATTATGATTGTTGTTGATATAAAGAAAATAAAATGTTTAGAAAACATGAATGTGCATATAATTTTCTAGCTTGCACTTTTCAAATGCTTGCTCAAATCATATATACACCTGACAATTCTTTTGCTCTTATTCTCAAAAGCAACACAGAAACAAATTTATCAACATATAAGTTTTAGTTACAACTAAGCTTTTTACCTATCGACCAAGAGAGAGAGACTTTAGTTGTAGGAGTTGATTGGTGTATGTCATGACGATGGAGAGATGTCAATTGTACTCAACCTCTGTCAGTCTGTTCTCTTTTCTCTTCCTTGTTGTTTATGTTATCTCTTATTATATAGAAATCAATTGACATTCTCGAGAATGTAAATATTAAGATATTACATTCTTCTTTCTGTTTTGCATTGTGTAATTCATAAGTCCCGACCTGGAATGTAAACATTTCTTTGTTTTCGTGATAATTACTATTCCATTCATATTTATGGGACATAAGAATGTAGATCAAATTCTACTTGCAATGTACGTGTGTGCACACCTTTATTTTCCTCAGCGTCACTACATCTTGATATCTAACAACCTAACTATTCCTAAATCCGTCTTTCTCAGCTTTTTCTACCTTTTTGTTTTACATCATATTTCCTATTGAAAACTCACTATCCTGTGGTTTTCCTGATCTACTCAAACCTGGAGTGATGATTCATGTAAGGACTGCATCTATAGTCTAAATAGAACCTATAGTTTACAAACTATTTATTTACAAACTATCCATCTACTGAACAAATTAATCCCAGTTTTTGGTTTCTTCTTCTAAGACATTCACAGCAAGACTTCGTTTTCACCACAATGAAAAAAGTCTTCCTTTTCTCCCTCCATGAATCTAGCTTCAGCCAGATTTTCCATCGACAGAGCTTTTTTGTAAGGGTAGATATTTACTTGCTGCCCACCTCAGCAAGATGTGACACAAGGTCAGAAAATGATGTCCAGTTAGTGAACCTAAAGGAGGGGCACTCTGGCCTAGCAAAAATTGGGCATCCCCATCAGCATTCTCCGATAGGAGCGTCTCAAACAACAAGCGATAAACTTACCCCACATGAAAGCCAGAGCCAGGTGGCAAGGCGTGCAAACTTGGACCTCCTAGGTAATACTCAGGTAGCATACCTCGGTTCCTGGCTCCACATTTGTCAGGCTGATTATCAAGTCTTTCTACCCAAGTCTTTCTATCCATCTACCAAGCAAATTAATCTCAGTGTGATAATTTCAAAAAATCATATTTGTCTATCTAATAATACGTTCTGACTCACAATCCACAAAAAAATGTAATAAAAAATAATAAAGAAATGAAGTAACTGGTACATTCGTGTAACGCCCTGTAATATAGTGGTTTAGTGAATGTTGGTGAAGGGAAGTGGATTCTTGGATACCGGAAGGAGTGCTTTCAGTTTTAAGATGTTATGTGTGTTTGACGCTGTGAGAAAATAAAGGATTTATGAACAAGTGTGTCATACCAAAACATTCTGGTAACATCTTCCATTTATCCTCATAAATAATTTAAAAATATTTCACCTGCGTTTTCCAATTCTTGCTACTATTCACAGCAAGACTTCGTTTCTACCACAATGAAAAAAAGTCTTTCTTTTATCCCTCCTTGGGTCTAGTTGCAGCTAGACAGACTTTCTTTGGAAGGGTTTTCTGTCTGTGGAGCATATTACTGCAGAACTACTTTCCCACTGATTACAACTCAACCTCGGTCGCCTTCAAATCCAATATCAACAATTCCTTGACATAAACTGCACTATAAATAATCAAATGCAGATAATACTATTGTAACAGAGGAGAGTAATGCCTGGGAGTGTAACAGAGCCACTGATGCATATGTAACAGCAACATGACACGTGTGCAAATGACTAAGCTGGTGCATGAGGTGACGTTACAGCAGGGGAAAAGAAGAGAAAGAAAAGCGGACAGAAAAAAAATAAACCATGTGGGCGGCAAGAGTTACTTGGAAGCAGGTGTGAGTGTGAGAGGAACTTTTTAAAACAAGATGCAATTTGAACCTTGAATAACAAAATAGTTGGATGACCATGTGTCATGGACGAGCTGAAGACATAGCAGCAGAAAGAAAAGCAGAGATTTAAAAATTCCACATAGCAGCGACAGGACTTGAGAAGACGTGTCGACGCAGGAGGAGAAAAAGCACATGTGCGACATGGTTGAGTTTTGTTAACTACATGGCGAATGAAGAGACTTGTAAAACCAAAATACAAGTCTAGTTTGGAAAGTACCAGAAATAAAAGCTTTTTATTTCTAACTAAAAAAGCTGAGTTGAATTTCCTTTTTTTGCAACTGTCTCTGCATGCAAGGTGTTGAACCCATGTAAAAATGCAACAACACCATGGAAAATGCTTGTCTGAGTTCCAATCTATGGTTCCCCTTGCCAAACTTTCACAAAAAAAGACTCGACTAGCTACAGCCACTATCAATATTTTCCCCCACTCTCTATCTATGCCTAAATTTAAACACAGATTCCATGAACAAAGCTTTCTAGAACTGCCTGCCTATAGAACACTGTTCCACTGGCCTGCTTCCTGGCCAACTACAATATTGTAGCTTTCAAGTCCAACGTAAACAATTTCTTGTTGAACCGTTCCCTTAATCAAATTCTACCCAACTTACACCATTAACAATTACTACACTACCGTCTTAGATTCATTAACCTCGAGTTGTCTTCAGACCTTGATAAGATTTATGACAACATTACACTTTTAATCAAGGTTAGTACTCACATAGTGTTCCTTATCTTTCGGTGGGCAAACATAATCGCCTCATAAACCCTTATCCTCGAGTGTATCTTGTCCCTGAAAAATGATTATCCCCCCCTCCAGCCCTCCACCCATTAAAAAAAATAAAGAAAATGGCCTATCAACCGTTGAAATGCTATAAAACCTAACAAATAACTACCGTCTCCAATAATAAAATTAAAAAAAAAAAAGAAAACACAAATAAGAGGGTTTCACTTTCTCTTTGTTAAAAATGGGTCGTGTCCGTTCATGTTAATAGTAAAATTGTGAAATTTCTTTTGTAAAGAAAAACGAAGAAAGAAAAGACAATACTTTTCTCGTTTTGCTCCAACAGATTTAGTACTATGGATTTTGTTAGGTGTTAAAACCTGCACTAACAACTCCATACAAGACTGACAAGGAACATTTAACGGTTGGATAGCTTTTACGCACAATAAAAGTTTGGTTTAAATTTGAGTGTTTTAAAAAGTTTGCTTTTATACTTGGAAGGAAAGAGGATACTTCTTCACTTTATCGCCGAAACTGGAGACGCCATTTTATTTCGCGCACCTGCCGTTAAAATCCAAGGGAGAAATCAGTATTTTAAACTATTGCCAAAGCATGAAATAAATAACAAATAAATAAATAAATAAACTGCTTCCGGAAAGAATAAATTAACTTAAATTAAATGAAAAACTTTCTCGTTTTCATTAATTAAATCGAAACATTTCCAATTAAACAATTACGGATATATTGTTCTCTTTCACTTTCTTTATTTACTTTTTTTCATAGTTCTTTCAGGAAGTTTATCTAGTTTAATTTTTTTGTTATTTATTTCTAATTTTGGCCATAGTTTAAAATACTGGTTTCTCCCTTTGATTCTAATCGACAGGTGCTCGAAATAAACTGGCGTCTCCAGTTTCGGCGATAAAGTGTAGAAGTACCGGAAAGAGGAAGAAAGGAATTGGAAGGCAAATGTTTTTAAGAAATACTTATTTCTTTTGCCGGGCAGAATATTTTCTCTTGAGTTTTTGGTGTAAGTTGTAGTTACCCTTAGCAGAGAAGTTTTGTCGGTTTTAACTCCGAAAGCGGATTTTTGTTTTCACTTGACGCTGTGTCTGTTTCTTGGTCCCTATTCTTTTTTCTCTCCACGGTTTGCAAAACCTTGGCTCCTGCAATATGCCGGCTGTTCATACTTTATTTTAGGGGTGCACACTTCCTATTGGTCAGATTAATTTTACTGATTTTTCATTTTTTTTTTTTTTTTTTTGACTAGTGTGTAGAGCCGATGCGGCGATGCACAGAGACGCATTTATACACTTTGTATGTAACAGTCGACGAATCAACATCCGGTTGGGAGTTTTATTTTTATTCATAGATCCCCACAGTACTCATGAGTAAATATAAAAAAAAGAATATTTATAGAAGTCTATTAATTAAAAAAGGGTTATCAAATGTGTTTTTAGAAAGTCAAAATGGTTTGTTTTACAATACACATTGGTATGAAAAAGTGGCCAAAAGAAACACAAATGTAACAAATAAATTTTATCAAATGTAAGATGAATTACTGTTTTACCTATCTACTTTTATTTTTAAGTCATTATCGAAACTTTGAATATTTAGGTGTTAGTTCGCGGCCATTTTTCTTGTTCTCATGTAACGCTAGAAGTATTTGTTTTTAAAACTGAATAAAACGTTTATTCAGTTTTAAAGCCAAATACTTTAAAGGAACATACTTTTTCGTTTTACCCCAACGAATTTAGTACTCATGAGTATGGTCACGTGATATAGACGCTCCCTACTTAAAAGAAATAAAAAGAATAAGATGGGCACGTATCTACTTGAAGTGTTTTTCTATTTGTTTCAAAAACTTTTCTTAAATGAATGTAAGAATTACATTTTTATTATTATTATTTTTTTTTTTTTACATGGAAGTCACCGCTTATCAAAGCCCGAAGACCACTCGAGGATAAGGGTTAATTAGTGTTTGGTGGTCATTGAGATAACAACATATTAATAGTTAATGGTGGAAATGGTGTAGAAATGTATTATTTGAGGGAAGGGGGCTCAACAAGAACTTGTTTACATTGGACTTGAAGACGACCATATTATAGTCCGTTGGAGAGCAGGCCAGCAGAAAAAAGTTCCACAGGCGAGCAGTTCTAGGGAATAAGCTTTGTTAATGGAATTTGCGTTTAGATTTGGGCACAGATAGAGAGTGGGGAAACATTTTAAAATGTTTATAAAGAATTGTAAGATATTTTATCCTAGCGTTTTTTTGCTCCTTGAACAGTGGCAAAACAAGACAATTAACAACAAAGTCCTACTTTTAAAATTCAATACAAATTTTATTGATCCTCGGTTGCAAAAAAGGAATGCCAATCTTTTGCCTCTGTAAACTGAGCTGTTAACAACCTCATAAAGTAATAGTCTTTATTCTTCAACAGGAACTGGAAGCAGGTTCATTCTGTCTTTGAAGATAAGAGTTTGCAGCCGTAGAAGGGATCGATAAGATGCCTTCTGGTGTAAAGGATCCAATATTCGCAATGCAGAAGTCCATGATAAATGTTTGTGCGATAATTATATGAATGTAAGTCTCTTAACGGACTATGAATATGTGCTTATATTCAGACATGAAATAAATTGTTTCAAGTCTCTAGCAGACTTATGGTAATGTGCCTAATTATTTAGGCATAAGATATACTGTCTCAAAGAAATAAAAGTTGGAGGCTCCATGCCTCTTGCGGGGGTGAGTTTCAAATGTCCTTCTAGGATTCGGCTGCTTGATGTGACTGGAACAGATTCTGCCCATCCGTCCAGCTCGAGTTCTCCGCTGAAACTAAAGCAAACGCACGAAATACAAAAAGCTTGTGAAAGCACAATGCTTCACAGAGAATAAAATCGGCCAATCTGATTGGTCCAAAACGATACAATGGGAGGCATGATGTAATTGTGAAATTTCTGGTAGAATTCTAAAAAGCTTAACGCCTTCTGCTAAATCAATTCTCCAAAAGATGAGATTTTATTTTTTTAGGTGATTACATATGAGCACATTGAAAACTTAGCGGAAAGAAAAACATTTAGCATAAGAGATCAATCTCACATATAAATTTAATGTAAAATCATCACTCATCCATACCTTGGCCATTCAAGCATTTCAGGGCAGTTAACCAAATGGCACTTCTGCATTTACTGATCCGTGGTTTCCACAAAGCTTGTCGGGTGTGCTTGGCCACTGATGGGAATAATCAGAAGTGGACGATCATGAAATGTTAAACTGGTACAAGAAAATTATAATGATAAACAGGAAAAACTGAAATACAGTAAATAAAATTACAAACATGTATCTAACCCTAAACCCTAACCTGTGCGATTAAAATTAATTTTTTATTTCTACCAATTTATAAGAAACTAGCATTCATAGATTCGTATGAGGTAAAAAAATTAAAAAAACGGACTGTGCGTTCATAGAAAATTGAGGAATGCTCGGCCAACCATTTTCGGTTATTTCTGTTGGCTGCTGAGTGAACTCGAGCCAACTTTGTAGAAATTGCAGGTCGGTAAATGCAGAAACACCAACCAAATTTTTATTTGTTATGGGAGATATTTGTATTTTATATTTAGAGGGGAGGTCTAATTTTTAGGTGGTTATGTGTGATTTGACGATCTTGTTATTCAGACGTCAGGTTAGTGGTAAAAAATACTTAGTTATTACGGCTCTAAAAATCTAGAATGAAATGGATGGTCATTTTTCGTTAAATTTATATATGAAGTTGCTCCCCTACTCTAAGTCAAATTCTTTTCATATTTCCACCAAGTTTTTCAGGGTGTTCTCTCATTGTCGTCTAGAAAAATAAAATCTCATTTTTTTTTTTTTGTTTTTGTTTTTATTGGAGGTGGCAGATGTATCAGCCGATTATGTTAATCTATAAATCTCTAATATATGAAAGACACTTTACTGTGTGTGTGAGTTTGTTCCTTATGGACTTCGAAACGGCTGAGCTCATTTTTAAAACATTTTCACACAAATGTACTTCATATGTCTAGGAGTATTCTTAGATAGGTGTAAAGCTTCCTCCCAGCGCACTGCAATGGGTCCCCAAGTCGAGCAGACAATCAATTGATTTGATTGAAAAAGTGGACGATTTCACCCATTTTGATGACAATAATAATATTAGAAGTGTGGAACATTCATTGATCCTCATTCAATCTTCGGCAACGTCGGGTCTCCCTGCTAGTTTAATCAATAGAGATGCCAAGTGCAAAAATTCTAAATTAAAGTAAAACAACAACACTATTATGACGTCATCTATTTCGTTTTGTGAGGTTATCCAGTGGTGATGCCATCAATCTCACTTTTATGACGTCATCAAGTCCGTATGGTGACAAGATGCAAACATTTTGTCGTTGTTGAACACTATTGATTTAGGAATCAGAGGTGAAACTGGTTAAGTTGGTTAAAACCATAACATACTTAACCCCCACTAAATCAAACTAATAGTTTAAAAATTTAGATTTTAATTAATATATCCTCCCAACCATTTTTTTTTCTCAGTTAATCTATATAATTATGAAACTGTGTGAACCATTGTTTTGCATCTTGCCTATCAAAAAATATTGTTGTCATAGAAACCACCTTGTATTTAATAAAATTCACACTCTTTTTCACAGTTCAACCATATTGAGTAGTATGAAAAATTTAGATTTTAATCAATATATTCTTCCCCTTTTTTCTTTTTTTCAATTAATCTATATAGTTATAAAGCTTTGTGGACCGCCAACCGCCCTTTCTTACATCTTGTCTATCAAAAACATTGTTCTCATAGAAACCAGCTTGTATTTAATAAAATTCATAGTCCTTTCCACAGTCCAACCATATTGAGATACAAATAAACTTCAATCTTTGCTTAACTTGTAGACATAGTTTCAATCATAAAACTATGTTTTGTTATGTTTTGGTTTCGGCTTCGATTCTAATTGATGGCACCCAAATCATATTTTTTTACTTTTGAAATCATGGCTATATTGGATACAATATAATATGAAATAATTGGTTCTATAACAATAAATACGAAATCTGTATAAATAAAAAATATCATATTTAAGTGTATTTTATGGCCGGGCAATGCTGGGTGCACTACTAGTAGATAATAAATATATTTAAAAAAAATATTTATATGTAACTATAAAATAGCATCTCATTAATGAGAATTGGGAATTTTCATTTTTCATTTATTATTTTCCATGGGAATCACTAATATCAAGGCCCGAAGGTCACTCGAGGATAAAGGTTAATGAGTGTTCCACATGCAAGCAGTTCTAGAAAATAAGCTTTGTTCATGGAATTTGTGCTTCGCCACAGATAGAGAGTGGGGGAAATTGTTGATAGTGGTTGTAGGTAGACGAGTGTTTTTTTTTGTGAAAGTTTGGCACGGGCGGGGTGGGACAAACACGTACCATGAAAATAGTGATAGAGGAGAAACAGGCTCACAATGTCTCTTCTGTAGGAAAGAGATTGCCAGGAATAAAAAAGGGGCATCGTTTATTATGTTTCGGAGCCGGTTTTGAACTTTGTTAAGGCAGAATAACGTGTTTCGAACAACTCCCACCAAGATATGGCAACAGTATTTCATTTTAGGGCGTATCTGGCTGTTATACAGGTAACGGATTATGTTTTTCTGGTAACCTTGGCAACAGGTTTGATGTAAGTCTTACATTTTAGGTCAGGAGTGAAGGTTAGACCCAGATGTTTGTCAAAACAAGGAGCCTCTTTTAGACGAGAGCCATTCATATCAGTTGGGCCAAGTGGGGATCAGAGCATTTATATTAAAAAGATAATGAAATAGTTATTGATGAGGACAACACATGGTTTAATATTTATGGTCTATCGGTGGTCACATATTTTTATAAATTATGTTTTTAAGAACCTACGATTGATTAATGGATCTAATTAAATTTTAGAGTCCCCTCCATTTTTGTTATAGATATTTTAGAAACAATATCTCCTAGTGTTTTGTCGAATAATTTTTATTGATTCTATTTTTAATATTTATTTTTAATTAAAAACCTCAGAAGTGTAGAGTTAACGTTTTCCTAATATCAAACATGGCGACTTATGTTCCTGGAGAAGGTCGGAAATTACACCAACCAAACCGTTGTGCAAATAAAACTCAAGATGAGAACGTTAGTTCGATTAATACAAATGATACAAACAATCATTCCTCATCTAAAAAATTCAGAAACTTAATAAATATTTCCTTCCATTCTTTGCTAATATCGTTGGTTATCTCATAGAAAATAAATTTAGCGTCAAAAATGGTGACTTATACAGTTGGACAATATTTATTTGTGGACTGTTATCCTCATTTTCGTAGCTGTTGTTTCATCACACTTTGACTAACTATTTCTCTAGCCTTCTTTAGATGTTTAACCACAATGATAACATTCTCAATTGGTTCTATTATCCTTAATGCAATGCCTCTGTCTATGCTCTGCTTCACTTTCTTCTTCCAGTAATGAGGACCAGGCATTGGTATGTGAATTACTGTTGGTGTTACACTTGGGATGGACTTTATCTCTAAGGATTTATCTTTCACTGTTTGCAGTGGTTGATGTAGATATGTGTCGAACGCATTTGATTTAGAATGTTCCATTAGCTATAGTTTCAGTTCATGTCTGTTGGCTTCTGTTAGTTTGAATGGGATAGTTTCTGGTTTCTTCAGGAAAGACATTCTGTGTGGACATCCACAAAGGGCCAATTCCTTTATCTTTCTCAAGGAGCTATTCCACAATAGCAAGGTCAGGGAATTGGAAGGCAATAAGTGCATCCCCATCAAGGCTGCTTGTGACACATAAAACCCAGAGGTGTTTTCTAGCACATATATGACCTGTCATGTCTCTTTTGTTCCCACTGATATGTGTGCATAGTTGTCTGTTATGCACAATATCTGATGGGTAGTTGACATAAGGTACCCCTTTGGGTATCCAAGGAGTTTTTGAATTTCATGCCCACTCAAATAAGTTTGTGTCCTGTATCTGCAAAAGTAATAATCTGATTACTGCGCTGGCTCACTGTTTTTTTCAGTACGTGTTCAAATTTTGCACGAGTTTCAGGTATCATAGTCACCTCCACTGTCATTGAGGGGAGTAGCTCTGGGGTGCACACCTGAAATTTCCTCTCCATCCCACTCAAGGTGAGGTACGTTCACTGGCTGTATCTTGTGTTTGCGAGCAGAAAAATTATCTGGAATACTGCTAGTTAATATAAATCACTTCTCGATACTTTGCGTGTGGCTTCTGTTCTGGGCCTTTCAAATTTATGGCATACCTTTTTAAGGTGCCCCACCACTCCACAAAAGTGGCACTTGTTCAGCTGCTGTAACATCCTTTTGACTCATCGACCCTCTAATGTGTGATGTCTTTCCACACCTGTTACAACATTTGATGTATCATGGAGTCAAAGGAGGCTTGGTATCTTGGTTGTGCTGTTCTTAGTTTGACCTTTGTTTTCCAGATAGCACAAGAGAGTATGTGGAATCGTTAAAGTGAAGTGTTGACTTGTTTATTGCCTTTAGGCAAACCAACTGTGTAAACTTCTGCGTCAATGTAGCAAGTGAAGCTACCTCTGCCAGTACCCTCCTTTAGTGTTCTGTGTTTCTAAGTCCTTTTGTCATCTGCCTGGCAACCATGTCGTCTTAATAGCCTGCTTGCTACTGGCAAGTTTGTTCGTCCACAAAATTTGGCTTGGCTACATAGTCTTGACAAGCAATGCATTATTGACTCATCTTCATTCCACCTCATGGAGTGGAACTTCTTTGTGAAATCCTTTCACTGCCACCAGTCATATCGGGTCCATGTCCAAAAACAATGCTCATTTTCCGTCAGTGGTATCTAGTCCTATTAAGACCCATTCCATTTTTTTCACCCGCTACATGTTGAGATATGAAGCATCTCTTTTCTTAACTCAATGTTTTCTTTTTGAAGCTGCTTCAATAGATGCATGCTTTCTTGCTCCATGGTGTTTGGTAATGTGTATGTTCAATGTTTGCTATGGTGTTTACAAATTTCCATGCTTTACAATAGAGATTCTGTTCTTCGTGCCATGTACAGTGGAAAAATATGTTATTCTAGTTCGTTGGCAAGATCTACACCAAAAGCTAATGGCTACACCTATCTGTCTTCTATATATAGCTATCAGGGGAGATAACTCTTTTACTTGTACAGGTATAATGCGAATAACACTATGTTTTAAATCATTTTATTGTTCTAAGCAAAGAAAGGTTAGTTGGAGATGATTTATGTAAAATTCATCAAATATGATATTTTGGTAATCGTTCCTTAGCATGTACCTGTGTTTCGTGTTATATCTGGTTTCAACGTTATATAATAATATGACAAAATAAGCCGAGTGGGATGCGTAACAAAAGAAGGTTTATTAGTACTTCGTAATAATACAAATACAAAATGGCTACTTGCTTTTGAAGTTAGATAAATGTCAATGAAAGTAAAGAAAAGGAACTTAGCATGTGAGAGCTAAGCGCTCGTCCCTGAGAAGCTTGGTTAACTGGAGTACACTTGTAGAGTGTCCGACGAGAGACTGCAAAACAAAACAAGACGCCCCCACCTTAAAATGGTAGCTCTTTTATATTCTGTTTAATATCCGGTTCGATACGTAGTTATGTCCCTTATAACAGTAGCTATGTGCAAAAATGGTGGTAGCTTATACAGAGACAATGCTCATAAAAATTGACTTATCATAATTTTTGTATTAGTTTCAGGTTAATGTTTTGATTGTATTTGAAAGACAAAAGCCTAAAATTAATCTCTGCAAAGAAAAATTGTATTTTTACCTGTGAAAAAAAAGTTATAATAATTACATTTTGTACATACTTAGTATTTGGTGTCCATTTGTTTAGAGTTGCATCTGTGTGTGTGTGTGTGTGTGTGTGTGTGTGTTTACTTTTTTTGCTATCTCGTTATTTATTTATTGCTGAGGACCCATCTCCCCCCCCCCGCCTCATTTTCTATACAATACTTGATTAAAATTTTATATAAAGAATGGAGGTATATCCTTAAAATAATGTAGCATGAAGCCAAAAAGGAATGGGGTGGGGGGGCGTCGGAGGTCATCCACTTTGTCTATTTCCTAAGCTAGTTTTTCACTCACCTTAATACCTTATACATTCTGTGAGCCTCCTAAGCTATTTAAAATGTCCCCCACACGAACGAATGCTTTTACAAAACAGAACAAAATATTTTTATTTACAAACAAAAGAGACAAATTAAAAAATATTTTTTGCGATAGTTGTAACAGTAGTAATAGCAAGAGTAGTAATAGTCGTTAAGCTTCAATCTATGGTCCTTCCACGTAAAATATTTACAGCAAATACTCGCCTAGCTAAAACAACCGCCAACAATTTTCCTCACATCCTATCCGTGCTCCAAACTAAACGAAAATCTCATGAGAAGAGTTTCTGTCCCAGAACTCTCCGTCTTTGGAATGCAATACCGCTTGTCTACTTCCTAGCTGATTATAACATGGTTGTCTTTAAGTCTAATATGAATAATTCTTATTAAATCACTCATTTAGATTATATTATCTGACTCAAGTTTCCACCATGACTGATATTGTCACAACTTGTGTAGCCTCCAGGTAAAAAAAAGGGTTCTTCATAGAGGGATAAGTAGACATTCTTTGTTGCATCTTCTACCTTTATAGAGCATGTTGCTGTTCACTGTTTTTTTTTTTTTTTTTTTTTTTTTGCAGCATTTTGTCAAAGTAATGGTGACATGGATGTGTCAATCTATAAAAAAAATGAAACTCACTTTTTGGTTAATAAACGGCTGTTTGTAGTGTAACCAGCTGGATCTTCGAGGACTACAAACAGGCTGTTTCAAACAAGCGGAACTCATTTGCACCCATATATAAGCTAGTGTTCATTTCAGCTATTGTTGCTGTGATTGTGTTGATGCAGCACAGAGCAGTTGATTTAAGAATGTTTCATTTGCACCTGGGACAGAAAATGAAAAAATTTAAAAAGAAAGCAGAGAAAGGAATAAGGTGAACAAATGGAGAATGAAAGAGAGCAGCTTATACAAGCTAGTATCTCTTTCATATTTGCTTGTGTTTCGTGCTGATTTAGTAATATACCTCTTCCCTCTGTACATAATGAAACAGGTAAAAGCATAAAATGAGTCGGGTATAATAATACAGATGAGGGGAGGGTCAACAGTGTAAAACAATCTTTTTCTACTTTGCTGGTTCTAGTCGCTTACGCCCCACCCAACTCCCAAATGTTAGAAAATGACCTGGACAGTGCCGAATTTTGTGAGTTGCACGGCACTGGAAATCAAAGAAAAAGAAGAATTCAAGTAACGGAAAATACTGGAAAAATACCAGGTTCCCAGGAGTAGCAAATGGAACAAAAGAACAGGCCTGTGATACAAATATGTACCAGAATTTGACCAAGGTGCTGACGTCAGACGCTAGACAAAGAAATAAAAGAATTGGGTCAATATAAACAACAAGCGAGGGATACAAAGATAGGTTAAAGAGAGAAAGACAATCACACGAGTCACCTGCTAACCCCAATCCAAATCTCTCTCTCTCTCTCTCTCTCTCTCTCTCTCTCTCTCTCTCCACCAACATAAGCTTGGTTGTCAAAAATGTTTTCATATCAGCTAAATGATTTGTTCATTGTTATTAAACAAATATACATCCGAATGCATTTGAAAAAGTGAAGCTGATACATCTATACATACATTCTCTACATTCACTCATAATACAACACAATAAGTGCTCTCAGATTTGCTGAATATGAGAAGCAGCGATATCTAGCCCTGACATCTTTACTGCAAATGACAAAGTAGTGCCCATATTTTTCATTTACCTTGCTCTAGTCAGTAATATTTCATACTGTCTCATTCATCATTGTCATATGGTAAACAAAACTAAATAATCTGTTCAAACAGCATATATTCACAAAAGAGATATTCCATACATGTTTAAAATGGAAGTTTACAGCAATAAGAACAACATAGAATGTTCACGGACATTTTTAGAGTTCTTGTAAAAACAAGAGGGATTCATTAGCTGAGACATTGAAAAATCTGAATCGATTGATTAAGAGCCGTGAGTTTCAGGAGTTAGGAAAACATATTCAAAACTTCTCTGCTCATTTTTATGAATTATAATTCATTGAAAGTTGTTTATAAGAGTCAATGTTCATTTGATTTCGTTTTAGTAAGATAGTCAGTGAGAATGAATAAAGTTTATACAGATTGACAGATGATAATGTCGATAAGTTGTGTTTGTTTGTGCATGGGTGGAGAGATATTGCTGAGGGAAGTCCCCTTAGTGAGGCGCCTAATGACACCAATCAGTAGACTCGGGTCAACTGGATTTCATTGGTTTATTGAAAAAAAAAAAAACTTTTTAAAGGATTTAAGTGGCTCACAGAAAGACCGTTTTAAATAAATTCAGAATTATTATTAATAATTAAATTTTGGACCAATCAGAGGTCCAAAATTTAATTATTTGTTTTTATTCATGATAGTGTATGCACAGATGACGTGCGCACAAATGTGTTTACGCATTTTGATTTTGTACATCGATGTGTAAACATCAACTACTACACTTTATACTCTCTCGTTCAGATTGTCTTTTAACTTGATTAACTGCTGACAACTTTTTCATAAACTCTCGCTTCTATTTTGTCCCTCAGTCCTTATTTACAATAAGTAATGTTTCTGGCAAAGGGAGAAAAAACAGCTACATACTAGACTGGCAGTCTTTTTATTGAGCAGTCACTCAAAGTGCCTAGAAGTAAAAGTTTTAATTGGGCTGATGTTAACCGCCTGATAGTCAAGCACCTAATCCTTGGATGTTAATCCAAGGAGACCATCTTATCAGTTATCAGTAGGTGCAAAGTACTCGGGCTGCTGTATTGCCATTTGATAAATGGATTCTGGACCATACAGTAGTTTCTGATGGAAGCTCTCAATACCATATTAATGGGTAATGCTACGGATTGTCTTGTACATCATCTGCAAAAATCATTCTTCATTCCTTTTTTTCCTGTCTCTTCTCTGCTCTAACAATTCTGCTGATCTCTTCCACATATCACTATACTCAAAAATGAAAAACCTCAAAAACAATATTTTTTAACCTTTATCCTTGAGTGGCCTCCAGGCCTTAATAAGTATTAATTTTCTTACACCTGAGATTATTTTCTATTTCTATCTCTATGAATCTACCATCAGAACAAGTATATATTAGTATTCCTGTATATGGATTTTCGCTACTTTTTTGATATTCTGTTTGCATGGGTAAAATCCGAACCTAAACAGGTAATTTAGTCAACAGGGCTAATAAACGAAGAAAATCACAAAGATAAAAGTCCTGTACGCATCTTGATTTTCTCGTTTCAGTTTCCTTTGGTTATTCACAGAAACTATAGCATGAAACAATACTTTCTCCACATCATCTTGCATTAAGGAAATGTAATTTTACCCAGCACCATCTGATCATCCAGTAGTGATGAGGGATGACAAGTGCTGAATTGTGGAGCAAGGGTTGCACAATTCCTAGCCACTATTATCCTCAACCAGCACCGCTTGATTTCAATGGAAAGGAGAAGTGCTAAACAATGCCAAGATAAGCGGAGAGCACATACAGCACCTGGTATTCTCACATGGTCACCCATTTTAGCACTGACCAAGCTCAACAATGCTTAACTTCGATGATCTAACAGGAACCGGTGTGTCAATATGATTATGCCATATATAAATGATAATAAACTCCCCAAAAGAGGGGTGTAATGTCTGAGGGGAGAGATAACATCCACTAACTAAGCAGGTACTGCGCTTGTTTGTAGTGTAATGTTGTCCAGGAACCAACACATTGTAGCCTCAGTTGCAAAGTAGACAAATCTTGCTTTTTCCCATCGTAAAAACAACATTCATTTCCCCATTCTCTTGCCATGCATGACTTCTCATTATGGCTGTGACATCTCTAACATGATCGTCTTCACAAACATGCTCTCTCCTTTTTATACTCTTCTTTTTCCTTACCATGACGTCATGTCGCTAACAGCTCTGTATTTGCACATAGCCGTCTGCACTATGTTACAGAATAAATCGCTCTATTTTCCTTCGTATGTCTTTTTCACTCTGTTTTTAATCTTTTATCTATGAAGGTCGTTCCAAACCCAATCACAAAACCATTGAAGAGGTACAAAGACGGGAATGCGACAATTAAAACAGTCGACCTGTTGTGCCCTGGAATTTATTTTTCTACATAGTTATCACCATTCTCAATCCACTTTTGAACAATGGCTGTGCATGAGCGTCTGAAGAACGTTGGTTGTGCTTAAAAAAAAAAAAAAAAAAAATCCGCCTATTTTTAGTCAAAAAAAAATAAAAACATTGAATGTGACTGGTTAATTTTAATGCATCTAAAACCAAGCTTCTCTCTTTTCATCATAATCGCTCTGACCCCCATCTGGCTCTAACTGAAATGAATGAAAGACAAATGCAAGAAGTAGTATCTTCATATTAACATGAACCTGTATTTTGCTTTTATGGATCTGGAGAAAGCATTTGACAGAGTGCCATGAGAGATTGCCTGGTGGGCCTTGCATAAATTACTACTACTACTACTACTACTACTACTACTACTACTACTGCATGGTTTGACATCTTCTTTTCCCATCTACTGACGTTGGACGCCTTCTTATCATGTTACTATCAGAGTTGATGGCTGCTCTCCAGATTCAGATGCTCTCATTGGCCAGATGCTTTATGCTGTTAAGAACGTGGAGGTCAGGTATGATGTTGTCCAGTCATCGCTTCTTTGACCATTCTGTGTTGCCAAAGCCTGTCATCTATTCTTTTCACATGTTATTGTATTTGTACGGCAGGTTGAACCGGCTTGAAGGTGGAAATGTCAAGGGAATATCAAATTCACAGCCAGTCCTCAGTCGCCTGTAATGTTTGATGCTTTTTGGTCAGGAAACCTGTATCTTCAGACAGCCTGATCTGGTAGCACCAGATACCCTTAGAGGTATTACTAATCTGAGCCAAAGTGGACCTGAGAGCAATGGTAACTAAAGGGCAACTCTACATTCCCCCACAGTCTGCAAATTTCATCACTTGATATCTTTTAAAGTCATACTAAGGACCAATTGACAAACAATCTCAATATTCCATGCCCCCGGGTAACTTCCAAACTGAGGACAAATGAGTGGTTGGTGAAGGTGTTTTGAAGTAATGCTCCAAGCCAAGTGAAGATGAATAGTACATTTAGTGACTGCATTCATGTTACGATAGGAATGCATCACAGTTTTGTATTCAATGTGTTGCTTTTGATTTGTGCTTTTGAATTGAAAGCCATTTTGGGTTCCAAAAGACAAGAAAAAAAAAATCTTGTTCCAAACAAAATGGCAGTCATCAATCAGAGAAGCTTTGAATTGTAAAAGCCAAGATGACAACGAAGAATAGGGTTTTTTTGTTGGGTAGTTATACTGTACAAGTGTCAGATTGTAAAAGTTTGCAAACGGAGAGCAGATTCTTTCTCGTGATCTGCATGAAAAATAATGTGTGGGAATTATAAAATATCCCACATATTTCATTGAGTGAATCGTTTCAACAGATTATTACAAAAACATTGCATAATAATTGAACAATGATAAATTGCACAAAACTAATAATCAGACGAACTAATTAATCATGAATTATATTCAAACCATATTATCGCGTCATGTACACTTTGGCATTATAGTTATGTTGACGGATGCTGTAAGATATTCATCCATGTTGGTATGACGCTTAATTTTTGTGTGCATCTATTTTATTGTGATTTCATTGACGCGAGGTATTATTCACGCATCAACAGCAGCATACAAAAAAGCGTATATATATATATATATATATATATATATATATATGTGTGTGTGTGTGTGTGTGTGTGTGTGTCAGTAAGCACTAACTCTATTCAGGTTTAACTGGCTTCCTCCAAAGGAGGAAGCTTCATGGGAGTATGAAATTCACAAGTGATCCCCAGTCACATGTATATCTCCGGTCAGAGGAGATGACAGCGTTAGGTTTTTGCAACTCTTTCTCGGAGGTGTTGACGTCTTCCTACATACAGCGCCTGGAATTCCTAAATTGGTCACCTATTTTAGTAATAACCAGGCTCAACGTTGGTTAACTTCAGTGATCTAATAGGAACCGGTGTGTCAATGTGATTATGCTGTACACTATATATATAGTGCATAAACCTGAAGAATCCTAGAGTGGATGAAACGCGGAATATTCAGTGTAGCTTAATCGCCATATATATTTTATAACTAACTAGCTCTACCTACGTATTGAGCACTTTTGATGTAAATACTTAAAGTTTACGCATAAATTTATACTTTCGTATATTAATTTTATGTGAGTAAATGAAGTAGTTACGTATATATATATATATATAAGTCAACTGCTTCATTGCAAATTAGTAAAATATCAATATTTCACTAAATATATGTCAAAAAAGATAAAAATTGTATAATCAAATGACTACTTTAAGGTTAGTTATTTCCCAAAATTTTATTCAAATTCATGCGATATTCACAAAGTTATGACATTTTATTCTTTATCAAGGAATTTCCACTGTCCATCGTTTTATTGCAGGTCTTTTAAAATGCGAAAAAAAGAGGCGATTAATGGTTATTGAAAAGGAAAGGATTGTTGCTTGACTTGCAGAAGGATTGTTCATCAAAGATTTAGCTGTGGAGCTTCATTTGTGAACAATCCCAATTCCAAATCCAGAAAGGATAAGGGCACCAAGAGAAACCTTTCACATCATGATATTCGGAAAATTTGTAGAGAAGTCAACCAAAACCCAAACAGCACTAGTGCTTCCATTTTTCCAAGAGCTGGAATCACTCCAAGATCCAGGCAGACCAGATGTAATGTGTTGAACGAGATGGCAAGGAACATCAAAACTATTCCAAATCCTCCATTGAGCAAACAACATAGGGAAAAACAAATGGCTTGGGCACAGAATTACATGAAAATGGATTTCCAACATGTCCTATTTACAAATGAGACCCGTGCTACTTTTGACAGTCCAGATGGATGGGCCAAAGTTTGGAACTCGAACAGAACTCCAACCCCTTACAGAGTTCATCACCAACAAGGTGGAGGCATCATGTTTTGGGTGGGAATCATTGGGGATAAGTTGGTTGGATCATTCTGAGTTCCAGAGGGTATAAAACTTACCAGCAATGTGTACACGGCCATTTTGGATAAACATTTGTCACCATGGCTAGATGACGTACCATTGTTCACATCACTTTCAGATGATTTTTATACATGACAATGTACCATCCCACTCTGCTTGGGCGACTGCAGCCTTCCTTGAATCTATGGGCTTCTTTGGAGAAACCCTCATGAGCTGGCCACCATGTTCTCCGGATCTTAACCCCATTGAAGATCTCTGGCCAATATTTAAAGGAGGTGTTTATGAGGGAGGAGAGCAATTTACTTCCAAGGATGCCCTGTGGAGAAAAGTAGTTGATGTCACTGGAACCATAACTCCTTTCCAGACCAAACAATTGACTTCTTTAGTGGACAAGAGGTTGTTTAAAGTTATTTAAAAAATGATGGATAGGGCGATAAATAATTATTAATAATTAATAGGATGTTCTTTTGTTTATTAGTCTTTAACAGAAAAACATAATAAAAAGTAAAGTTTTCATGATTAGACATCGTATTTTTGCCCTAATACAACATTTTAAACATTTGTGAATATCGCTTGGATTTGAATAAAATTTTGGAAATAACTAATCTTGAAGCAGTCATTTGATGATACAATTTTCATTTTTGTTTTATGACGTATATTTAGTAAAATATTGATATTTTACTAATCTGCAATAAAGCGATTGATGCAGATGATATATATATATATATTTATATATATATATATATATATATATATATATATATATATACTAGCAGTTCAGCCCAGATTTGCTCGAGCCCTATGTACTGTTCATAACTTTATGTGCTTATGTATATATATATATATATATATATATATATATATATATATATATATATATATATATATATATATATATATATATTAAAAAGTTTGACTCATGTCCAGGTAATGTACATCTAAAATTTCAAGTGTTTAGACCCAAAATTGATGGAGGAGTTTGGTAGAGTCTGCAAAGGTCAACTCTTTCAACTTTGATCTCTTGGCAGTCAAATTTTCGCCCCAAAACTGATTAAATGTCTGAATACCCTTTATGTAAAATTTAGAATCTTTAGACCCAAAATTGGCTGCGAGTTTGTCCCTGCTTTATCGTTATTTTCATGGCAAGTGCTCGGCTGAGCTCCAATCTATGGTCCCCCCCTCACCAAACTTTCACAAGAAACACCCGTCTAGCAGAAAACACTATCAATAATCTTCCCCACTCTTTATCTGTGCCTAAACCTAAACGTAGATTCCATGAGCAAAGCTTCTTTCTTAGAACTGCATGCCTATAGAATTGTCTTCTGTTTTCCTGCTTTCCAGCTGACTACAATATGGTTGTCTTTAAGTCTAACATAAACAAGTTTTTGATGAGCCGTTCTATATAAGTTAACAAATTTACCGAATTTCTACTACTAACGATTACTATATTGTCTAATTTCTACTGTACACTCTTTAACCCTTATCCTCGAGTGGCCTCTTGTCCTTGATAAGTGGTGATGTCTATGTAAAAAAACCCAAAAAAAACATAGTTTGCTAGAGACCACAAAGGTAAAATCGTTTGAACTTTGACCCCTTGGTCGCAAAATTTTCGGCCAAAAACTGATTTAAAAGCTTGCCCTATGTCTGAATACACTTTATGTAAAATTTCACATGTTTAGACCAAGAATTGGCTGAGTAATTTAGTAGAGATTGCAGAGGTCAAATTTAAAAAGAAATTAACTCCAATTTTGACCCCTTAACATTTATTGTTTTGGGCTCAAATCAAGGTAAAAAGTTTGATCCATGTCCAAGTAACCTACATCTAAAATTTCAAGTATTTAGACCAAAAATTGACGGAGGAGTTTGGTAGAGTTTTCAAAGGTCAAATCGTTGAACTTTAACTCCTTGACAGCCAAATTTCTGGCCGAAAACCGATTAAAAAGATTTTCCCAAATTTCAATACCCCTTATGTAAAATCTCGAGTCTGTAGACTGAAAATTGACAGAGTAGTTTTGTAAAGAAATGTACACACACACACACACACAGAGACCTTTTCACTTTTGTAGATATAATAGATGAGTCCAACTGCTACTATAATTACTGGAATGATGGAGATCTTCCAAAGTTTCACGTCATATTGTACATAAGAACTTGGTATTTTGTTATGCTTTCCTTCTCAGTCTTATATAAATCAGCATTATTAGGGGCACTGACTTCAACTAGGGTTGCTACTTTCTCCCTAGTGTCCCATATCTCTATGTCAGATTTAACAGGTTCGATTTCTAGGTACGTAGCTATAGGAATTGCATAGACATAATGGATGGTGTATGACTTATTTCCAACTGTTCCTCCTGGTATATGTTCCCAAGACTTGCTGCTACACTAGATATTCAATTCTTTACAGATGGTCCAGTGGAGATATTTACACACTCCATTGTGTTGCATTGTGTAGTAGCCATCCCCTCAGCAGAACCTTAAAGGTGGATGTCAAGTGGCTCACACTCTCTACTTCAGTGTGGCAGAACATGTACTTGTTGTCATTGCTGAGATCACTCATCCTTTGAAATGCAATGGTCATCAAGCCTTGGTCTTGGGTGGCCATGATCATCTTTTCCTGATCATCCTGTAATGATCATGAGTGTGTGTATACTTTGTTGTTTTTCTGGGTGCTCTAGATTTAGTTGGCTGCACAGTTCCCAGTATACTGCTTTCCCCATTTGATCGGGTCTATTTTTTTTTTTGTATGACTAGTTTGCTGCATTTGTTTCTTATTGGGTTTATTGTTTAGTCTCTTTGTCCACAGAGTTTGCATTTGCTGTTTTCTTGTGTCTTGTTGATCCTTGCTTTGATATGGTTAGTTCTAATTGCATTATCTTGTACAGTTGTTATTAGAGATTCAGTGCCTTTGTTTACACTTCCATTTTGTCGCCATGTCCAAGTGTCTCATCTTTTGTCACTTTTATGGATTGTTCATGTAGCCGTGTCTCTTCCCATTTTTCTTTACTCGTCTAATCCCTCATCTCTTCTTTATCTGTCTTGTTTATTTCTTCAGTCTCTTTGCTGCAGTAATTATTCTTTCAGTGTTCTGCATTAGGTATTTTTCGAATTCTTTTTTGGTATTATTCACACAGTCTTCTATACAAACCAGTTCCCTTTGTAGGGGAAAAGAAGTTTAAGTGAAATTAAATCTCTCTGCCCCAAACAAAATAATAAAAAAAAGAATAAAACAAAACGACACCTCCTTCTCGTTTAAAATGCACCACATTTATTTTTCAACAAAAACAACAAGTTGAACAAGCAAAGGTCCGATCGGCGAAAGTTCTTGAAAAGTCATTATGATTAGAATGTTAGATGAAAGTCCTGCATTGAATTAATCAGGTTAAAAGGTGAAAGTCTTGCGTGAAAATAATGTCCTTATTTCAAGGTTTGTTTTTTAAATGGCAAAGTTCGCCTTATTCAAAAGTCCCATGAGGAAAGTAATTTGTGAGGAAAGTAATTCGTTGTTATAATTTAGAAAATGTGCGAATGGGTGCGTGTGTGCATAAGTGTGATTTTTGAATGCCTGCGTGGCGTGTGTAATTATGGTTTTAACAGCTTTGACAGCGATGATGTTCTGAAAATGAGAGGCATGTTCTCGTGTGATGTCAGAATGAGAAGAAAGGAAAAAGAAGGGGAGAAAGAATGTTTGATGCGGTTTTATACTTTTTGGACCGGCTCCAAAACAAGATTGCTACTGCTGATATTTTGGTTTTTGGAACAGCGTTAAAAAGACAATCTTCTAAATTTTCTCATTGGTCGCTTGTGTCACATGATACTGTTGTCACCTACGTCCGCCAGAAATATGTTCATTTTACTTTTGCTGTTGTGAGAAAAAGTGTGTGGGCATATTTGAAATTATGCCTTTGCTAAAAGAACTTATTTTTGTGCAAAATGCGCGGGGAAATTGAAATGAATAAACATTCGTTTATTTGCGCATGAGCGTGTGTGAGTGAGTGACTGCACACCTTCCTCCGTCTTTACTTTTCACATGGATCGATCAGCATCATCTTTTTAGTGTAGTGCATTGTGCATAGTCATGAGTTTCCTAGTCTTCTGGTTGAGATACCTCAGTATTATTATTATTATTATTGCCACCACCACCACCATCACTTGTCAGCGAAAATTTTAAATGTGATATATGTTCAAAACAGACCCAAATACCCCTAAACATCAACTTTTTAAAAATAAGTCTTTAGTTGGTCCTCTAGCGCATTTTGACCTCACTTATATACCTATTCTGATCAAAGTAGCCATCGCCATTTACACTTGCTTACGTTAAACAAGATGGTTACTTTGGTCACTCGGAATCATCAGTATTTACATAAACTTTAAGGCTCATAAGCTCTATTAAATATTTTAGAACGCAAATAGCTCACAAATGAGGTGATAACCAGAAAAGTTTAGAGGGGAATACAGCCGCTTTCCCCCACCCCCTGCAAAAAGAGGGTACTGGGTTGCTACAGACGTTGTCTCCTTTGAACACAATATGTGCGTCTCAGGTGACCAACGATAAACAAATTCCCCCTCTTGAAGAAGGATGTATTACCTGGGAGGAGGACCTCCTAAAACCGGGCAGAACCATATTTCACCGATGTAAGGGGTAAGGCCTATTTGACAAGACTAAATGGAACAAAGCGTAGTATCTGTTCTGATACTGTACCTCATCTTTTCTGTCCTCTTTGGTGAGTGAAGGTGAAATCCTTCTAGAGCGAGCCAGTTTTTATTGTTTGCCTCTTTTGATGAAGCCGCATTTTCTTCACATAAAAACACGAACTACACAAGGAGGCAAATAAAAGGTGTGTGTATGTGGGGAGGGGGATATTTAGTTCTCTCTCACTGCAAAGAACTGTGATACCAGGGTCGGAAAGTAGGGATTGAGAAGTCGCCGCCCTACTCCACTGAGGTGGGACACTGACCTGCTAAAAAGTGTACTGGACAGTCCCGTCGGTATTCCCCAGTAAGGGCGCCTCGGGCGATTAGCAATAAACTAAACCCCCTTCTCAAAGAGGAGATGGCGGATCTCCTAGAACTACACAGAACCAGCACTAAACTGCGATCAACTGGGACCAGGTCATTAAGAATGGTTAAATCTCTGTTGATTTTGGGGGGGGGGGGGCAAGGATAAAAATCCCTTGCGGGGAGGTAAAATGCGTGTACGTAACTTAACAGACTTCTAGAAATTCTTAATAGTATTTCGTGATGTGAAAATCTCTACAGAAGGTAGTGGTGATGATGGTGGTAGTAGTAGTAGTAGTAGTAGTTCTAACGGTCCAAACCAGTTAGTGTTCTCTAGACGGAGAGAGAGAGAGAGAGAGAGAGAGTTTTTTTTTGAAAAAAGCACGTGTTGGTCGGATTAGTTTTCGCGGAAAAAACGCTCTTCCTTTCTTTTTTCGGTTCTTGGAAACGCTTAACAATCAATATTCATTCTTTTTATGCTTAATTCTCAAGTTCTTATAATGAAGAAAATGAGAGGCAAAAAAACAAAAATGATTCATAACAAGTAATGTATACCCATCGTTGCCTGAGTGGGGAAGACTTAGACGAAAAAAAAATCGAGTCATAATTTATGGTAAATTTGTTACTTGTTAAGATAGAGTCGACAAATCGAGTTTTTAAATATGTCGTTTTAAACAAAAACAATATTACGTACGTAATAGTCATGTCGAAAATAGTAATATATCCGAAAATTACGAAAATTCATCGAGTAGAACTACTTTACTACTATAGTAAAAAAAAAAAATCTATCGTGTAGACAACAAATATTGCACGTGATGATAAGTAATCTTAAATATTCGTTCCAAGTTAACACTTCACTGTGACTTCAACGTCTAAGAAAAATGCAATTTTACCCAATATTCCGCAAAAATTACTTTTAGCTATAAATAACTTTCTACTCGATAATTTTTTGTAATTTTTGGGGTGTATTTCTATTTTCGACATAACAATTAAGTACGTAATATCGTTTTTGATTAGAACGACATATTAAAAAAAATGATATGTGGACTCTATCTTAAGCACGGTAAATTTAAATAGGAAAGCGACCCCCCCTCTAAAATATTCATTTTTAAAACAATCCCCCGTTTTTAGGACATTTTTACGCTGTTTATATGTAATCGCCTAAAAAAAGGTAGAATCTCATTTTTAGTCTAGATCACAATGGTAGTCGAAAATTACAAAGAATAAATATAATCCAATGCGTATTTAAAAGTTACGTATTAGCGAAAAACACGTACACAGATTAATACAGTTGTGTCTGTTTCTTTCTTTTTTTTTTTTACATAGGCATGGCATCACCACTTATCAAGGCCCAGAGACCACTCGACGATAAGGGTTAAAGAGTGTACAGTCTCGACTATACGTGTTTTAGCATGATTTTAAATATTGAAATTACGCGGACATGACAATTTTTTTTAATTACAAATTTGGGGGTTGTATTACTGTACAACACATCGATTCGAAAAAGTTGTCAAAAAACAAAACAAATATATAACAAATAAATGTTATCAAAGGCAAGATAAGTTACTTTTATATCAAACTGGATATATTTTTCGTATTTTTATTCAATGTAACATTCAGCTCGAAAACCATACATGTATTGGAAAATTCAAAATGGCGCCCGACACTCTCTTTAACACGGTACGTTCAGGAAAAGATGTTATAAATAATAAACTAGACAAAATACTGTTAGAAATTCGCTCATTATATGTTACCGTGACATAAGTTGACATATATTCAGTGTTTTTAAATAGTATTTTATCTAGTTTATTATTTATAACACCTTTTCCCAAACTTACCATGTTAAAGAGAGTGTCGGGCGCCATTTTGAATTTTCCAATACATCGGTAAACACTGCATGTTTTTCGAGCTGAATAAACATGTTACATTGAATAAAAACACAAAAATATATCCAGTTTGATATAAAAGTAACTTATCTTGCTTTTGATAATATTTATTTGTTATATATTTGGGGTTTTTTTTGACAACTTTTTCGAATCTATGTGTACAGTAATACAAACCCAGCTGAATGTTTCCTGGTTTGTTTCTCCCAACACCGTTTATTAAATAATTAGTGTTTATCCGGCGTTGTCCAATTGAAGATCTTTTGGTGCTTCTTCAGAATTTGAACCAAAAAATAAATTCGGTTCACATTCTGTAGAAGTGACGCCATTTTAAAAGAAAGTTTCTATTTACTTATCTTTCTCCACGAAAGCAAAGTTAGACACAAGGTCGGTTTTTATGTGAAAAATAAAAATTGCCCCAATCCATAAGTATTTTCGGTAAATTTTTAGATTAAGTTCACCTCACCTCCACAATTTTCTTTTAAATGGCTTTTATAGGTTTTTCGACTATACGGAAATCGCATTGAAATTTTGCAGAAATAAGTAGTTATCGAGATATAAAGTTTTATTATGCATTGTATTCTTTGGCGGCCATCTTTGTTACGCACGTAGATTTGTTTATGGTGCGCGCACGCGCGTAAAAAAGATGACCGCCAAAGAATACAATGCATAATACAACTATCTATATCTCGATAACTACTTATTTCTGCAAACTTTCAATGCGATTTCTGTATTCAGCATAGTCGAAAACCTATCTAAGTCGTCATTTAAAAGAAAATTTCGGAGGTGGACCTAAAAATACCGTTTTAGCATTGTTTATTTTGCCTTTCGTAGCTAAATCTGCCTAAGCTTAATCAAAATTAGATTTGCGAAAAAAAAAAAGGGTGAAGAAAAATGAATTCGAACACGAGAAGTGAAGTTACAAACTGGCGTAATTCAAAAGTTCTTGGATACGATAGGGGCACGTGAAAAAATTCAGGTGACCCTTTCGTTTAAAGCCTGAAATCGACATATTAATTTGAACTTGAAAATCAATTTCAAACGCCAACTGTCACGAAATAAATGGTACTTATGCAGATAAGGTACCGTGCTATTTTGTGATAATATTTTCCAATTAAATTAAGTTTTACGGTGTCTTCTGTTTATTAAATTGTTAGATGAAAGTAGAGAATACTTACAAAACCCCCTCTCCATGATTAGAATGGGTTTCTAACGTTATTTTTTCAGCACGGCACTTTCTCTTGCATAAGTACCAAATAAATATATGCGTGCCATATTTTGTCCTTTGTTAATATACGGGAAACCTTTAAGGCAATTTTTATTTCCCTACAGTCAGAATGTCCGTTTTTGGGGAGCATTAAAAATAACCATGTGTCTGTCTCATATTGCTCTCGTGGGGAAGAAATTAAATACAGGTAATAAGTACCACCCATCACCCCTAAAAATGGCCAGCATCTGTTTACACTTCGTAATGGTTTAAAAGTTGAAAGCATCAATTTCTAGCTCGAATCAAAGTGCAGTTGTGTAATTTATATATGATTAAGTTTTATGCACATTTTTGAAAGGGAACTTTTTAAAAAAAAAATAAAGACATTACTACTAATTAATACTGCAGCAGCAACAGTACTTTTTATTTTATGCTTTTTAAAAATAAAACCAGGTGTTTCTAACCGGAGTTATCTGGGAGTCTTTTTCTATTTTCATTTTGTACTGTTTTGTTTTCTGTTATTATTTATTTTACTTTATAGGATTTTGAATATCAAATTTGGTCATCAAATTATTAATTAAAACAAATCATTTTTAAGGTAATGTTTTAATCTTTATTTTATTCATGTTCTCCCAAGCTTTCAATCCTTTAATACATGAAGATCTGCTTAGAAGTTTAATGTCGGTTTAATTGATTTTCTATTTGATAGCTTTCAGGTTTCAAAGAGTATTCTCTTTTCATATATTAAAAGATTACAATGAGTGACTTATTTACTAAGAAACAGAAATGAGTTACGGTGAATTTAATTTTGCAATTAGATTTTTTTTTAAATCGTTTTAGCTTATTCTATTGTATTTATATTTCAATAGTCAATTAATAATTAAATATATGATTATCAAAGTTTCGTTGATACAAGAAACACATGGATACAAGCAGAGCAGCAGCACTATGTCATAGTGCTGCTTGTATCCATGTGTTTCTTGTATCAACGATAGTGCCACTATGATGTGGTAAAATTCATTTAGATAAAGATTGAAAGATGACTTTTTCTAACATGAGGACGGAGTGAAATCGAAAGTAGAAATTCAGAATAAAAAAGCACACGTGCTAAATACATGCATTGGTGTAAAAGAATCAGTTAGTATTGTTTATATATATAAACACTCTCTGTGTGTGTGTGTGTGTGTGTGTGTGTATATATATATGTATATACACACATATCAATAAATAAAGGACTGTTGCTTTAAGTTAGGGAGGTCAAAGGTAACAAGACACTGGTAAATTCGAGAAATATCGAGAAATTTACAACTTCCGGTATAAACCGGAACTGTAGTTCTTCGGTTACAAATAGTTCTAAATGAAACCACATTTAACAACAAAAATATAGAGAAAAATTCACAAAAGAGCATTAATAGAAATATTTCATATAAAATAGAACAAGTTTCAATGCTAATAATTTTCACAAAATTCTTATAAGCGGGAAAAAATTGGAGAATCCTCGAGAATGTTCTAGAATGTTCTCTGGATTTTGCTATATAAGCGTAGGAACGTTAACCAGTTATATAGTCGTTGCTGAGTACGCGTAGTATTCACTACTCTCTACAAGTGCTTTATTCTTGATAGATCTCATCTGACTAACCAAGGTAGGTTAAAAGTCGACTTTCAAGTGTTATATTTGTATTCTTTTGTCTAATTGTAGCAAATTTCTAGCACAAATTAATTATCTACACTGTTACTGTTCTACTGTGCATCTACCTAATTTAGCAATTATTTTAATCACTTAAATGTATAGGTTTTTTTCTTCCTATTTTAAAATACTGTCAAGTTTCGTAACCTAATGTTCATAAATGTTTCGTACATATAGCTTTTTTCTTTTCTTTTTTTTTTTTTTTTTTTTTTAGTGATCACTAACGCTGTAATTTGCAAAAAATGAAAAGTTAAAAGTAACCTTTCATGTTTGCAAAGTGCCACGCTATACGTGTTTATGAACATTGGGTGACGAAACTTGGAAGACCGCATTTTATAAAGGGAAGCAAATTAAACTAAATTGTCAGTTTTTCTGGTCGTTTGCTTGAATTACATTTGAAGAAAAAATGCTTGGTTTTGCAAAACGTGTAAGCACCGGGTGACGAAATTAATAACTTAACATGGTTAATAAAGCTTGATGTATAGAATTTGCATATTTAAAAAGATTATCTTTCCTCGTGATAATCGTTTTCGAATCTAGCGCAACACAAATCACCATGGCAACCATTTGAATGAAAATCTGCCTCGGAAAACTCAATTTTTACGACGTGCCCCAGCGTATAAGCACCTCAACCTCCCCATTTTAAGAACGGCTTTCACAATACTCCCCCCCCCAAAAAAAAGCCCTCGAAAGCCGTTCTTAACATGAAGGATGGGTGTTTATAATATACTGGAAGCACATCGTAAAAATTGACCAAAAATTACTTAGGGTTCTGAGCAGAAATAAAATTTAGAACGCTTACTAATCAAGTATAACAAAGTTTTTTTTTTTTTTTTTTTTTTTTTAATGGTATCCAGGCCACTCGGGATAAAGGTTATTGCGTGCACAGTAATCAATGGGATAATATCGTAATGGAGATTTGATAAAGTGTCTTAACCCAAGGGGGGGGGAATTGTAGTCGGGGTGGGGAAACCGGTAAACAGTTCCACAGGCGTGCACTTCTAAGAAAGCTTTGTTCATGGAATCTACGTTTTGATTTGGGCACAGGTAGTGGTGAAAATTGACAGTGGTTTCAGCTAGAATGGTGTTTTTCGTGAAATATTGAGGGACCAGAGCAAGAGCACTTGCCATAGAAATAACGATAAAACAAAGAGGTACTCCTGCAGTATTTTACCCACCGATTTCACGATCTTACTTTCGGCGTTAACGCCGACGAAAGCCGAGAATTCGTAGCTACGGTGCAAGAACGCTAAAAGTATGTGAATAGCAACAACATTACAAGGAAAAGATATTACACACACACACACAACAAAATGGATAAAATTAATACAAAAAATTTGGATAAAATAAATCACAAACACTTACCGTAAGTTTTTTTTAAAGTAAAATAAATTTATTTTGTTGAATATTTTTTTTTTTTTTTTTTTTTTTCCGATAGCTTTTTTTTTTTTTTTGGGGGGGGGGGGATAAGCAACAGTAATAAACACTTCAATGTTTTTTTTTTCTTGTTTTTAACAAAACGTTATTAAACAGTAACAATGTTTTTTTTTTTTTTTTTTTTTTCAGTAATGTTTGTAGGGGGGGGGGGACACAACAATTACTGTTTATCTTTAGTTCCGACTGGAAGATTTTCTACTGACTGTAGAGGCAAAGTAGGGAGCAAAGGGTTTTCAGAGGATGTGGAAAGAAGCTCCTTCCCAAACCGGGTAGCCTTCCGCGATTTGATTTATTATGGAGACAAAAGGGTTGTGTCCAAATTTTTGTCTCCACATAAATTCGCATAAATATGTTTCCAACAGCTCCCGGTTTTTTTTTTTATTTATTTATTTTTTTATCGTTAAATTAAATAGCTGAAATGAAAGGCTGTGTATTTTTACTTTGAACAATAAAATAACTGAAATGAAACGCTGTGTGTAATTTCAATGAAAATTATTCGTCTGCTGCGCGTTCGTTTGAAGTGCCCTGATTGGCTGATAGAGTATCGTACCGCTCGCCATGTTCCGGCGTTTTCCGGCGGATGTCGATCAACGCTCGGCTAAGATCGTGAAATCGGTGGGTAAAATACTGCAGGAGTACCAACAAAGACGTGGGAGAGAGGTTACAGGGCATCATCTCCCACGAAGTCTTTGTATTGTCAGGATAGGCCCAGATTTTGCAGCAATAGTCAGTACTCCATTATCAGAATTTTTGTAGGAATTTTTAACACCCCTAACACGAAACTGCGAATAAAATATAAAAAAAACTCGGTAAATTCTTCTTTATGGATTATACTTCCAAAATAATTATTAAAGTTGTTTAAAAAGTAATAGAAATATTTTATTTTAAACAGTAATGAAATTAATTGGATTTTAGAGTTCAGTATTTTTAAATTTTGATAGATTTTTTAAGTTTTTTTTATTGATTGTTTTTACGATATTTTCAATGTGAAATTTTATGTTCTTTCCAATAAACCGAATATAATTTAGACAAACTTTTATTATTCACGCCCCCCCCCTCCCCATTTTGAAATCTCTATTAAAAAGTAAATTAATTTGTGCCAAAGTTTATCACAAATTGAAGATAAAAGATCGATAAATATATTCTAATTTAAAACCAAGTTTAGAAAATTTACCTGTAAAGTGCGGAGTTGAAAACCCTTTATTTTTTTAAATGAAACTTTGCCCCTTAATTGGAGAGAAAAAAAATAGGGTTTGAATTATTTCGAGTAGTTATAAGCTTGGAAAGACAGGTCGAATTATTCAATATTTTCCAGTTTCTGACGCACCTAGTATTCAATCCTTGGACATACTTGGCTTTTATATAGAGAATTGCATCAGCAATGAGATCTTCTGGAGCGGTAGAAGGATCCCACCATTTTTCCAGCAACTTGGGCAACGGATTTGATGTACGTGTTCCATTTCAGATCAGGAGTAAAGATCAAACCTAGAAGCTTGTCAAAAACATGGAGCCTCCCCAAGACGAGAGCTATCCATTTCAATTGATGCCAGATGGGGATCAGAGCGTTGATGTAAAGATGGGAGCTTGGTTTTAGATGCATTAAAGTAACCAGCCACCTTCCTTCACGTTAGTGTACCAACCACGCGTTCAAGATTGAGAGAATCAGAACTTTGCCTTAGATGTATTGTCACATGTCGAATGATTTAAGTTTAAGAGACCCTCCCCCTCCCCTTAAAATACCTTAAATGACGAGAAAAGGATTTCCAAGGGAAAAGATTAAGAGACGAGAGGAAATACTAATCTTAAAAATGAATTTTTCATAACTTTAATTTTTTCCTGGTTTCCACCTGAACATTTTCCTTTAAAATGGCGATTTATATAATGTGTGTTTTCGATTTAAATTTTCCGCACGTAGTTTTCTGGATATTAAGCAATGTAGTTTCTCGGGTTGCGTTTTGTGAGAAATTCCATATAGTCGCCATCTTTCTTGTTTTTGTTTGGCCACCCACGCAGTTTGGTGGATGGCCGTCATTAGTTAATTTTGAATGTGTCAGGTGATTTGCTTGGCGCGCTTTTTCTATCATGCTTTTGCTTTCAGTCCACACAGGAACTCTGCATCGGATGGACTAAAAACTAGCGGCTTCTACACTGGAGGGAGCCACAATTCCTTCATTTTGTATCCCCAAACAGTTTGAACAAGGAACCACGCAAAAAAAAAAAAAAAAAAAAAAAAAAAGTATGAAAGTTTCTCACATCCCAATTTACTCCCTGCAGAGACAAGAATCAAAACAAAAGCCATACATTTTAAAACTCAAAATTTAACAGCAATGAAAGTTTATTGGTTCTCGTATTGTCCATTTGCAAAACGGTGGCCTGTTTTGCCTCCATACGCATGGAGCCAGTAGTATGAATTAGGCACCGCCAAAACTGGGGGGGGCAGGTCAGTACTTTTTGACGGACCGTCTTTTTAAAAATCTACCAAAAATCAGGTAATTATCCGATCAATACGAAATTTTCAGCGATTATTAGGAGAAGAATGAACTTTATAACAGTGTACTTATTTTTCATAAACGATATTTATATATATATTTTTTGCTTACAAAACCCCCCCTTGTTTTGAAGTGGGAACAAATATGCTTAAAATAATCATCTGAAACTGAACAAAACATATTGTGTTGTTGTAAGGGACAGAATTATAGATTAAAAAAAAAAAAAATTGTTTGCATACCTTATTTTGACGTCTGAATATCAGAACTTCGATAGTGTTTAATTATCCCGCTTTTGAGTTTTGAAGTGTGAAATTCGGTGAATATGTTAAGTAAAATAATTAATTTAAGTTAAGCAAAACAAAAAAATTTTTTTTATATTTATACGAAAAAAGCCATTTTAAAATTTTTGATAAATAAATTAACAATTTTTTTTAGCGAGCCGAATAATGCATGACCATTATTAAACAGAGCATGCTTTGAATAATCGATACAAAAAAAAAAAAATTCGATAAATATTGTGCCCTTTGTGTTAAAAATAGCATCATTTTTTTCGATCTCGTTTGAAAACGTTTGCCGCCTTTCGACTACGGTGGACCAAACGCGCTGAAATAATTTTTTTTTATTCTGCTTTAAATTGCCCCCTCCCCCCATTTTGGGGAGCCTGGCCCCCACACACATACACATTAAAAACCAAACTCATACAAATGGTCACCCATCTGGTACTGGCCAGCCTCAGCTTAATAATACATTGAAATTTTCGTCACTGAAAAATAAGTTTTTTTTGGCCTGTTTAGTCTTCCATAGTTTTCGTCTCATCGAAAGAAAACGTAAACAGAGTCGATCTGAACTCTTCGGCGACGCGAAATATCTGGTTACATATATGAATAAGTGGAATTATTTGAAATTCAGGTACTTATATTATAATATTTTTGCATATTCTCTTAGAAAATAATCCTAAATCTTAGTTAGACAATAAATGAATAAATAAATTATTTCAAAAACCCTTTTTTTTAAATATTTAAGTACGTTTTTTTGTGCAAGACAAAAAATAACAATTGTTAACTTTTTGGGAAAATTTAACATTTAAAATTGAATTAAAAATAGTAGAAAAAGTTTTACATTATTCTGTTTTCTATATGATAAAATTCAGGGTTTTATCTTTCTGGAAAAAAAAAGTTACTCAGAAATAATGGATTTTAATAAATGTAATTTAGTTTTAAAAAACAACTTGATTTTGCGGCCATTTTTGGCGGTGCCTAGAATTCCTTTTGTCGGAATGTTAGTTCTTTGTTCCTTTAAAGGATCCAGGAATGTTCATGGTGGACTTGGTCGGAATATTGGCTCCTATAATTAGGCATAATGTGAGTCACTTGGGACTCTGAGGTAAGATACTATATTTTGGTAAATAAACATACTTGAATGTCATCCTCAATTTGGATAGTTTCAGCAGTATGAAGTTCTCTGTAGAGATTGTGGTTCCTTTTTCACCAACTGTTTGATACAACAGCAAGGAATTGTCGTGGCTCCCGTGTAGGAGCCGCTGGGTTTGAGTCCATCCTATGCAGGGTTCCTGCGTGGACGAAAAGTGCACCAAGCAAATTGCCTGACACATTCAAAATTAACCAATGACGACCAACCACTAAACTGCATGGACGGCCAAAGAAAAGATGGCGACTGTATATGGAATTTATCAGTTTACATGCGCGTACCAATGTTGTCGCCAGCAATAACATAAATGACTTTGCTTAATATCTAATAAATAAAAAAAAAAAAAAGTACTTATTTGCGAAAGGATTTAAATGCGGCGTTTTTTTTTTTTTTTTTTTTTTTTTTTTTTCTTACTCAAATTTGTAAGTTGACATTTTAAAAGAAAATGTTAAGGTGGAAACCAGGTATAAATTTACTCTTGCTTGCTGGGTGACGAGTGCGTATTGGCTCTTGGGCTGGAGAGTCTCCAAAAAGTTAGTGGATGATCGCCTCTTCCTCCTGATCGAGAAACCACAGCATCTGACGACGAATAGCCAATCGGAAGGTTAAAAGTATTGCTATACAGGGTCGTGTGCGCTCTGACCATCAGAGCGTCTAGTCACAGGAAGGATTCATCACTCGAAGGTAAATTTCTAGCAATGAGGACTTGGGATTGGCTTGTTTTTGTGTTGGATATGGCCTAGCAGTGAAAGACAAAACTGCGAATAAAATATAAAAAACTTGTAATTTCTGTTTTTAAAGTGGTTTGTTTTCTTTATGGAATATACTTCCAAAATAAACTATTAAAGTTGTTTCAAACAAATATTTATTTGTTAAAACTGTGTTGGCAAAATCTCCGCTCGCGGTGATTGAGTCAATCACTGACTCAATCACCGCGAGCGGAGATTTTGCCAACAGTTTTAACAAATAAATATAAAAGATCAATAAATATATTCTAATTTAAAACCAAGTTTTTAGAAAATTTACCTGTAAAGTGCGGAGTTGAAAACCCTTTATTTTAATAAAAAAAATACTCAATCACTGAGTACGCGGACATTTTGTCTACACTCTTTTAACAAATAAATATTTTTATGTTTTAAGTAACTTTAATAGTTTATTTTGGAAGTATATTTCATAAAGAAAATAAACAACCTATTTTAAAAACAGAAATTACGAGTTTTGCAGTTTTGCAGTTTTTTTTTTATTATTATTATTTGCCCCCCCCCCCCCCCCCCCCCAAAAAAAAAATTTCTGACACTGCTAGCGATGGCCTAATTAACATCAGTTAGTTGAGTGGTGTAAGAGTGCTACCTCCCCCGACCTGATTACAATTGAGCTCTCTTGTATTGGGGCGGGGGATCAGGATCTTGAATGCTATTTATTTTATGTCTTAAATGTTAACTTTACAAAATTACATGTTTTTTGTCTTTTCTTTTCCAGATGCCAGCTGACACTGCAACTGAATCTGGTGATGGCGAAGTTTTTGCCTTCCAAGCTGAAATTGCTCAACTGATGAGCTTAATTATTAACACGTTCTATTCAAACAAGGAAATCTTTTTGCGAGAATTGATCTCTAATTCCTCTGATGCATTGGATAAGATTCGTTACGAATCGCTGACTGACCCTTCCAAGTTGGACAATGGCAAGGAGCTATTTATCAAGATAATTCCCAACACAGAGGACAACACGTTGACCATCATTGATACAGGCATTGGAATGACCAAGGCAGACATGGTGAATAATTTGGGCACAATTGCCAAATCTGGCACAAAAGCTTTTATGGAAGCTTTGCAGTCTGGTGCCGACATTTCGATGATTGGTCAGTTTGGGGTCGGTTTTTATTCCGCTTACCTTGTTGCTGATAGAGTTGTGGTTGAATCCAAACACAATGATGATGACCAACACACATGGGAGTCTTCGGCTGGGGGAACTTTTACCATCAAAAATTCTACCTGTGAGTAATTACTTCATCTTTTGAAATGATGCTGTGATTTTGGTTAACATTAAGTTTTGCGTGTTTTGTTTAATAAATGGAAAAACATCTTCGGATGTTTACTGGTTTTTAATATTGTTTCTTCAAATGACTTTTTTTTCTTTTTTTTTTTTTTTTTCTACTGGTAAACATTAATTGGGTGGCGTTTCCATTGGTAAGCAAAACGATACATGCGAAACTTGGCGATAACCGTCGATTTTACTTTGTGGTTCATTGAACGTGATTTAATTTTTTAAAAAAATTGACTTTTCAGCTGAACCGATGTCACGTGGCACGAAAATCACTCTTTATTTGAAAGAAGATCAATTGGATTATTTGAATGAGAAACGAATTAAGGAAGTTGTTAAGAAACACAGTCAATTTATTGGTTATCCCATTAAACTTTTGGTGGAGAAAGAACGAACCAAGGAAGTTTCGGATGATGAAGATGAGGAAGAAGAGAAGAAAGAGAAAAAAGAAGATGAAGAAGATGTAAGTTTTTTGGGGTTTTTTTTTTTCTTCTTTCTTGAACTTTTGAAAATTTACTTTTTCTTTTTTTTTTTTTCTCTTTGTAAAACAATTTTTTTGTTTTTTTTTGTGTTTTTGTAGGAAGACAAAATCAAGATTGAAGATGTTGAGGATGAAGAGGAAGGCAAAGATAAAAAGAAGAAAAAGAAAAGTATAAAAGAAAAATATACGGAAGATGAAGAATTAAACAAGACGAAACCAATTTGGAGTCGAAATCCTGATGATGTGAAGAATGAGGAATATGGTGAATTTTATAAATCGCTTACCAATGATTGGGAAGAACATTTGGCTGTGAAGGTAAACACTTTTTTTTTTTTTTTTTTTTTTTTGTTTAGTCCCCCTCCTCCTCCTAGGTTTTATTTTATTTATTATGTATGTAATGATACCTCTGTCGAACGTTTTGGTGATTGAACAACTCTGTTTTTGAACCAAAAGTTGGACATTTTTCTAGTGCAACGAAATTCCAGAGTTTGAACCACTGGCTTCACTTCAAATGTAAACGAGCAGTGACGTTCCTCAATGGAACGTTATTTCATAATGGTCATGATACTTTTGAAGTGTCGTGTGACTAACCAATGAACTTTGTAATGAGTTCTATTTGAAACGGTGCTTTGTAACCCCTTCAACAGTCTGGATGGAGTTATTTTTCAGCACATCAGTGTGGCACCAGAACCACACAATTCGATTGGTCGACCTCTTGTGTGGGATGACAAATGACCTTGAAGTGTCCAAAAAAAAAAAAAAACACTTCAATACAACGAACAAAGCAAGTGTATGTCTGGACACCTTCCTTTGAAAGCCTTTATACAAAGCTAAACCAATTATTTGAACAAAGATGGAATGGACATTCTTTTACCATTAAATGAATAAAATCCTCAAAGTTCAGATAAAAAAGTGACTTAAATTTGGAACCAATTATTGTTTTGGTGTCTAACAAACATCTGGAACGAATTTTGGTTGAATACCCAGGTACTGTGTATATTTTAATACATTTTCCTTAAATTTATTTTATTTATTTTTTTTTTTTTCAGCATTTTTCTGTTGAAGGTCAACTTGAATTCCGTGCTCTTCTCTTCATCCCAAAAAGAGCTCCATTCGACATGTTTGAAAATAAGAAAAAGAAGAATAATATAAAACTGTATGTGCGCCGAGTTTTTATTATGGACAATTGTGAGGATTTGATTCCAGAATATTTGAATTTCATCAAAGGAGTTGTCGACTCTGAAGATTTGCCTTTGAATATTTCCCGTGAAACTCTGCAACAGAGCAAGATCCTGAAAGTCATCCGCAAACATTTGGTCAAGAAGAGTATTGAGTTGTTTGAATCTCTCACAGAAAACAAGGAAGATTACAATAAATTCTATGAACAATTCTCAAAGAACCTCAAACTTGGAATTCATGAAGATCACACAAACAGGAAGAAACTGGCCGAATTTTTGAGGTACCACACATCAAGTTCTGGTGATGAAATGGTTTCGCTGAAGGAATATGTGTCCCGAATGAAGCCGGAACAAAAGAGCATTTATTATATAACTGGTGAGTCCTTCCTTCGACAACTTTTATATTTTAAAGATTTCTTTTGTGGATGTATTTAATGTAATTGTTATCCAACTTTTTATCCACTTTTTTTTGTTTTTATAGGTGAAAGCAAGGAAGCTGTTAAGAATTCTGCTTTTGTTGAACGAGTCAAGAAATCTGGCTGTGAAGTTCTTTACATGGTGGATCCAATTGATGAGTATGCTGCTCAACAATTGAAGGAGTTTGATGGCAAAACTTTGGTCTGCGTTACCAAGGAAGGCTTGGAATTGCCTGAAGATGAGGAGGCCAAGAAGAAATTCGAAGAGGCTAAAACAGAATATGAAGGCTTGTGCAAAGTAATTAAGGATATTCTAGAAAAGAAAGTTGAAAAGGTAAATGTCGTTTATATATTTTTCCTGTTAAAAGCTTTACTTAACTTAAAAAATTTTTTTTTTTTTTTTTTTTTTTTCCAAAATACTAATAATTTTAATTAATTTTCCAGGTTGTTGTGTCAAATCGTCTTGTGGAATCTCCCTGCTGTATTGTTACTAGTCAGTATGGTTGGTCCGCTAACATGGAACGCATCATGAAGGCCCAGGCTCTCCGAGACACATCCACGATGGGTTATATGGCTGCCAAGAAACACTTAGAAATAAACCACGAACATTCTATCATCAAAGCTTTGAAACAGAAAGTTGATGCTGATAAGAACGACAAAACTGTTAAAGACTTTATTAATTTAATGTATGAAACTTCGTTGTTGTCTTCTGGTTTTAATCTTGAAAATCCACAATCTCATGCTAAGCGAATTAATCGCATGATTAAATATGGGCTTGGTTTAGATGATGATGAAGAATCAGTTGAACCTGCTGAAACTCCCGATGCTGCTGATGCTGAGATGCCTCCATTGGAGGATGATGATGAATCCAAGATGGAAGAAGTTGATTAAATAATTGAATTCCTTTATAATCATAAAAACATTAACTCCTTTTCATTTTCCTCTTCTTTAGAATAAGATTATTTCTGTTGAAGCTTAAGACTAAATGTTTAAACTGCAAATTAAAAAATTTTTTTTTACTAAAATATTTAATAACTTAAATCCATGCAGTATTTTTTGTCTATAATCTTTTTTCTTTAGTTGAGAATTTCATCATCCACATTTGTGCCATGAACTCTTTTGCTCTGATGCTTTTATGTTTTCTATGAAAACAATTCATTGTTAATATTCATTCTTATCAAACATCATTGCTGACCTGTAATGGGCACTTTTTGTTTTTTCTATTAATAAAATTTGTTGAAATAATTTTGGGTTTTTCCTCTCTTGCATTAATTTAAATTTAATATTAAACATTGTCATTTGATTAAATCGTTAGTAGGTTAATTTTGCTGTAAGGCCTATGACCTTAGGTCTAGAAATTCAAGTTTCAGCTTGTTGCCACAAGTTATTACATATGTTCGACTCTGACAACTGAGAATGTTCCCTGACCTGACAAATTATAAGAATCTCTTCCTCCCGGAAAGATGAAAATGCCCTCCTAAAGGTTTTCTTTTTATGGATTTTATTGGAAATCTCGAGTTGAAAAAAAATTTTGTAATCGTGGCTAATATATTGGGTACAATATAATGAAATAATCAATAGAGAATTCGCTCTGATAATAAATATGAAGTCTGTATAAATTAATATCCTTTAAGCATATTTTATTACTAGGTGTTCCCTGCTAGTATTCCTATAAAGTAATGTGGGGAGATGGAAATCCAAAATTGAAATCTTATGTCTGCCAGACAAATCTACTTGCTGTCTTATATTTTTTTTTTTTTTTTACTAACTTAGGGCTCTTATTTTTTGTACAAAACTTAAATAAGTTGATTTATTTGTATTAATCTGAGTAATGTTATTTGCACAATGTTTCAGTTGATGTGACCTCCAACCTTCAAGTATATATACATTTAGAAATATCCCCTACAGTAGTTTTTTTTTTTACTTTACTTTCAACTAGAACCTAAATACAAAGCATCAGAAGTGTTAACCACGGCCACCAAGAGGAAGACTTAAAAAAAATGTAGGTAAGAGTTATCGGCCTGTCAGTACTATATCAGGGTCATTCGAAAAAGAGCAATAAAACATTTTTGAAAAGAAATAGGAACACAGTTCGATTAATACTGAAACTGAACTTTATTATGTATTCATTTTAAAGCGATATACAATACTGATAAGTGAATTATGAATTTAGGAAACAGGATTAAATAACGTTAAATTGCTAACCATGAATAATTTTAAGTGAAAGAAAACGATAAATAATTTTTAGAATGAAAACAAATGATAAAATACAAAATTGAAATAAAACAAATTCAAATACAAACAAGTTACTAGTGCAGAAATATTTAATTTAGAGAAAAATCATGGGTTGAATGTATGATTCTAGCTGTTCTCATCTTGCATGTTTATTTCACGGTGTATCATCGAATCTTGACGTCTCCTTTATTACATCCTCAGGTTGAAAATGATGTTCACATACCTAAAAACAGTAAACAAACATTTACAATAATCAGTGTATCTGTTCTGATGCTACACTTCATTTGTTCTGTCCTCAGTCAGTGGAGGAAAAATCCTTATATTTTTGTTCCTATCCAGAGAGCCCCTTTTTGGGAGCTAGATTTTCCCCACATTAAAAACCGACCTTGTGTCTGTGCCCTTGTTTGTAGGCAAGTAAATAAATTTAAAAAACAATATTTTTGACAATTCTCATGCAAGAATTGTTTATAATTCTAAAAAGAAACAATTTTAATAACGCTCAGTGACTGGTAATTTCATTAATAGTCGCATGAATAATTTTCAAAGCGACTTTAGAAAAAAAATAAAGAACTTCTAAATAATTTGGAAGTACTCAATGAAAGGTTTTCTTCATTACTAAAGACATTTTGACAATTATGTAAAAATTGTTTATAATTTTCAAAACTAAAACAATTTTCAACCTTCCTGATACTTTTTAGCCTTATAAGAAAATAGTTAAAAATATCAACATAATATTTGCTGTATTAGCAATAAATAGTATTGTTTCTTTAATTTATATTAATGTTATCAAACGATATGGAAGTATTTGAATACAGTTCTAATTGAATACACATTTAATTAACAAATAACATTAGTTACTTTACTATATTTGGTTGGAATAAAAAAAATTTTCCTTCTAATGGTACGTATTCAAATGAAATTGAGGAAAAGAAAATGTATGCACTTTGGGGCCTTTTCCGGTAATTTGGAACAACGCAAGAATACACCATGTTAGCAAACTGAAAACTAGAGGAAACTGCTGCTGATAGCCTAGACTATATACCTACAACTGAATCTGATAATGACGTCATGCTGTCCTGTGCATCGGCCTTCTTTACTCTCTGTAGCCACGAGTTAACTCCCTTTTTCTTTCATTGGTATGAAACAAGACCGAAGAAGAAAAAAAAAAAACTATGCTTGTTGATGTCACTGTCCCAAATAACTATGGCTTTAGAGATGAACAGGAAAAGATAACCAACTATCTTAACCTCAAGAATATGGTCTCTGAAAGATAAGACATACCGGTTGTAATTGGAGCAACTAGCCTAGTGAAAATTAAGTACCTGAAAGACCAAACTATTAAATACAGATTGCAGCCATAAAGGGCCAAATCCTAATGAAATCCTTAAGGTGTTAAGTTTTGGGAGGAGTTAGCTCTCTTGAAAATGTATTGAGTAAAACTAAAGTCTGGTTACATTGACTGAAATGTTGTAAAGAAACCACTCAAGATGAGATTAGTCTGAATAATACATGCCATCATCCCTAACCTAAAAAATTCAGAACTGTAAAGATATTCCTGCATCTCGAGCAAGACCAGTAATATTAATACAGAGGGTACTACAAAATGGCTAAGAAATAATTAACCACTCCTTTTCCTTTCCCAAAATCAAAGATGGCATAAATCTCATAAAATAATGCAACTACACTTAGGATTTCTTTGTTTAAATGCCCAAATCGGAACTCGTTTACATTGAACTTGAAGATGACCAGATTGTAGCCATCAGACTTCTGCAGGCGAGCAGCTTTAGGAAAGAATCTTTTCATGGAATCTGCGTTTAGATTTAGGCAAAGATAGAAAGTGGGGGAAATTGATAGTTGTTGTAGTTAATCGAGTGTTGTTTGGCAAAGGGATCATAGATTGGAGATCAGATGAGCACTTTCCATGACGATAGAGCAGAGGCAGGCTTGCAATGTCTCTTCTGTGGGATTACAAAGCAGTTTGATTACCATTTCTATTACTCTCGCATTTAAATATAAACCAAAAGTAACGATAATAGCAATGAAAGAAATGTATTGGGTACTCAAGTTAATAAGGAGTAAATAAGGGGCATCACTTAAAACAAAAAAACCTATACTAGGTGGTTTTATCACATATTTGCAATAAACTAATTTGATTTCAATAGTTTGTGCATATTGCTTTCACATAAACTGCAAGAATTATTTGTCTCCAAGCTATAATAAAATTATATTGAAGAATTAAATCAAAACTAAATTCTATGGTTGGCAGGATTAGGGTTAAATTTAAAAATTAAAGACCACACACGCACGAGGAATTGATTAATAAGGCCTTGAAATTTTTAATTTTGCACAAACATTAGCAATGGTGAAAGTAAATTTTTACCAAAACGGATTTTCCGTAATTCTGGTTGTCCCCCCCCCCCTCCTAGGGGCATTTTTCTCAATAACCACGCCTTGGATTTTTAAATTTTGCACAGGTATTAGTCATGGTCAAAATAAATTGTTCACTTGTGGAGGACTCCACATGCTCGGCTTAAACTAGTAGGGTGACGTGCCGTTGCCTGGAATGGAATTTTCATAAAATGTTTCTCTCCCATATTTTTATTTTCATCAAAATCGATAAAATTGCCCATTTTTCAAATTGATTGCGTATAGTTTAAGATCCAGTGTGGTGTACCAGGAGGAAGCTTTACATGTCTTCCTGCAGTGATTTTAGTCCACATTACATTGTAATCTACATTGCACTGTAGAGAACTTACTTTTTTTTATAAAAAAAACATTCTTTATATAATGGTTTGAATTAAAGTTTAAAATGCAAAAGTCAAGTATCATGTTCAATTGTGCTCTAAGCAGAAACATTAAATTTGAATGCACCTGTCTTATCAAAAAATCTACTGTTGATTTTTTTTTTTTTTTTTTTTCTTTTTTTTTATATTCCTGGCCTTACTGCTTGTGTGATAACGTTGGTTTTAATTTAAGTTGGCCGGTTTGGAGGTGTAAAAGAAAAAATAGTTTTAGTATAAAGGTAGGCTTGAACCTCGAACGTTTAACGCGGAGGTTGAAAGGAAATGGAAAAAAAAACCCTGCGACCTAACCATCTCAACCACGGGAACAGATGAATTTATAAGTGTGTTAAGTTGACATTTATAAACCGAAATTAGCAGGTGCGACAACGTCAAGTTGCGGAAGCCAGTTTCTGTTTTCCCCGCTACGCGGCGATCAAACAATAAAAAAAAAAAAAACACAAAAACTAACGTAACGCAAACGAATGATGAAAACAGAAAAATGAACACGTGAAAAATGGCTTAAATAACACTGGTTCAATATTTAAATTTAAAACATCAAAAAAAAAAAAAACATCTCACACAACGATTTCAACCCAAAACGTTTCGATAATGAACCAAGGCCTTAACCAACTGAGCTAATGCGACATGCATGAAATTTGTTCAGTTTTTCAACTATTTAAGGTAAATCAGGTCACGACGTCATCTGACGCATGCGTAGAATCAATCATGGTCACAAAAGGACCGTTTTTGTTGATCCCCCCCCCCCTGTCGAAAATTGTCTATTTCGGAGTGAAAAAGTTAACATTTTTGGTCAATTTTTCGAGCAAAGGATGGAGCTTCGATGTGATACCGAGTTTGTGAATTTTCGTCGCGTCTGTTGAAAGTTTTTAGCAGACATCCAAACATACATACATACATTTTCGCTTTTATATATATAGATATGTGGTTTATTCCAAAGATTAATTTTTGGCATTTGTAATTCAAATACAATTTCTGACATGGTCTACAGGTCCAATTTTCACAAACTCTATGCATTAAATTAGACTGTATTTGGACAACATGTCAAATGTCTCCCAAGTGGGATATTGTATCTGATTTATCAGCGTAGACATGGGACTTTAATTATCTCTAAAGAAAATTATTTAATGGGATTAAATCGTATGAATAAGGTGGTCAGTTAACAGGCCCACTTTGTGAAATTATTCGTGTCTGATGTATTCTATTTCAGAAGGTCAGTCCCAGAAGTTTGTCAAAGCAAGGTATTTTCTTGAGACGAGAGCTGTTATTTTAATGGAAAGTGCTCTGACCCTCTCAACGTAAATACCCCCCAAATGACCCGAAAAACAGCAAAATCCCACCCCTACATAGATATCCCTAGATGTCAGAAAGCCTTCTACCCAAATAGTTTCTTCCTTCGAACTGCGAAACTTTGGGATTCCCCTCTGTTTCCTGCTTCCCTGACTGTAATGACATGTAGAAGTTCAAGTATAATGCAAACAGGCATCTTGTTGCTCAACTCCCTACAAATTTTTTTTCCAAATAGTAGCCCCTTATATCCAAGTGGCACTACTTTTTGGGGGGTGTATCGGATGAATTATTGCTTAAATTAACACAAGGCCAAACGAAATTTATTTAGAAAAGGCGAGATTGTATCTTGGACTGGAAAGAAAGAAAGTATAAAATGTCTGTTTTAAAGTGTCGTTTGCCATCAGACTGCAGTTCTCAACAAGTGGGAGGAGTGAGTGAGAGAGGTCTGTATAGGTGGCTTGCTGCCGTCCCTCTGGCAATAGCAGCTGAGATCCCAAGGGGCTAAAAATAGTTCTTAAGGGGACAGCTCAAATCAATGCGCCTGCCAACCGATTGGTCAGTGCAGCCAAATCACTTTGGCACCGGGCATTGATCCGCTTACAGTAAATAATTTAACTCCTACATCACCCCCTGCTTAGGCGAAAAGTCGATGAAGAAAAATAAAAAGGTAGCAGCCTTTAGAAAAATACAGAACACACAAGGCAACATAATTTCTGGAAGTGTATGCTGCCGAAGAAAGTATATATAAAGGGGTAATGAGAACAGAAAGTTCCAGCAAAAATTTTTTTAAAATCAAAAAAAAAATTTTTTTTTGTTATTAAAAAATAAACCGAATTTACAGGGGTTTAAATATACAAAGTTTTGCATAATTCTTTGAGCTAATGTACACGGCGACCACTACGTGTAGTAGTGACATAGTTGTAATTTTCAGTATTCACTTCAGATGTAAGCTGTGTGAATGTAGGTGGGATATGTGTGTCTTGTGTTTCTGAGTCAAGAAAAGCTTTTTTCACTTTGTCAACAAATACTGTTTCTTTTTTGCCCCTAATATCCAGGGTGAAAAGTTTAGAAGTGCGTGATAACACGCGATAAGGACCAGTATAAGACGGTGTTAAAGGGGCTTTCACACAGTCTTTTCTAAGAAACACGTGTGTCCATGAAGAAATGTCTTTTCCCTAGGTTTCATGGGTGGGAGCTTACTAAAATAAGCTTGCAGTCTGTTTATAAACAGAGCTGGATCTGACAATCCTAGTTCTATTGTGATCAGCATCTGACCTGGCAGTGATAGAGGTACTCCATAGACCAGTTCGGCTGGAAAGTATCCCAGGTCCTCTTTGATAGCTGCACGACAGCCAAGAAGGACAACAGATATGTATTCGTTCCATCGCTGTTGGTCAGGGTAAGTGCGTAAGGCAGCTTTCAATTGTCGATGGAAGCGTTCTATCATCCTGTTTGAAGCTGGGTGATAGCTTGTTGTTTGAATACGTTTGATCCCTAAAATCCTGGAAAGTTCCTGGAACAGGTGGGATTCAAACTGCTCCATGGTCAGTGGTGATGGTGGTGGGAACTCTGTAACGCAATATTCAGCCTGATATAAGGGCTCGCGCTATGGACTCAGCCAAAATGTCTGTGAGGGGAATGACTTCAGGCCACCATGTGAAATAGTCTATACAGGTCAGGAGATAAGTAAATCCCTAACTGACCGGCCAAGGTCCAACCAGGTCGATGTGCACATGGCTAAACCGAGTGTCTGGGGTGATGAATGTTCCAAGGGGTGCACGGATATGCTTGTGCACCTTTGACTTTTGGCAGGATACACAGGAACGTGTCCAGGCAATGATATCACACCTCATATTTGGCCAGAAGAATCTAGCTGTAATCAGCTTCACTGTGGCTCTGCACCCGGGGTGTGCCAGGTTGTGTAGGGTGTCAAAAACAACTCTACGATAATACAATGGAACAAATGGTCAAGGTGAATCCGTTGAAGTGTCACAAATGATCTGCGTGTCTGAGGTAGGCACGGGCAGGTATGCGAATTTGCAAGTTGCAAATTAAGGTGACGACAGATCCAACGTCTCCAAACTTGGCTGGTCTAAGGCCATCTCCTGTAAGTCAATATCCGATGGTGAGGACAAAGAATTAATGGGAAGGTGGGACAAAGCATCTGTCGCAGCATTCTGTTCACCTGATATATATCGGATATTGCTGGTAAATTGTAAAACAAAATCCAAGTGATGAGTTTCGTGAGGTGAATATTTGTCCGGCTTAGCACGCAGTGCGAATGTAAGCGGACGACGATCAGTGTAGATCACAAATTGTTGGCCCTCGAGTGAATGCTGAAAGTGTTTCAATGCAAGGTACATAGCCAGGAGTTCGTGGCCAAATGTGCTGTAACGTTGTTCTGCCGGTTGGTTTCAATAAAAAGCAGGGCAATGTTGCCTGCCCCATACCCAGCCTTACAATCTTCAAAGGAAGAAAATTAAAAAAAACAGAAAAACTCAATTAATCTATACTGTATAATATTAGTCCCCCGATTTATCGGAGAGGGACCTATGTTTTCAGTGGCGTCCGTGCATCCGTTAATCCGGACAATTGCCGGATAACCATCCATTAGTTTTTCCTGAAATTTTGCCACAAATTGTATTTCATTAAATAGATATGTACAGAAAAAAATTTTTTTTGCAAAAATTCCCGTTGCATCCCCAGGGGCTAAAAATTTGCCCAAAATTACCAAAAATGACATGTTTTACCCCATAACTTTTGATTCATCCATTAGATTTTTTTCTGAAACTTGGCCAAAATGTGGAGGCCATTATTTTTAATATAAATCCAGTATGGGTGACCCTGGCCAAATTCTGGTTTGTGTCCCCAGGGACTTTTAGTGCTAAAAACGCTCCTTTTTTGTGGCTCTTTTTTCATATTTCTCAACAAAAACTTTATGTCTAACTATATAGCAGTTTTACATGGTGGTCAACTCAAATATACATGTGTTAAGGCCTGAAACTGCACCGTTATCCATTTACACTGGGATTCGGTATCCCCATGGGCTCAAAAGCAAAAATGACACTTTTTTGCCCCATAGTGTTTGATCCATCCATTAGATTTTCCTGAAACTTGGCCGAAATGTGGAAGCCATTATTCTTAATATAAATTCAGTATGGGTGACTCGTGCAAAATTCTGGTTCGCATCCCTCTGGGACTTTTAAGGCTAAAAAAACATGTCTTTTTGGAGCTCTTTTTTCATGTTACTTAAAAACTTGATATGTATGTCTATATAGTGGTTTTCCATGGTGCTGAATTCAAATATACATGTCTTAAGCATGAAACTGCATCGTTTGTTCATTTTCACTCCAATTCGGCGTTCCCAGGAGCTGAAAAGGGGTCATAAGAAAAGTTTTGCATTGCAGAATTGAAGAAACAGGTGTTCCCAATGTTGACAAGTTCAACAGGGGAAAGCGTATCCTGTTGCTTGGGACGATTGAATTGCAATTGTGAGAAGTGGTTGGGAAAGAACCCCGAAAGCACCGTAATTTCTTAGGACGCCCTGGCACCATGATAGAGCCAAAAAGAGCGAAAAAATGTGATAAATTCAAATCAAATTACTCAATTTTTAACTATGACAGAAGTAATATTTATTATTAGGACTAACTCAACCTTCACACTTCTCACATTCATCATATCTTCACTATTTTTTTGTGGCGTCATCTCACATGCAACCCCAGAGGGGGACCATGCATGTGTGGCTTGTTACTTCCTTAGTAATGCATTACGTTTTGAAAAAAAATACCAAATACAATTTTTGAAGGCCAAACTGCTTAAAAAAAAGCCAAATTTGTGAAATCTGGCTTAAAAAATAGCCAATCTGGAAATGCTGGACAAGAATACAAGAATGACTTCTTTTTCATGTGGCCTCGTTTTCGAATATCACCTATATATGATCATTGTTATGATGGTGTGAGAAGGAACTCAGTAATTTTGATATGCAGCGATTCTTCAGCGAGTAAATTAAAGATTATCTCTTAACAACGTGATTTTATTATTTGTATTGAACTATGTAGCACAATTCGCATTATTTGGACTATTGTTCTCATCTTAAATCATTTTTGTTATTTTCACAACATTTCGGTTCATGTAATCTCCAACCTTCTTCATATATATCTTGTTGAACACTGGAATGTTTCTGTCAAACTCGAGAATTTGGATGGAACCCTTTATTTACTTCTTAGCATGCTCTCATTCCACCATCCATGACTAGATAGAGGTTTTAAATAATTCGCAATTGCATTTTTCAGTCACCCACACTAAAAATCGAACCTTCAGGAGAATATCACTTTTCCAATTGATTTTTCCAAGTATTCTAACCACTGCATCACAGTTCTTTGTGGGCATATCTAGTACGGATTTTAATTCTAGTTATAAATATCACTATTTATTACTAATTATTATTACTATATCTATATATATATATAAAAGTGAACGTGTCTGTGTGTGTGTGTCTGTGTACATTTCCCTACGCAATAACTCTGTCAATTTTTAGTCTACAGACTCGAAATTTGATATACAGGGTACTGAGATTTGGGAAAATCGATGTGATCGGTTTTTGGCCAGAAATTTGGCGATTAAGGGGTCAAAGTTCAACGATTTGACCTTTGAGAATTCTACCAAACTCCTCCGACAATTTTGGGTCTACGTACTTGAAATTTTAAATATTGGACATGGATCTAACTTAATAACTTGATTTGAGCCCAAAACAATAAATTTTAAGGGGTCATAATAGGGGTCAAAGTTTTTAAAAAATTGACCTCTGCGGTCTCTTTCAAATTACTCAGACAATTTCTGGTCAAAATATTTGAAATTTTACATAAAGGGTATTCACAGATAGGGCAAGCTTTTTCATCAGTTTGGGTCGAAAATTTTTAGTTACCAATATATAAATGTATGTATGCATGTCTGTTTGCATGTCTGCCTTAAACTTTCAATAGAGGCGACGGATTTGACCATACTTTCCCTTAATAAAAGTCCAACAGACGTGTTTAAGTACAATACTTAATAGTTTTTTTTTTTTTTTTTTTTTTTTTTTTTTTTTTTAATGGAGAGTAGAAAACGCATTGTGGATGCGTTATCGGCAGCTCCTGTTACTCTCGCTTCTTCTTATTTGTCCCTCAGTCTTCATTTTTTAAATGAGTGATTTTTCGGACAAAGGGAGAAGAAAAAGCTGTTTTCTAGGTTGGCAGTATTTTTGCGAACAGTTTGCTGAGATGGCGGAAATTCTTCTGTTTCTATGTCTATCCTTGTAGCCATGTCACTAGTAAGGGTGCTGGAGGTAAACGTTTTGTCTGGGCTGACGTTATCCGCCTGATAGTCAGGGACCCGAACCTTGGATTAACCACTAAGGAGGCTGTCCTATCAGCAGGTGCAAAGTACTGGGGCTGCTGTATTGCCATTTGGTGAATGGATTCTGGACCATGCAGTAGCTTCTGGTGGGGCCTCTCGATGCCATACTAGTGGGTAATTGTTACGGCTTTACCTTATCATTAGCTACAAATAAAAAACATTCTTCGTTTCTTTTTCTCTCTTAATTTCCCCTCTCTGTCCTGCTCTAAGTAAATCTGTCGACCTAGTCCACAAATTCCAAAATTTCATCATGACAAGTTTCAAGAAAAAATACACGATTAAACCCGGTTCTCCAACTTCCAACGTAGACCCCTACTACCATGTCTCCTTCTCCAACATCAGGGGTCTTCGTTCTAACCTTCCAGAGGTTGAAACCCAATTACAGGAGACTAAACCAGACCTTTTATTTTTAAGTGAAACTGGCATTGGACAGGCTATTTCCCTAGATGAGTTTGCAATTTCAGGATACTCTAACTTAACTTCTAAAACTGACCCCCAAGATCGTCATGGGCATGGAATATGTGCCTATATTAAAGATAGCTTTCCATGTGGGAGGGACATCTCCAGGGAAGATCCTAACTTACCCTATATGTGCTTCCGGGTTGCTTTAGCTCACACTACTGCATTTATATTTACTCTCTATCGCCCCCACAACAGCGGAGTTACTATCTTTCAAAGCATATCTGAGAAAATTGACCAAGTCCTTTCTACTTATCCTTCAGCTAACATTCACATATGTGGAGACTTCAATGTTCACAACGTCGAATGGTTGACCCATTCAAACAAGACCGATGATGAGGGGAGGTTCTGTCATGATTTCTCCATTGCCTATGACCTCACTCAGATTGTTCAGGAACCTACCCGTGTGCCCGATAATGACGGCCAGTATGCGAGCCTACTAGACCTTTTTCTCACAACTTGCCCTGAACTATGTTCAGTTTCTGTTCTGTCGCCTCTTGGATCTTCCGACCACTCTGTTGTATCAATCAAGATAAAAATGAAATGTAATAAGTCCCCAGACGTACCTCTTCATCGTACAGTATATCGATACACTAAGGCTGACTGGGATAGCTTCCGTACATTTATATCTGATCTACCTCTGCATTCCATGTTTAAAAAGGATGTGTCCTCTATAGTATTAGACCTAACTGAATGGTTAATTGTAGGTATTGACCATTTCATACCCTCTAAAAAGTTTCAGCAAAAACCTAACAGCCAGCCATGGTTCTCTCCAGAATGTGCTGCTGCCATTGCGCACAGAAATCACTTTTTCCACTGCTTCAAACGTAATAGATGTATGGAAACTAAAGCCGTTTTTAGGACTGCCAGCAACCATTGTAAGAAAGTAATAAGGAACGCAAGAGTGTTGTATGCTCAATCTGTTAAGTCCAAAGTAGCTGAGCAACGGCTTGGTTCCCACCAGTTTTGGCAAATTGCAAACAGAATCCTGAACAGAAGCGTGTGCTCCATCCCAACTATTATCAATGGACCTGAGGTAATCTCGTCAGCATCTGACAAAGCCAAACTCTTTGTCAAGAACTTTGCAGCTAATTCTACTCTTTGCGACCAAGACCGCCAACCCCCAATATTTCCTCTTGTATCAGAAAACACGCTATGTGATATACGTATATCTGTATGTGATGTTGCGAAGCTAATCAAAAACCTTGATTCGAGTAAAGCAACTGGCCCGGACGGTATTCCAATTATAGTACTCAAAAAACTTCAACCTGAATTAGCGCCCATACTTACAAAACTGTTTAAACGTTGTCTTAAGGAGAATAGTTTCCCATCTCCCTGGAAAATCTCATCAGTATGCCCTGTATTTAAGAATTCAGGTGATCGCTCATCCCCCTCTCAGTACAGGCCAATAAGTCTCCTGTGCGTCATGAGTAAGTTGCTAGAATCTGTGTTAAATACAGAAGTAATCAAACATCTCAACAAAAATAACCTTCTTAGTGACACTCAATATGGTTTCCGTTCTGCTAGATCTACAGCAGATGTCCTTACAGTTATATCGCATAGGATTAGCAAATCTCTCGACGGTGGCAATCTTTCTAGGGCAATTGCTCTTGACATATCTAAAGCCTTTGATAGGGTATGGCATAAAGGTTTACTTCATAAGATCGCTAGCTATGGTATAGCTGGAAAAGTCTTCTCAATTATTAAATCATTTCTTTCTGATAGGTTCATAAGAGTAGTAGTTGAGGGGCAAAAATCAGAAGCTCACAGTATTAATGCCGGTGTCCCTCAGGGATCCATCCTGGGCCCAACTCTTTTCCTGATCTACATTAATGATCTTCCAAATCATATCCTTACATCATTTGTAGACATTTATGCTGACGACACTACCATTTATGGTAGCACATCTATGACAGTAAACGACCAAGTTCTCTCCAATTCTCTCTCCTCTGATCTTGAGCACGTAGTACAATGGGGAAAGGAGTGGCTGGTTACTTTTAATGCATCTAAAACCAAGCTTCTCTCTTTACATCATCAACATTCTAATTCACATTTGTCATCAATTGAAATGAATGGCTCTCGTCTTCAGGAGGCCTCAAGTTTTGACAAGCTTCTGGGCTTGACCATTACTCCTGATCTTAAATGGAACACGTATATCAAATCTGTTGCCAAGGCCGCTGGAAAAATGGTGGGATCTTTCTATCGATTCAGTAGATATCTCACTGCTGATGCTATTCTCTACCTATATAAGAGCCAGGTACGTCCAAGGATGGAATACTGTTGCCACATCTGGGCAGGAGCTGCTAGAAAGGACTTGTCCTGCCTTGATAGAGTTCAAAATAGACTTCGTAGCCTCGTAGGAGATGTCCTTTTCTCCTCCTTGCAACCTCTATCTCACAGAAGAGATGTTGCGAGTTTGTCTCTGATGTATCGTTATTTTCATGGAAAGTGTTCAACTGAGCTTCAATCTATGGTCCCCCCTCGCCAAACTTTCACAAGAAACACTCGTCTAGCTGTAAACACTATCAATAATTTCCCCCACTCTTTATCTGTGCCTAAACCTAAACGTAGATTCCATGAACAAAGCTTCTTTCTTAGAACTGCACGCCTGTGGAATTGTCTTCCGTTTTCCTGCTTTCCGGCTGACTACAATATGGTTGTGTTCAAGTCTAAAGTAAATAAGTTCTTGATGAGCCGTTCCATATAAGTTATCAAATTTACCAAATTTTCATTACTAATGATTACTATATTGACCAATTTCTACTGTACACTCTTTAACCCTTATCCTTGAGTGGCCTCTGGGCCTTGATAATGTGGTGACGCCTTTGTAAAAAAAAAAAAAAAAAAAAAAAAAAAAAGATCAGTATCGTTTTTAAGTTCGACCTTTCATATGACAAATATCGAAAAATTGGCTAAAAACATTAATATCTTCCCCTTCAACTAGGCACTTTTCTACGGGGGGGGGGGGTCACTTTTTTCGCCGATATTTTCGAAAGTTATTCTCTCCTTTAGATTGTCTAGCTTTAATTTTAAAAATGTCGCTTCCGGTTTGGCGGTGGTCGTAACAGCATAAACGTTAGGTTTTACCCTGTTCTTTTCCTCCTTTGTAGTATGGGTTCGAGCCTGCCTTCCTACTACCACTTGTTTTTTTTTTGCTCAACATACACATCCAAACACCTGGGCAACACCGGGCTGAAATGCTAGTATATATAATTATTGCTGTTTACTTATTACTGAATATATTATCTATAATTAACGGTTCCCATATCATGTTAAATTCTATACTGGGTCTATATCATGAAAATGCCACTCATGATGAGAACGGTCGTCCGAAAAATCACAATAATATGCATAACTAATCCTCATCTAAAAAAATTCAGAAACATAATATGTAGCACAATTTTACTTTTGGGGCATTTATTAGTACTTATTAATTTATCTCATCTGGATCAGTCCTATATTTAAAATACAATGGACACTATTTTCATAGAAATGTTAATAAACTCATACTTGCTGTATTTTTTTTTTTTTTGTGTACAAAAAAACTAATTTTTTATGCTTTCCGGTAAAATATCAGCTTTATCAAAACTTATTTGCTGATTCAATATTTTTCTAATTCCGTGGAATTTTCATAGGTACTGCAAGTATTTTTTAACTCATCAAATATTAAAAATAAAAAGTAATACAAAAGGTTTTTTTTTTCTTAATTCTTATTTTCAATAGTTGATAAATTAATAAATATTGTAATTTACTCGATTGTTCGTTTGGATGGATTAATAGCACGCACAGAAATATGCCAGCAAGTTGAAATGCAAACTGTTCATTTCAACTTGTCGACATATTTCTATTAATTTTGCGTATGCGCAAATTCATTCATAGCTTGAAGCAGTTTAATTTTAAATCGTCAATTTCTCAAACAGTAAGGTTGGTTGGTTGTTTTTGTTTTACGGCATATCAACCCTTTTCGGGTTATTTAATGCCGAATCCAAAGATTTTGAAGACAAAATTTTTTTAATAGAATATATTTGTTGTTTTCACTTCGGTTTCTATTTAACCCATAGTTGGGACCCTAACAGGTACTACCACTCCGGGTCAGAGTGGACCTGGAAGCAATGGTAATTAAAGAGTGGCTCCACACTCCCCAAAGCCCACAAGCTGGGGCCTCACCACTGGATATAGTTTAAGGTCATATCCAGGACCCCCATTGAGGGACTTTTACCCTCTGCAAGGGGGCAGTCGGCGTATTCTAATGCCCCACCGACAGGGCCCAAACAGTAAGGAATGCGGCTGAGGGGCTAAATGTTTTGATTTCGGTTCTTGCTGATAGCATTTAAGTCATTTTTTAAAAAATCTTTTGAAATCAGTAATATACATTCTTCTTCAAGAAGTTTGTTATTGCAGACATTAATGATCACGGTTCTCCAGTTCCCTCTGCATTCGGTCTTTCTGATGAGATCTATAGTTGTATTTTAAACGACTGTGTTGAAACTGTCAGTGAACTTTGTTCGTTGTTTTCCTCTGCTCTTTTTTTTTTTTTTTTTTTTTTTTTTTTTTCCCTAACATCAAGCTTTGGCCTTCGGGACAAGATCAAAGTGTAGTATCTGTCCGGCAGATACTGCAAGTAAAGACCATATGCGGGGGCAACCCCACATATAAGACCTTGGTCAATGTAGAGGAAACCCTTCATACCAATTGTCACTATCCAGCTCCCCTACTCCCCGGGGAGTTGGTCCCCATTTCCTCTTCACTCCTCACATTAAAAATCGGCCTTGTGCCTAATTTGCTCAGTGGGGGAGCAAATAAATACCTCAAAGTGTAGTATCTGTTCTTCAGATGCTGCACTTCAATTTCTTGTTCTCTGTCAGTGGAGAAGAAATCCTTCACGACTGAGACAATTTTTATTTTTGTTCCTTTCCTCCACGTTAAAAAACGACCCTGGTGTCTAACTCTGTCCTGTGGGGAGGCATTGTAAATAGGAATATCAAGCTTTTTTCCAAGCCGTCCACCTTCCTTAAATTTAACTGTCTTAAATTTAATTTAACTGTCTGGTGTTGAGACGGTATTGAGTAGTGATCTGATGTACTCTGCCTAACGCATGACTTCTACGTTAGTCTTCCTTTTTATCCATGAGATTCATAGAATTCTCCTTAAAAACCATGAACTGTTTGTATTCTCGTCCACCTGGGGCCAAAGGTCCAGACAAAGTTGTGCCCCAACAGATGAGTGTGTTGTTAGTGAGAGCCGGGAAGAAAGAAAGAGAATTGCAGCGAGTTTAACCTTTTATAAACTCAGTCACATGATCAACAAGCTTGAGTGATAATCCTTGATTGGACAAGTCAGAAAGGAAGTTGACTGCTACAACCAATCAGCAATGATGTTATAAAACAAATATATTCAAAATCTTAAGCTGTGAGTATATGCTGTTTTTTCAGGGTTAATATTGGAAAGGAGTTGATATGTATAGATGTAGATTAAAGATTAGACAGATGCGGGTTAAAAAAGAGTTCCTGGATGTGTGTTGAAGTTAGTAGTAGAAGTGTGCGTCATGAAAGAAGATTAGAAAGTTCTGCAAAAGACGTAAGAGTTCATGTATTTACCGTTTCGAGGCCCGTGCACCAGTAGCTGTGTTAGCTTCTTTGTTTTCTTGTCTACCCAGGACCAAATAACCCGGCCGAAGTTATGTCCCAACAGAAGAGTGAGAGCTGAGGAGAAAGAGAAAAGCCTAGTGGGGAGGTGCCCTTTTCTCTTTCCTGCAACCTCTTTCTCACAGAAGAGACATTGCAAGCCTGTCTCTCTTTTATTGTCATTTTCATGGCAAGTGCTCGTCTGAGCTCCAATCTATGGTCCCTCCTCGCCAAACATTCACAAGGAACATTCGTTTGGCTGTAAACACTATTAATAATTACCCCCAATCTTTATCTGTGCCTAAACCTAAACGTAGATTCAATGAACAAAGCTTCTTTCTAAGAACTGCACGCCTGTGGAACTCTCTTCTGTTTACCTACTTTCCAACTGATTACAATATAGTCGTCTTCAAGTCCAATGTAAACAAGTTCTTGATGAGCCATTCCTCTTAAGTAATCTAATTTACCAAATTTACACTTCTAACGATTACTATGATATTGTCCTTTTGACCAATCTACACTCTTTAACCCTTATCCTCGAGTGACTTCTGGGCCTTGATAAGTGGTGATTCCTTTGTAAAAAAAAAAAATTGCCGTGTGTTTAACCTTTTATAAACTCAGTCATGTGGTCAGATCGCCTTTGATTGGACAAGCCCAGAAAGGAAGTTGACTGCTACAACCAATCAGTAATGATGTAATAAAACAAATATATTCAAAATCTTAAGCTGTGAGTATATATGCTGCTACAGTCTCTTCATTCTACAATTCTTTCATTCTTGATGAACCGCCCCCCCCAAGTAATCCAATTTACAAAATTTCCACTACTAACGATTGCTATGCTATAATCCCATTGACTACTGTACACCCATTAGTCCTTATCCTAGAGTGGCCTCCGGGCCTTGATAAGTGTTGACTCCTATGTAAAAAAAAAAAAAAAAAAAAAATGAAAAAACAAGATAATAATAAAAATAAAACAACAACAACAACACAGATTCGAAACAAGATTAAACGAAGCAGATCCTGGCAGTATTTCAAACTAATTCAAAAAAGTGCTGCATGTCACTTTTTATTTCCCAAAACAAGGCACGTAAATAATTTAAAACAAAAAACTTATTTGCATTATTTGTATTCTTTGGACTAGTCTTCTCATCTTAAGTGTTATTCCCACAACGTTCCAGCCGATGTAACCTCCTACCTTCTTCAGGTGTATTTTGTTGAACTCAGAGATATTTCTGTGGCACAGTGGATAGAATTCTTGGTAAAATTCAGTTGTAAATGTTACACTCTTCTGCAGGTTGTAATTATTTGCACAACGTTTCGGCCGATGTAACCTCTGACCTTCTTCAGGTGTATTTTGTTGAACTCTGAAATGATTCAATCTGGTTTTGTTAACATTAAAAAAAAGTGCCGAATGCTGCTTTTATTTCCCAAAACAAGGTACATAAATAATTTAAATAAAAGAAGTATTAAAAACTATTTGAATTCTTTGGATTACTGTTCTCATCTTGAGCGTTATTCACACAACGTTTTGGCTGAACCTCTAAACTTCTTCAGTTGCATCGTGTCAAACTTGGGAATATTTCTGTGGAAACATTTGTGGTGCAGCAGATAGATTATTTGGTAAAATTCAGTTGTAAATGTTACACTCCCCTGGAAGTTGAAGTTATTTGTTTAATGTTTCAGTCGATGTGGTCTCCGACCTTCTTCAGGTGTATCTTGCTGAACTCAAAAATGTTTCTGTCGAACTCGAGTATCGGCACAGAATTTTGAACAGAACTCTTTATTTAATTCAAAGGAGTAGCATGCTCTCGTTCCATCAGTCATAACTTGCTACAAACCAAATTGAATCTGTTTCACATATCTAAATCTCATATATATCGTTTCAAGTCTGTAGACAAAAAATCGACAGAGTAGTTTGATAGAGACCGTTCCGCACACAGAAGCACACACAAGATCACATTATATATCTATATATCTATATATCTATCTATATATATATATATATATATATATATTGGAACTTCCAGTTACGAAATTAATTGGTTTCGGCTTGCCTTTCATATTTTGAAAATTTTGTATCAAGAAAGCCATTTGTCACATTAATCGTTTATACCTTTCCAAGCCCTATGAAAACACTCATTAAAGTTTATAATAAAGGTAAAACTAGAATGAAATAAGAGCCAATTAGTACCTAACCATTAATACTTTCGCTTACTATTTATTTATTTATTTTTTTTTTTACTTTTCTTTGGCATCCAAATATAAAATTCTATTTAATAGAAAACCACCGAGAGATATGACATCATTATGTTAATCATCTCGCATAAGGTCATGACCTCAATCAAATCTATGTGCACACAGGGGATTTTTAACAATGATTTTCAAAGAATTAAGTACCCCAAAAATAATCTTTCTGTCACTTGTATCTTTCCTGAAAATTATTTCATGTACAGGGGCAAGAAAATTTTTGCACATATTTCATAAGCAGAGTTTTTTGTATCTAGAAGTTCCACTATATATATATATTATCTGTATCCTGCCATATGTTGCTATGGCTTAATTTGGCGCAATGGAAAAAATTCAAAAATGAGAAAACGCATGCTTCTTATATGCTTAATTTCCCAGTACTTGTGGGTACACAATTTTTTGTTGTTCCGTTTTCTAAGCTAATGTATGAATTTTCTGGTTTGCTGACTCTTGAACACGCAACATAAATTGTCCATGTGAGAAACAGTCAGTGTGTAGCAGTAAGCCACACAATTGCAAAGATTGTCCTTGAGCTTTGTAGATGGTGATTGCGACAACTGAATTGGAAAGTGCAATTTCCTAAAGTGAAGTGGCATATCCAGTGGAATCATAGGAATGCATGGAATGAACATATCTTCACCTGTGAAATGCCCTGTTAAGATTGTTGCTTCTATGATGTTGTTCATTAATTTTTATTTCTGCAAGCCATGTGCCATTGCAAAGCTTGGGTTGGTTTATAGATCGCAACATGATAATTAGTACGCCAATTATCAATTGCAGTACATGTGGTGGTATCCCTCGCAAATCTACTGAATTAAAAAATTCTGTTGCATAATTCACCACTTCATCTGCTTCCACAACAGTATCGACAGACTTGTATGTTACTACCTCATTTGGAATTTTAAGCTGAATAATATCATTAAGTTCATGGACGTCTTTGTATTGAGCTGCAAAAATAGCCCGTTCACTCAGCCAAGTGAAATGCTTATAGTTAATTTGAATATCTGGAAAAACCTTTCTACAATATTTTTCCCATGCTGGATGTTTTGGAGATATTGAACATGGGATTTTTAAAAATTGAATGTTTAATAGTAATTTCAAAGCAGAATGAGTAGTTCTTCTATCTGATAGTAAGGTCACAGCTATTCCGCATGCAGCAAGAGCTAAGGCTATGTCATTTTGTCATCAAATGGCTACCAAAATCAATTTAATTAGAAAGGTTTTACCAGTCCCTCCTGTTGCTGTTCAAAGTAGCAGCAATTTCCAAATAACTTCTATTTTCACGGTAAGTAAATTAGGTGACTAAAACAGGATTTATCCATGTTTTGACAATGCCTTATTCATTGTAATTAATTTAGGAGATTAAAATAGGATGAAGAATTAGAGATGGATAGATAGAGAGGAAGATAGAGAGATAGAGATAAAAAAGAGAAAGAAAGAGGGAAGTAGGAAAAGAGATAGAGGGATTGAGAGATAGAGACAGAGAGGGGGGGAGGGAGAGTAAGAGACAGAGAGGGAGAGAGACAGAGGAAGAGAGAGAAAGAGAGAGGGGGAGAGAGATATAGAGGGAGTGAGAGAAAGAAAGGGGCTCAAAGAGAGATGGAGAGGGTGATAGAGAGAGAAAGATAGAAAGAGAGAGGGAGAGATGGATAGAAAGATATATATATATATATATATATATATATATATATATATATATATATAGAGAGAGAGAGAGAGAGAGAGAAACAGAGGGTGAACTACACTTTATAATTTTTTTCCTTGATAAGTGGGGGAGAAATCCTTCTAAACTGAGGTGATTCTTATTTTTGTTACCATCCAGAATACCCCTTTTTCGGGAGCTGGATTTTCCACAGATTAAAAACCGACTGGTACTTGTGCAGAATTGGAATCAGACGTAACTAACTGGCCGCTTGGCTTTGCTCAAAACATCAACCGCTGGCTTTTACCGAACGTCGCTGATTATTAAAGCGTGACAACGCTACTCAAGGAAAATACTGAAGAAAACATGTAAATAAAATAAAATCATGAGAAAAAAATAATAAAAATATAACAAAATTAAAAAGAAACAATGATTTACTGTAACAATTTCTGTTTTATTCTTGTAATGATTGGTAAAATAGTTTTTTTTCTACGCACGTATAAAGTCACAATAGTTATTTTCATTTTAAAACGGTCGACTGTTGTTGAAATGTTGAAAAGAAACGATGTCAGAAAAAAGTTTTTTTTAATATTGTAATATTTTTTGATTTTAAATATATAAAAACACGCTTGGATTAGATAAAAATACTATCACAAAATGTTGGGACAATTGCTTCACATATATATATATATATATATATATATATATATATATATATATATATATATATATATATATATATGAACATGTTTTTAAAGTAACATAAGTTGTTTGAAAACAATGAAACTCTGCCGAAAGCCATGTTATTGTAAATAATAGTCAGCCATACGTTAGGACATTATCATCTTCTAAAAGTGTTGTGTATGGAACGATGGTCTCCTAAGACGGAACTATAGGGGATCATCCTAATCGGAGGATCAGACAAAAATGTAACTTTGTCTAGTCATGTCAGAATCAATGCAATGAAGAGTGTCGAGGAAGCATGGCTATTTTTGCCTCATTCTCACTATCCTGATATGCATGAAGGTCTTGATTTTCAACTTCATATATTGTATTGTCAATGTCATAGCTGTGGCATTCCCCCTGGATCAGTTGGGCTGGCTCTTTCCAACAAGTTCACCACATTCTGAACACTAGCTTGAGCAGGCATGGCAATTCAAGGCTGCTTCTGTTATGAGTGCAAGCCATTTGCGGTTCCAGTGACGGACTCCATAAATACGAGGACCCAGAATCAATTCAGGATCCTGCTTCACTGTACTGAGACAGGTTTTGAGTTGATCACTGCGATGTTTATTTCAACTTGGTGGTACTGCTGGGTCGATGACTTCACAGATGAAGTCACCTGGGTGTTGTCGAAGGGCAATGAAGTCACCTGGATATTGTCGAAGGGGTGACTGAACCAATGAAATCATGTGGATGTTGTCGAAGGGCGTGGCTGAACCAATTTTTAGAGGGAGTGGATCTTGCAGTGAGCGCAAATTGTACTGTTGGGAATAAACTGTTGCCAGCAGACACACAGGATGCGACAAAGGCAGTAATGGTCGAATACCACCTGTTTGCCTCGGTCACATGCGCACATAGGCCAAGTCTCACAGCCATAAATGAGGATGGTGTGAATGAAACCTTGGTAGATCCAGACTTTGGTGGTCAGCCTTATTTCTTTTCAAGACCAGAGCTGGGATCGAAGTCAACAGAAGGCAGTGTGAGCATTGCTGATGTGGTTGAAGATGTCTCTCCCATCCCCCTTAGCCTGTTGTTGTGAGGATGGCGCCAAGATATTCAAATCAATCGACCTATTTAAGGGTTTCCGTGTTAAGGACAACCAGTTGTTTTTCATTTAGAAGAAGGTCTACTGTCAGTAACTTTGTCTTATTGACATTAATCTTTATTCTGGTCTTTGAAGCATGAGATTGCATCTCGTCAATGGCTGATTGAAAGTCAGAAAAGCTTTCATTCAATATGGCCATATCATCAGCATAGTCGAGATCCTATATTTGTAGACTTTCGTAACAACTTACTGTTACATCATGAAAGTTTGCAAGGACGTTTGATGTGATCCAGTTTATGGTGTAATCGAAGAGCTTAGGCAAAAGAACGCATCCTTGTCGGATGCTAGAGTGAATATCAAAGAAGTATGACTCCTGACCATGCACACAAGCTTTAGTGTAAATGGAGAGATAATAGGCTTTGATTAAGTCAAGCAGCTTTTGCGATATGCCATCAGCATACATGATCTTCCAAAGAGTCGCATGGTCAACAGAGTCAAATGTAACAAAGTCAATGAAGCAAACGATAGTCTTTTGCTGGTAGCTCTAGTGATGCTCGCGTATTCTTTAGAGTGTAAAAATTTAGTTATTACATCGTCAGTCTAGGTGAAATCCACATTGGTTTGGCCTTATCTGTGTGTCTTTTTGTTTTCGAAACCACTTCAATAGGATGGTAGCAAAGATTTTCGAACTGATATCGATAAGGCCGAGACTGCGATAATTACTGCAATAGCGTTTATTAACTTTCTTGTAAAAAGGGAGCAGGACGGTATCACTCCAGTCCTAAGGGAGGTTTTTGGTTTTCAAACATGGGTGAAGATTTGGTGGAGGGTTGGAACTAATATGTCTGAAGAATATTTAAAGATTTTAGATGAAAGGCAATCTTCCCCTGCCACCTTATTATTTTTCAGTTTTTTGATGGTGCACAGTATTTTATTTTTCTTTTGCTTCAGTCAAAGTTCTCAGAAATCAAGGGGCCCTCTACCTTGGGCTAGCACTTGTACTCTATATGAGATATACTCTCCCCAGGATGCGTTTGTTTAGAAACATACGATCCTTAAACAGTTAGCATAAACGTGTACTAGCAATCAAAACTCTGAAGACAGGAAATCCCATAAGCAGGTTTATTGAAGGTAGATACGGTAAAAAACTGAAAGAAACAAAAAAAACATTGTTCAGAATATGAAGAGAAAAAGTCCAGAACGAAAAGTTATAAAAGGGCTGAATCAGGGAGTCGTATGCGTAAGGAAATTGACGACAGCTAGAAATAAGGGGGCTGAACATGTGGATAAAGAAAATAAACAAAGTTTGTAGTTAAAATGAAATAATATAAAAAATAACATTAAGGTATTAAAAAGTGTCTTTAAGAAGGGGATAATTAATGTTTCTTACCGGAGATGGCTTAACACGGCGAAGGATAATGAGAGATGAAAAACCAAGCCATGCGGCTAGAAAGAAGCTGAGTGAGGGGACAAAACACCAATCCATCTGCCGGTGTCGAGTCAGGGGAAACTATAAGAAAAATGTCCGGCCAAGGAAGATAACTGTTTAAGGGACAAAACTGAGAGACATAATATGACATATATAAATATTTGAATATTCCATTAAAGTGCTCTTACTAACAAACACTGAGTTTGTAAAGAAGTCGAAAACATAATTTTCCTCTCCCTAATTGACAATTTAAATATGTTATAGTATATATTTCTTTTTGGTTTCTTCATCTTACTGGATTCCAAGACAAGAATTCACCTTGTCTAGTGGAATATCCAGCTTTGTATTACTACTTGAGGTAACATCACTCGGAAAAGAACTGCACCATACCTTGTAAAAGCTGTATGGGTTAGCCATACTGAGAAGATCGTATTTGGGCCACGAATACTATGTGATTTGGAATATTTGGTCAGGGTTTACTTGTACAGAAAAGTATCCTTATGGCAGGTTATCTTGACAAACTCCTGTACAGAGAGATCTTAGACACTCGAGGATAGTGTCTGGTAGGCATTCAAGTTCTCTCCAGCATTATTTCGTCAGTGGTGTAGGGGTGGGGGGAATCGGTGAGGTTATGACCCAGTCATAAACCGCAGAAGGATCTGATGGGATCTGAAGGGATTGATAGGAATGGTTAAGCGCTGAGGTGAAATGATCACTCCAACATTAGAAGTGCTCATCAAGATCTGTGTTAGGTTCACCTTGTTGATTGAAGGTTACTTCATTGCTACTTCCAAATGGTCTTATAGTCGATCGAAGAATACTGCGCAGCTTTTTTGTATCACATACTGACGATGCTTGCTCCATGTTTTCAGCAACTTTCTGCCAATAAATGTTGCGAGTGGGCGGTTTCGCAATGCAGTTGGTGGAAAATCATCAGAGCTGAAACATCAAGTTTGTTTTGTTCAGCTTGCAAGCTCTATTTTACGACCTGATATCCAGTCTTTCTCACGTCTTTTGGTGGTGCCAAAAACCTGATGTGTTACTTTGTTGACATTGCTTTTGAAAGATTGCTACAGGTCCTTGAGATTTGTGTCAGTCGATTGAAGTGCTTCAAGACTGTTAAAACGGTTGAAGAAATAAATTTGAAAGGAGTTTCGAGTAGCTTCACAATTGAGCTGTGATACATTGTATTTTTCGCAGCCAATGGATCTTCTTATTTACATTTAATCATAAACGTAGTTTTAGACAGACCATGACATGATCAAAGTTATTGCCATAGCTCATTTCTGTCCAGCGATATGCATGACTATCGAGCATGCTAAACATACAGGTAGACTTGATGAGGATGCGGTTGATTTAGTTCTGAGTGACATCGTCACTGGAGTATAAAGTTGCAAGGTGGCGTTTGGGATGTTGAAAATAGGGTTTTGAGTTTGAATGTTGATTGGTTGCTGCAAAATCAATCAGACGCTTTCCGTTTAAACAGTGATTCCCAATGACAAATTGGGTGACGATGTGCCTCATATTAGTGGCTCCAACACCCATATGGCCGTTGAAATCACCTATGGATACCAATACTGTCGTGATAAATTAATTCGGTTCTTATTCAGAATTCAACCTAATTAAAAAAAAACACTATAGAAAATAGAATGAAAATGTCATATTCCAAAAATCATATAAATTGATCAAGTATTTTTTTTTATGTTTACAGAAAATCATTTTTTTACGATTTTGTCGATTAATAGTATATTGTTGCTATTACAAGGCTGATTTAAAAATATAGGTAGTTCGAATTGAGTTGTCTTTTATTTAATGTGGCGGATCAAAACACTATATCTCGTTTAGTCATAAAATTTGATTTTCTTAGAAAAGAGTACTTGATCAGTAATATGATTTTTGGAATATGACATTTTTGCTTTGTGACAAGTACGTACATCATAAAGATTTTTAGTGCTTATTTAGAATTACACCTAATCAAAAACAAAAAATACAGAGAATACAGACAAATCTTTACAACTCGTATTCATCATGGAGCGAAGATGTCATATTCCAAAACTCACATAAATTGATCAAGTAGTTAATAAGAAAATTATGAGTAAGCAAGGAAAGGGCTGAGAGACGCCATGTTTTTTGGAATGTGTTAAAATTCAAAGGCTGATAACTCAATTTGATTATCAAGATTTTATTATTAATCGCTAAAAATCGTAAAATTTGGTTTTCTTAATTAAGAAAACAAAAGCAAAAAAAAAAAGAACTACATGATCAATTTATGTGATTTTTGGAATATGACATCTTTATTCAGTGACAAGTACATACATCATAAAGATTTTTCTATAATTTTTTTTTAAATTAAGTATAAGGTGCTTGTTAATATAGACTTGACAGATCGATTTTTTTAAAAATAAGTTCTAAGCAAAAACAACACTACTCACTAAATTGTCATGTCGAAAATAGTTATACATCTAAAAATTACGAAAATTCATCTAGTAGAAAATTATTTATAGCTAAAAGTAATTTTTTCGGAAAATGTGGGGGAAATTGTATTTTCCCTACATGTGAACACCTTGAAGATTGCGAATAAGGGCACGTTTCTATTTCCCTCTTCGCCACTGGCTGACATACTGTTTAGGACCTTAGCGATAGACGTTTTCTTTTACTAATAACACAATAACAGTTGTTCTACTCAATGAATTTTCGTAATTTTCGGATATCTTACTATTTCGACATGACAAATAAGTAAGTACTGTTGTTTTTGCTTAAAACCACATTAAAAAAAAAAGCGATCCGTCGACTATCTAAACAAGCACCCAAGTGTAATTCTAAATAAGCACCACCGTTTATTCTTTTATATATATATATATATATATATATATATATATATATATATATATATATATATATATATATATATATATATATATATATATCTTTTTCTAATTGGGTTAAATTCTGCACTTGCACCGTTAATTCTTATTATACATGGAAGAATTTCTAATACAAGGGAAGTAACTCTATTAAAAAATAAATTCCTTACCGATGTTACGTCATAAACAACATTGCGGCTTACTTTTTTTTTTTAAACTTAATAATACATCAGACAGATGGACAAGATCAAAGTGTAGTATCTGTTCCGGCAGATACTGCAAGCTATGACTAGCTATGACTAGCAAAGACCAGATGTGGGGGCAACCCCACATGCCTGACCTTTAACCAGCTCCCATTTCCCACCTCTCGGAAGCTGGTCCCCTTTTTCCCTTCCCCCTCCCTTCACTCCTCACATTAAAAATTGGCCTTGTGCCTAATTTGCTCGGTGGGGGAGCAAATAAATACCATCTGTTCCGGCAGATGCTGCAAGCTATGACTAGCTATGACTAGCAAAGACCAGATGTGGGGGCAACCCCACATGCCTGACCATTAACCAGCTCCCATTTCCCACCTCTCGGGAGCTGGTCCCCTTTTTCCCTCCCCCCTCCCTTCACTCCTCACATTAAAAATCGGCCTTGTGCCTAATTTGCTCGGTGGGGGAGCAAATAAATACCATCTGTTCTTCAGATGTAGCACTTCCATTTCTCATTCTCTTTCAGTGGAGGAGAAATCCTTCACGACTGAGCCAATTTTTATTTTTGTACCTTTTCTCCACGTTAAAAAAACGACCCTGGTGTCTAACTCTGTACCGTGGGGAGACATTGTAAATAGGTACATCAGACGGATGTATCCATTGAAAGCCGATTTTGATTTCGATAGTTCTAATTTAGTTGCCCCCCCCCTCTTTATAAATCATAGCCGATCAAAGCACTACGTCTCGCTTAGTCATAAAATCTGAGTAGTGCAATGTTGCATATGCACTTATGTTACCGTACGATTTTTAAAAATAATATTTTCGAGTTAAATTCAAGTTTTGCGATATCTTTTTCTTTGTTAAATTAGGTTAAATTGAAGGGCCTCTTGAGTCAGTATGGATAGTTATAAAGTCCTAGTTGGATGTAGAATGCTATTCGAACTTTATAAAGAATATATTTTTAAAATTTGAATAATTAATTTACTAACAGTTCAACCCGGCTTTGCTCAGGCCCTATGTACTGTTCATAACTTTATATGCATATGTATATATTAAAAAATGTGAATATGTACGGTAATGCCTTTCTATATAATAGGCTTCCTTAACTACCATAGAGAAAAGTTGGTAGAGACCGTCGAGGTCGCATTTTTTAAAACTTTGATCCCAATTTTGACCCGTTAACATTTAATATTTTGGGCCCATATTAAATTAAAATGTTTGACCCATGTCCAAGTAACCTACATCTAAAATTTCAAGTGTTTAGACCCAAAATTAACGGAGGAGTTTGGCAGAGTCTGCAAAAGTTAACTCTGTAAACTTTGACCTCTTGGCTGGGAAATGTTCGCCCAAAAGCTGATTAAAAAGGTTGCTGCATGTCTGAATACCCTTTATGTAAAATTTCAAACGTTTGACCAAAAATTGGCCGAGTAATTTGGTAGAAACCGCAGAGATCAATTTTTAAAAAATTTTGACCCCAATTATAACCCCTTAACATTTACTGTTTTGGGCTCAAATCAAATTAATAAATTAGATCCATGTCCAAGTAACCTATATCTAAAATTTCAAGTGTTTAGACCCAAAATTGGCGGAGGAGTTTGGTAGAGTTCTTAAAGTCAACTCTTTCAACTTTGACCCCTTAACAGCCAAATTTCTGGCCAAAATCTAATTAAATTTTTTTTTCCCAAATCTCAATACCCCTTATGCCAAATCTCGAGTCTGTAGACCGAAAATTGATAGAGTTATTTGTGTAGGGAAATGTGTGTGTGTACACACACACACACACACACACACACACACACACACACACACATTTTCACTTTTATAGATATATAGATTATCAATGTTTAAAAAAAGTTTTTTACTACAATAAAAATCTATAAAAAAAATGGTGCTTCTACAGTATATAGACGAAAAATATTGAATTGAAAGTAAAACAAATGGTATCTACGTAATTGTTAGGTATTAAATAGTAAAATATCCAAATATTACTGTTATACTGTGAAATAGATCTCCATCGATCCTATAGCTACATGTAAACAAAAGACAGATTGCATCAGCAGGAGCAGAGACACCCAAATATCAGAAGCAGCCACTGATACAATAGCATCGATTCATAAACAACAATGGCGCCGACCGATGCTTCGATTGTTAACCATGCATTAAGTTGTCTGAAACTTTGCTTTTTGTACCCATCCTTCCACTACGACTGTTCGTTATAGCAAAGAATTATCTGGCAAAACACACTGCCCAAAGAAATAGCTATACTAAGAGATTTCGACAGATGGAATACGAATATATGTGATAAAAAATATTTATAAAACGGTCACAAATGACAAACTTAGTTTAAATTTATTCATAGACAATAGGTTTAAATAGAAATAAAACAAACGCGGAATCAGGGAAAGGAACATATGCTAAGCATATCATTACGAAACATCTGACAGCAAAAGTTTTCCACTGTTCACACCTGAACTATTAGTATTTATTTGCTTTCCCACCAAAGCAAAATGTGACATGAGGTCGTTTTTATGTGGGGTTAAACCAGCTCCCCGAAAAAAAGGCAAAAGGGGCACTCTGGTTGGGTCCAAAAATGGTAATTGTCCCAGTATAGAGGGTTTCCCCTCCATTGACCGGGACAAATTACTTTAAGTGCAGCAGTGCAGCACTGCAGCAGTATCTGCAGAACAGATACTAAACTTTGATCCCCGCCCGATTGTCTACAACTACATCCGCGTGCACAATATATAAGGGCAGAGGTTGACATGACGGCATATACTTTACTTTTCTCTAACAGCAGCGGCAGCTAACTTGAACGTCTTCGCCCTTTCCTTCTCATAGTAGCAGAGGCTGTTTGCTCACTGACAGCAACAATAAACTTTAATATCAAGGACTTTGATACTTTTTTCTTCTTAGAAATCCTAAAACAAGAGACATTTCTAATTATTCTCACCTTAAACAAACTTTAATAACAAGGACTTTGATATTTTCTTCATCTTGGAACGTTCTATCAACAAGAGACATTTCTAATTATTTTCCCTTGAATAACAAGCTTTAATAACAAGGGCTTTGTTATTTCCTTCTCGGAACCTTCTTAACTACAAGAGACATTGTCAACCACTTTGTTTATTTTCAATAAATATTTAACGTAATACTTTGTCTTTCTTGCTACCATACGCTAATTTGTTATTATGACAGTCATTATCAGGTACTGAGATACAGTACCTTGTGACGACGATATAACATAACAATAAACGATAAGGTAGAAAAATAATCATTCATGGAAAACAGTTTCGAATAAACTTATGACATTTCTGACAGGGGAGGTAAATATGTTTTTTTTTTTTTAAATTTATGTAGTGAAAAGCGGGTTTTTACAAAATTCTTTTTTCATCCCTATCGTTTTTCGTAATACTTGAATATTTTTCTGTTTGATAACTGACAATAATATAGGCGCTATTTGTTTTACTTGAAATTCAATATGTTTTCGTCTTTATCCTGTAGAGGCACAAAAAAAAAAAAAAAAAAAAATTGAAACGAGATTTAAAAAAATGATGTTGAAAAAGAGATTTTCTTTTTAATACAAATTCTTTTTCTAATCAGATTTTTTTTTCGACTTCAACGAGTAAAGCAAATTTTAATGGTCATCTGCAAGAATTTCTCTGGCGGTGGCGAATGAAACAACATTATTTTAAAAATATTTTGTTTGGGATATTTTTTTTTATTATGACCTTATATTTAAAAAATATATACCATTATTAAAATTTAGGCACCGCCAAAAATGGCCGCAAAATCAAGTTGTTGTTGTTTTTTAAAACTAAATTACATTTATTAAAATCCATTATTTCTGAGTAACTTTTTTTTTTCCAGAAAGATAAAACCCTGAATTTTATCATATAGAAAACAGAATAATGTAAAACTTTTTCTACTATTTTTAATTCAATTTTAAATGTTAAATTTTCCCAAAAAGTTAACAATTGATATTTTTTGTCTTGCACAAAAAACGTACTTAAATATTAAAAGAAAAAGGGTTTTTGAAATAATTTATTTATTCATTTATTGTCTAACTAAGATTTAGGATGATTTTCTAAGAGAATATGCAAAAATATTATAATATAAGTACCTGAATTTCAAATAATTCCACTTATTCATATAGGTAACCAGATATTTCGCGTCGCCGTAGAGTTCAGATCGACTCTGTTTACATTTTCTTTTGATGAGACGAAAACTATGGAAGACCAAACAGGCCAAAAAAACTTATTTTTCAGTGACGAAAATTTCAATGTATTATTAAGCTGAGGCTGGCCAGTACCAGATGGGTGACCATTTGTATGAGTTTGGTTTTTAATGTGTATGTGTGTCGGGGCCAAGCTCCCCAAAATGGGGGGAGGGGGCAATTTAAAGCAGAATAAAAAAAAATTATTTCAGCGCGTTTGGTCCACCGTAGTCGAAAATAAAAAGCATTTCAAAGTGAGAACTTAAACAAAAAAATTAACACCTTCAAATAAAGACTATCTTTTTTTTTGTTTGTAAACGTTAAAAAATTTTTTTTTCTAGAGTTTGATTAATGATAATGTTGCAAAAAATAATTATTGATGTTGAAAAAGATTTCATTGATAAGAATATTTCTTATTATGTTTATTTTTATCCTTGTAAAATACATTTTTTATAATTTTTGATTAAAAAAAGATTTTTATATTTATTTTTTTATAAAATATATTTTTCAAATAAAGAAGTTTTATCTAAACTCCTTTTAAAATATATTCTTTATAAGGTTTGTAAAAGTTCGAATAACACTCTACATCCAACCAGGATTTTATAGCACTTCTGGCCATCCATACTGACTGAAGAGGCCCTGATCAAAATTGGAAAGACGTCTCTTCAGTTAAACCATAAATTGTTAGGCGAAAATATAGAATAGTTACAATACACCCTTACTTCCCCATGTTAAGAAGGAATTTCTAAATAATAACGTTATTAATTCAGCACGGTAACATAAGTGCATAAGTATCATCTGATTTTCTTAGTTAAAAAACGGCACTTGTACAGTTTAATCAAGACATTAAAAAAATGAAAATATCGAAAAATATTATATTGTATGTATCCGTTTTGGACTGAAGATCTCCCCCCCCCCAATTTCATTTAATTTGATCGAGTATTTTTTTTTTTTTTTTTTTACAGCAGAAAAACACGTTTTTATGAGAACGCGTTGAAGTCAACCATTGTGGAAATTTTTAACACACCACGGGAAGATAACTCCATGTAAAGCGCCGACACTCACTACCCATCTTTAATACTAGCTTTTCTTCCTAAAAATCGAACCTTTTGCTCGGTATCATAACAAATTGTTTTTTTTTACTGTAAAAAAAAAAAAAAAAAAAAAAAAAAAAAGAAAAAAAAATACTTGATGAAATTGAGTGAAATTTTTTTCCGGAGAACTTCAGTCCATAACGGATACGTACAATATAACTTTTTTTTTTTTTTTTTTTTTTTCGATATTTTCATTTTTTTTTAATGTCTTGATTAAACTGTACAAGTACCCCCCCCTCCAAAAAAAAAATAAAAAATAAAAATCTATGCTATTTGGAATATGAAATCATGGTGTAAGTCTATAAATGGTCCACAAGTAATCTTTTTACTATAAAAATTTGAAAAAAATCTTTATAATATACGTACTTGTCACTGCATGAAAATGTCATATTCCAAAAATCACGTAAATCGATCAAGTAGTTTTTTATTTAAGAAAATCAAATATTATCAGACGTTTTATCGAAGATTTGCTACACACCATCTTGTTTGAGAGATAACGGCACTAACGACCCCTGGCGGAAATAAGGTCGAAATATGGGTCAACAACGGCAGACCATCGACTATTTTTAGTTTTTTTTTTCTTAATAAATTCACTTATTTAATAAATAGAATAAATTGACTTCTTTTAATAAAGAGAATGTGGAAAACACTAGTTTTTTTTATTTGTTCGTCTGAAAACAGACTTTAATTCCAAAAATGTTTGATTATGTTAATTTTTTTTTTGTATTATAAAAAAGTGTTTTCGACATTTAAGAAAAAAAAAAAAACTTAAACTAGTCAATGGTTTGGTTCAATGCTCACTTAATAAAGTCTATTAAAAAAAAAAAAAAAACGTTTTAGACATTCTCGTTATGTTAATTTCTCAATTTGTATTTTTTTTAATTCCAAAAATGTTTCACTATGTTAATTTATTATTTTTTATTTGTATTATAAAAAAGTGTTTCCGGCATTAAAAAAAAACAACTAAAAATAGTCGATGGTCTGCTGTTGTTGACCCATACTTCGACTTTATTTCCGCCAGGGGTCGTTAGTGCCGTTATGGCGTGTAGCAAGTCTTCGATAAAAGAATATTTGATTTTCTTAAATAAAAAAAAAAACTACTTGATCGATTTACGTGATTTTTGGAATATGACATTTTCATGCAGTGACAAGTACGTACATTATAAAGATTTTTTTTTCAGATTTTTATAGTAAAAAAGATTACTTGTGGACCATTTATAGACTTGCACCAGAGTTTCTAATAGAAGGGAAGTAACTCCATTCAAAAAATTTAAAAATAAATCCTCTATCGATGCTCTGTAACAGTAATTCATCAAGGAAACAACATCACAGTTTCGAGCTTCATTAAAAATAATGCATCAACCGGATGCTTCGCTGGTTTCTGTAGACTATGAAGTACGGGGTAAAGTCCAAGGAGTTTGTTTCCGCGCGTACACACGAGAAATGGCGAAAAAATACAACTTAGTGGGGTGGGTGAAAAATACAATGTCGGGTACGGTAATTGGTTGTGTGCAAGGTGCGAGCGAAAACGTAGCGCGACTAAAACATTGGTTGCAACACACTGGAAGTCCCAAATCGGAAATCGCGAAATGTACGTTTTCAAACGAACGAGAAATACCAAAATTGGAATTTGGTAATTTCGTTGTTCGTCATTAAGAATTTTAAAAGAATATTATAGAATGTAGAAAAAAATTAAAAAAAAAATGGATAGTATTTTTCTATTCCTATTAATTATCCTGTGAATTTAAAATTTAAAAATTGTAAATGTCGAGTGACGAAACTTGAAGTTTTCGTATTAAAAAAAAAAAAAAAAAAAAAATCGTCCGAGCAAAACCTTTGTAAATGTCGGTCGACGAAACTTGAAGATAACCATAAATATGTATATAAAATAATCGGAGAAAGGACAAATTAAGGGATCGTATTTTTCTATGATCGCGGAAAGAAAAGAAAATACTCAAAGTTGAATGGTGAACTTAAATTTTTAATAAGTTGTCGCACTTGTTTATTAAATATTGCCGAATTTTTAAATAGTCGCATTGTTTATTTATTTATTTATTATTATTTTTTTGTTTAGTTTCTCGAATATGCGTTGGTCACCAACGCCGTTGGTGTTTGTATCCTTTCGCCACCGCGCTGTTTTTAAATAGTTTTTCTTTTTCAGGTTAAATTCAAGTTTCACAATATCTTTTTTTTAAAATTAAATTGTTAGGCGGAAGCACAGAATAGTTACCCCCCCCCATTTTAAGAATGGCTTTCAAAATAATAACGTTATTATTTCAGCATGGTGGCACAAGTTTGGTAAATTTTCAGATTAGGTCCACCTCCACAATTTTCTTGTAAATGACGACTTTTGGAGGTTTTCGACTATGCTGAATACGAAAATCGCATTGAAATTATGCATAAATAATTAGTTATCGAGATATAAAAAGTTGTATTATGCATTGCATTCTTTGGCGGCCATCTTTTTTACGCGCGTGCACGCGCACCATAAACAAATCTCATAATCTATGACTGACACTGCACGTGCGTAAAAAAGATGGCCGCAAAAATTCAATATTTCAATTTTCGAATTTCTCTGCACGTGCCAGAATATATGCGCGCTTGCGCATAAAAAAATAGCAATCAGTCATAGCAAAAGAAATCACATTGCTTAATATCAGGCAAACTACTCGGTTGCGGCAATTTTAAATGCGATATTCGTTTTCATCATCCCCGAAAACGTATGTAATCATTAATTTAAGGATTAAAGTGGAAAATAAGTAAACATTTACCATATTTTTAAAATGTTTTGTGAACAAATTATGACACTTTGAATGCTACTTTAAATTTTATTGAAGTTTGTTAATTATATATTTTATTTTAAATATATTTTAATTGTCGTTTTTAATTAGAGGAATTTAAAATTGTTTTTGTTTTCGTCTTCAGACGCACGTCACCAGCAAATATTAAAGGGAAGCAATTCTTTCTTGATTATCTAAAGTCAATGATATGGTTTTTCGGTTTGTCTTTTGGTCAAGATCAAAGTGTAGTATCTGTTCCGGCAGATGCTGCAAGCTATGACTAGCTATGACTAGCAAAGACCAGATGTGGGGGCAACCCCACATGCCTGACCTTTAACCAGCTCCCATTTCCCACCTCTCGGGAGCTGGTCCCCTTTTTCCCTTCCCCCTCCCTTCACTCCTCACATTAAAAATCGGCCTTGTGCCTAATTTGCTCGGTGGGGGAGCAAATAAATACCATCTGTTCTTCAGGTGCTGCACTTCCATTTCTTGTTCTCTTTCGGTGGAGGAGAAATCCTTCACGACTGAGACAATTTTTATTTTTGTACCTTTTCTCCACGTTAAAAAACGACCCTGGTGTCTAACTCTGTCCCGTGGGGAGGCATAGTAAATAGGTACTATCAGTTGGCCTTTTGGTCAAGATCAAAGTGTAGTATCTGTTCTTCAGGTGCTGCACTTAAGATAATTTGTACCAGTCAATGGAGGGGAAACCCTCTATACTGGGACAATTATTATTTTTGGTAACCAGAGTGACCCCTTTTTGCCTACTTTTAGGGGAGCTGGTTTTTACCTCACATTAAAAACGGCCTTGTGCCTAATTTGCTCAGTGGGGGAGCAAATAAATACCATCTGTTCTTCAGGTGCTGCACTTCCATTTCTTGTTCTCTTTTGGTGGAGGAGAAATCCTTCACGACTGAGACAATTTTTATTTTTGTACCTTTTCTCCACGTTAAAAAACGACCCTGGTGTCTAACTCTGTCCCGTGGGGAGGCATAGTAAATAGGTACTATCAGTTCACAGAAGTAAAAAAAAAAAAAAAAGAAGAAAATGATCAAAAAAAGCTATTCTTCTATGTATCTGAAAAAGCTTTTAGTGGTTTTACTCTCTTTAAAACGATTATTCGCTTCGAAAATAATAGTGTTTATCGATAGATAATGAACAAGAAAAATGGCGATATTAAATACATAAAGTTTGGAAAAATGAGTTAAAACTAAAAAAATATACAAAATACTGTTAGAAACCCACCCGATCTATAGATAACTCCAATGCAAGACACAGATTTAACCCCCTATATGTAACACGATGTAACTTATAAGTTAATATTATCAATATAACTTTTGTACCATTTAAAAGAAGGACAAAATAAACTAGTAATGAATTTAAAACAATTTTTTAAGCATATAAAAATAATGAAATTGCGAGACGAAAATCGTGTTTACATAATTGACGCTTTGAAATAACGTTCCCATGTAGTAAGCATTCCGAACGTGAAAACATACCCATATTTAATAAATCTAGCAAAAATTAACTAATGGTCAAATTTTCATGAAATTTTCAATATGTATCCATCTTAGATTGAAATTATATATAAAATGCAGTTTCTGTAAAATATATAAGGGGAAATATTTTTTAGTGCATGTCCTCCGCATACTAATTTTTTCAAAACTTGAACAAAATATATTTAAATTGATCAAAATCTTTATTTATTATGAAACAAGATTTCAAATGAATAAAAAATAAAATTATTTTTGAAAATGTAAATCCACATTTTGAACAAAAACTTATCTTGAAGTCACAATTAAAAAATTGATATAAATTTACTATTGTTTTTTTTGTTGTTTTTAATAGCGTTTTTTATGCTATAATCAGTTGAATTGCCAAGAAAATAAACTTCTTAAAAATTAATTAATTTTTAAAAGATTAAAACGATTAAAATTCCATATTTCAAAATGTTCCGTTACAACATGGGTCGTGTTTAAATATTTTTTGATTATGAAGTTATAATATAAACATGACTGTGCCAGCTATTTTAGCGCGAGATAAGACATGATTGAAAAATATTATTGTGCCAAAAATAAACGTTTTGTAGATCACTACGATCCTCTTGTTTGTCTTTTATTACCATGTATGTATGGAAATCCGTAATTAACCAAATCCAATAGTCGTACATATTTCGTAAAATCATATTTTATATTAAATATACAAAGGTTTTTAATATTATTGGTCCACCAGCTTAATCGGATTTGGACCTTAGAATTCACTCTTGTCCATTCATCCGTTTGTTCTCAAAATTCTCAATAACTACTCATTACATTTTTCTGAATCTTTGCATGAAGTTACAAATACCCAAGGAAGGAAATGTAACATTGTCAGATTTTGGATAAAAATTCTGGTTGTGTCCATGGGGGTCAAAACGGTCAAAAATAGCACTTTTCGGGATATTAAATTTTGCAAAAAATTACCAAAAAGCAAAACCACATAGATATACATCTGGAAACGTAATATTTGACTCTGGGAAAATTCTGGGGCTTGAGCCCCAAGGCGTTTTAGTGGTGAAAAAACACACCTTTTGGGACTAATTTTTATTTTTCTTCTAAAATTTATTCGTGTGTCTGAATAGGGGTTTTAAATGGTACCGAGTTAAAAAAAATAAGGCATTGTGTGTCATAAAACTGTGTCGTTTGGCTGTTTTAGGCCAATGTTTTACATCAGGAGTTTAAATGGGTAAAATAGGTAACAGTTCTATGACTGATTTTGGCTAACAGTAAAAGGGAAGTAACTCTTGTAGACTCGATTTTACAAATATTGATTATTTATTCGTAGATAGAACATTAATACATGTGATTGGTTGTATGTTCATGTATGGCAAGCCTGACCCACTAGGGAATTTTTTAGATCTTCTTTCCGATGAGCTCAACAAATTGCCTGTTGGGATAAGGGTGTTTTTGTTGGATGATTTCAATTTGGATCAGCTTCTTGCAAACGATATGGCACTAATAGAATCTCTTAATGGATCTCAACAATTTCTTCAGCGTTCAAATTACAACACTCAAATTGAAGGTGGTATATTTGACTTAATTCTTGATACTGAAGTTTTTTCTTCACAAGCACTGTGACTTCTCAGCCCATTTAGTGATCATTTTAATGTGTGATTACTTTATATCTGTTTATTTACTTCATATCAATAAAATAACAAAAAAAAAAAAAATATGTGACCCCCCTCCCCCCCAAAAAAACAACTTAACATCTAGAATAAAAAAAAATTATACCGAAGCAATATTTTGTCGTGATTATAAGGCTTTTACTAAAGTTGCTTCATTACCTTTTCTTCAAAAACATGACAAAAGCACCAGTCAGGATATAGTTTTTGGCTTGTTAATCATTAGACTGTGCAAATCTTAAAACTTAACAAAATTATAACAAAGATTAATTATTAATTGCAGTTTGAAGAAGATAAACAAAGGTTTTAAAAAATCATTAAGGTGCTTCTGCTGTTCCATACTTCGTATAGTTAACACAAATCTGACGTCATGGGATTTTGTGCTCCATTCTTCACAATTGCTTGGACGTCCCTACCGTGATGTATATATATATATATTAAATCCCCGAAACAGTGTTTCATGGTAAACAACTGATGATCCCTTGAAAAATAAAAAAATAGGTATTATAGTAAATTCGAGAGAGTTGATGCAGTGATTGCAGGTGATTAAATGACTTACTGACTGGATGGTTTTTTAACGAATGATAAAAGGTAATTTTTGGTATAGTTTCAAATGTTAAAAACTTCAAAGACTATATATATATATATATATATATATATATATATATATATATACTGTGATATATGTATATATTTATATATACTGTGATATCTATATATTTTTATAAAGTAATAGGGTTCGTGTGTTTCTGTCTGTGTGTACAGCTCTCCATCATCAACGAAATATAAAGGAGGTAAGAGGGTAGATCTCTCCTGGTAGAGAAACATTAGAACCCATTTTAGGATGTTTCTGTTATAGGAGACATAAGAATCAATGCCTAATTTCTTTATATACTAGTCTACAAACCACCCCCATATCGAATGACTTATGCTCATTTTCATATCACATTATATTAAATCTCTTTAACTAATTACCTCGACCTTATTACATATTGGAAATATTCTAATCATTTCAACTGTACTATTTACAAAATCTATTTAACATTTAATTATTTAATATATTTTCATTTAATTTTATATTCGATTTATTTCACTTTACGTATATTATCAAAACAATTCATTGGCGAGCAAAGCTTTATGTTTTGGGATTGTATTGAAAATGTAATGGAAATTTCAATTTCGTTCCGTTTTAATCTTTTATATTTTACTTGCCAATATAATTGAAGGAATACAATTCAACTATCGTAATTTTATATAAATAAACAAAAACAAATATTTTAAAATAAAACTTTATTAAAAAATAAATAATTTTATTTTTAAATGAAAAAAATCAATTTAGTAAAATAATTGTATTAAACACCCCCAGCCTTGTCAGCAAACCTGTAAACCTATAAAAGTTAACATTTCGAATGTAAACAGTGATTTTTCGATTTTGTTAGCGCTTGCCGCAATTAAACACAATTAAAACGGAACTAACTTTATTTCCATTCTATTTTTTAAACAACCCCCAAAACATAACGCTCTCTTCCAGTTATAGCCAATTTTTTTTTAATTAAATAAAACAGGTCAAAATAAACAGATAAGCGCATTTTCTTTTACATTTTTCTTACAACCATTGTCATTTAACCAACTGCAGGATATCGTTACTTTTGTGGGGTTGTTTTGAAAATGGCACGGAAATTATAATTTCGTTCCAATTTAATCTTTCTGGTCGAGCCTATTTCGAAAGCCTGTTTATCATAGATTTGAACTACAAATAATTTATTACATTTTGATTATTACTATCTTAAGACTTAAAGCTTATATTTATTTCATTTTTCTATTTATATATTGAATTAGTTATTTCCAGTCTTATTTAAACTTAGTGCTTTCTTTAAACCGGATGAACCTTTTATAAAAATATGAGTTTAACGTAAAGAACACGAACAAGGTTTTATTCAACTGAATTTCTTCCAGTTTACTAACAAAATATATAAATTTAAAAGAGATATAAATAATAAAATAAAAAGGTTATGTAATTTAAAAGAAATACACGTACTCACAAAAGCAGAACTTTTTTTTACACATTTTTTTCTTCAAAACCATAACAATGAGACTAACAATTACCTAGATCTTAGTAATTATTTGTTTTAATAGAACTGTTTTAATTGTACTGTTTACTTAGTTAACCTAAGTTGGTATTACATTTATTTTACATTTACTTTTTTTTTTAATTATTACTTTTAGACTGTGACGTTTACACCCGGAAGTAATGAGTCACACGTAGGTCGCTTTTATTCATTCCTTTTGGTCAAGATCAAAGTGTAGTATCTGTTCTTCAGATGCTGCACTTCATTTTCTTGTTCTCTTTCGGTGGAGGAGAAATCCTTCACGACTGAGACAATTTTTATTTTTGTACCTTTTCTCCACGTTAAAAAACGACCCTGGTGTCTAACTCTGTCCCGTGGGGAGGCATAGTAAATAGGTACAATATAATTGTTTATAATTGTACTATTCAGAAATATTATTTATAGTTCGTCCATTTCAGTTAGTATACATTTCCTTTACGCTTAATTAATTTACAATCATATTAATATCGTTAAACAATTCCGTTTAAAACCGAAATTATGCCACCCAAACGAAGTAGAAACGAAAGTGAGGAAGAAAGAATGGAAAGATTGGAAGCTAATAGACTAAGAGTTGCTGCAATTCGCTCCAATGAAAACAATTCAGATAGAGAAAGACGTCTAGAACTTAACAGGATACGTCAAAGAGAAAGGAGAGCAAGACTGTCAGATTTGGAAAGAGAAACCCAACGTGAAGCTGACAGAACTAGACATGCTGTAAGGCGGTTAAATTCATCACAAGATGAAATTCAAGAAAGGCAAAGATATGCACTGGAAAGAGAAGCAATATTACGATCGAATGAATTATATGAGGTAAGTAGACGTACACAAGGTCAGTTGAGAGTGGCTCAACGACATCAGAATGAATCGGAAACCCAACGAAGCTTTCGCCTATACCAAGGGCAACAACGAGAGGCTGCATGGAGAGAGAGTATGACTTTGCCCCAGCAATTGACAGAAAACGAGGCAGCTAGACAACGAATGACTGCTTTGAGACACCATGAAATAGAACACTGCAATAGAAAAGGATTGCTCTACAACAAAAATGACTCTCTCACTACAGCTGATATAGGAAAAATGGACAAAGTATGTCAACATTGCTCAGCTGTAAAATTTAAAGGAGAAACCCCTGGTTGTTGTTGTTCTTCTGGCAAAGTTGTGCTTGATAGCTTTCCACCACTGCCTCAGTTGCTTCAAGATTTGCTCTCCGGCAATGGTCCCATCTCTAAAGATTTTCTGCAAAATCTACGCAGTTATAACAATTGTTTTGCAATGACATCATTTGGTCACAAAATTGCGGCAGTACATGGGTGGAATCCTTCTTTTAGAATTCGAGGCCAGGTTTGCCACCAGATTGGGAGTCTTTTACCACCTGAAGATGAAACAGCAAAATTTATTCAAGTCTACTTCTTGGATAGTCTGGAAGAGGAACTACATAATCGGGGACGTGACAGTAGACTCAATAGAGACATTCTCCAAAGTCTGACTGAATTTTTACATGAGAACAACAGCTTTATTTGTCAGCTGAAAACAACAAAGGAGAGGATTGAAGAAGAACACTTGGTAGAACATAAAGTTGTCATAAGGGAAGACCGAAGGCCGCAAGAAGAGCATCCACGGCGATTCAATGCTCCAACAACAACGTATGAGATTGGAATATTAATGGAGAATGAACCAACAGCTAACCGGGATATTGTCTTGCGTTTTAGAAATGATACATTAAAATGGATCTCCGAACTACATCCCCTCTACGATACTTTAATGTACCCGTTAATGTACCCCTATGGTTCTCCATCTTACAACATCTACATGAAGGCATCCAATGGGCGAAAAGTTACCCAACAGCAATTTTATTCGTACCATTTAATGACTCGGCCTGGAAACTATTTTCTCTGGTACCGAAGGCTATTTCAACAATGGCTGGTGGATGTGTACTGCAAGATTGAAACAGAACGTTTACAGTTCCTGAGGCGTGAGCAACAGACCCTGAGAGCTGACAATTATAGCAACTTGAGAGATTCAATTCTTAGGGAGGATGGGAATCCAGAACAGTTTGGTCAACGAGTTGTACTTCCGGCAACTTATACAGGAGGCCCTCGATACATGTTTGAGCGTCAAAGTGATGCCATGGCATATGTTCGGCGAATGGGCCGAGCCGACCTCTTCATCATGTTCACAACAAATCCAAAGTGGACAGAAATTACAGAAAATTGTCTTCAAGGGCAAGACCCTCAGGATCGTCCAGATATTGTTGCCAGGGTTTTCAGGCAGAAGCTAAAAAAGTTACTTGAATTTATTAAAAAGGGAGGATTTGGCAGGTTGAGGGCTTTCCTGTACAGTATTGAATATCAAAAAAGAGGACTGCCGCATGCACACATCCTCACCTGGCAGGCCCCAGAGGACAAACTTCTACCAGAAAAAATGGATCTCTGCATATCTGCAGAGATCCCTGACAAAGAGGAAGATCCTGATCTTCATGCTAAAGTGATGGCACATATGGTGCATGGACCTTGTGGACCATTTAATCCAAATTGTCCATGTATGATTGACAACAAATGTTCCAAAAAATACCCAAAAGAATTTCTTCAGTGTACCAAGCAAGGCCAAGACTCTTACCCCAAGTACAGGCGAAGAAAACCAGAAGATGGAGGCCAGACTGGTACAATAAGGATGAAGAGAAATGGTCGGTATGTTAATCAAGAAATAACAAACCAGTGGATTGTTCCGTACAACAAGGTCCTCCTTCAGCAGTTCAACGCTCACATTAACGTAGAAATTTGCAGCTCGATCCAAAGCATCAAATATGTCCTCAAATACGTGAATAAAGGATGTGATCAAGCAGTGTTTGAACTACAAAGAACTGATGGAGCAGCTAACCAACAAGGCCAAGTACAAAGTCACATTGTGGATGAGATCCAGCAGTTCCAGAATGCAAGGTATGTCGGCAGTTCAGAGGCAGCCTGGAGGATATTGGAACATCCCATCCATGAACATTTCCCCCCAATTGTACAACTTTCTGTTCATCTTGAAAATGGGCAGCGTGTCATGTTCTCAGCTGATACTGCTCTGGAACGAGCCCAAGGTCCACCGCCTGCCACAACTTTGACAGCATTTTTTCAACTCTGCCATGAGGATGACTTTGCAAGGGGTCTCAAATACGTAGAAGTCCCTGAGTTTTACACTTGGAACAAATCGACAAAGAAATGGATGAGAAGAATGCGTGGGGTACAAGTTGAAGGTACTGAAAATGATGATGTATGGAAGGCACCATGCATTGGGAGAATCTACACGATTAGTCCAAAAGCAGGGGAGTGTTATTTCTTACGCCTGTTGCTCAATGAGGTTGCTGGTCCAACTTCATTTCAAAATTTGCGAGCATACAATGGTCAGGTGTTTGAAACATACAGAGCAGCGTGCCTTGCTCGAAGCCTTCTAGAAAATGACCATCACTTGCATCAAGCAGTAGGAGAGGCAAGTGCCACTCAATCACCTTCAAATTTGCGAAGCCTATTTGTGATAATTTTAACAGCCTGTGAGCCAAGAAATCCTCTTGAGATCTGGATGACTTTTCGTGATGTAATATCTGAAGACATTCTTCACAGATACAGGCAAGAAGTTAACAATCCAGAAGCAGATTTTAATGAGGACATCTACAATAAAACTCTTTGTCTAATTGAAGAAAAAGTTCTCCTTATGTGCGGTCAACCATTGGCAAGCTATGGATTACCTGCACCAATGCAAGGGAGAGATGAAAGACTCACGAGAGAGTATCAACGTGAAGTTACTTATAATCTTGAAGAACTTCCCTACAAGCAGAAAATATGCAAGAAAAACTGACCGATTCTCAAAGAGAAGTTTACAATTCATTCATGGCAATGTTGGAAGCACAAGGTGAAATGAACAAAAACATGATGTTTCTTGATGCTCCAGGTGGTACGGGCAAGACTTTTGTAATCAATTTGATCCTTGCAAAGATTAGATCCATGAGAAAGATTGTGCTTGCAACAGCATTCAGTGGCATTGCTGCTACTCTACTACAAGGTGGCCGCACTCTTCACAGCACTTTTAAAGTACCCTTGGATACTTATCGAATGGATCAGCCAGTTTGCAAAATTACTGGTAACTCAGCCTTGGCAAATGTAATTAGAGACACCTCTGCAATCATTGTAGACGAAGCCCCAATGACGCACAAGAGTGCTTATGAAGCAATTGACCGAACACTGCAAGACATCACAGGAAACAAGAATCCCATGGGTGGCATTCCAACCTTATTTTGCGGTGATTTCCGTCAAATCCTCCCAGTGGTTAAAAATGGCACAAGGGCTAACATTGTCAATGCAAGTTTGAAACAATCCTATCTCTGGAGGCACGTTATAGTGAAGAGACTGACTACTAATATGAGAGCCTATATCTCTGATAACACAGCTGCAGCAGACTTCTCAAAATTGCTTCTCCAAATCGGTAATGGTCAGTTTCCTATCACTTCTTCACCTGACACAATTAAGATTCCAACTGCGCTTGGTAAATGTGTCGGTAATCAGAAGCAACTGAAAGACAAAGTGTACCCAGACCTGCAAAACAATGGAAAATCACCGGATTGGCTTGCTGAGAGGGCTATTATTTCGCCATTAAACAGCAATGTGAATCATTTGAACAATTCAATAATGGATGAATTTCCAGGAGACACAAAGCAATACAAGTCAGTTGATTCAGCTACTAATGAATATGAAGCTGTTCACTACCCTGTGGAGTTTTTAAACTCTTTGGAGATATCTGGAATGCCTCCACACATTTTAAATCTCAAAATTGGATCGCCAATCATGATTCTTCGATCCTTGGAACCGCCAAAAATAACAAACGGAACCAGATGTGTTATCACCAGATTGCACACCAATGTACTTGAGGCCACCATTTCCTGTGGTCCCTACAAAGGCGCAACCGTTCTACTGCCAAGGATCCCCTTAGTTCCATCGGACTCAGTACTTCCATTTAAATTCCGGAGACTCCAATTTCCTGTGAAGGTGTGTTTTGCAATGAGCATAAACAAAAGTCAAGGTCAGACATTTAACACCATTGGCGTAGACTTGACATCAGACTGCTTCAGTCACGGTATGTTCTACGTCTCCATCAGCCGGACAGGAAGTTCAGAAAAACTCTACATTCTGGCTCCAAATCAAAGCAGCAGAAATGTAGTTTACCCTGAGGCTCTTTAGTGAAAAGTTCGAGAAATGGATATGAGGAAAAACTGACATGATCTGATTGTGGTAAGTTTTTAGTATTGAATGTGCAAGATAAAATTTAAGCAAGAGTTGAAAATGACTTCAATGAAAAATTTACTATGTAACATCAAGTAACCTTCCTTTTTGATGAAAATGTTTTGTGAAGTTCCTGATTGAATTTCAGTCACTACAAGAGGTAGTTAAAATGTTAATCACCTTATGCAATCGTTGCTCTTACAACATCAACTTACTGGAAAGGTGCCCACAGATTTTGGTACCCGAGTGCGCAACAAAGCTCCGTGCGAAGCACGGGTATCTTTGCTAGTATGTATATATTTATATATACTGTGATATATGTATATATTTATATATACTCTGATATATGTATATATTTATATATACTCTGATATATGTATATATTTATATATACTCTGATATATGTATATATTTATATATACTGTGATATATATATATATTTATATATACTGTGATATATATATATATATTTATATATACTGTGATATATATATATATATATATATATATATATTTCTATATATTTCTATATACTGTGATATATATATATATATAGATTTATATATGTATATTTATATATACTGTGCTATATATATATATATATTTATATATATATTTATATATACTGTGATATATATATATTTATATATATATTTATATATACTGTGATAAATATATATATATTTATATATATATATATTTATATTTACTGTGATAAATATATATATTTATATATACTGTGATATATATATATATATATATTTATACTGTGATATATATATATTTATACTGTGATATATATATATATATATATATATATATATATATTTATACTGTGATATATATATATATATATTTATGCTGTGATATATATATATATATATTTATACTGTGATATATATATATATATATATATTTATGCTGTGATATATATATATATATATTTATACTGTGATATATATATATTTATATGTACTATGATAAATATATATATATTTATATATATATATATTTATATATACTGTGATATATATGTATTTATACTGTAATATATATATATTTATATATACTGTGATATATATATACTGTGATATATATATATTTATATATACTGTGATATATATATATATATTTATATATACTGTGATATATATCTATATATATATTTATATATACTGTGATATATATATTTATATATACTGTGATATATATATATATATTTATATATACTGTGATATATATATATATATATTTATATATACTGTGATATATATATATATATATATATATTTATATATACTGTGATATATATATATATTAATATATATACTGTGATATATATATACATATATACTGTGATATATATATACATATATACTGTGATATATATATTTATATATACTGTGATATATATATATATATATTTATATATACTGTGATATATATATATATATTTATATATACTGTGATATATATATATATATATTTATATATACTGTGATATATATATTTATATATACTGTGATATATATATATTTATATATACTGTGATATATATATATATATTTATATATACTGTGATATATATATATATTTATATATACTGTGATATATATATATATATATATATATATATTTATATATACTGTGATATATATATATATTTATATATACTGTGATATATATATATTTATATATACTGTGATATATATATATTTATATAGTTATATATACTGTGATATATATATATATATATATTTATATATATATATTTATATATGCTGTGATATATATATATATATATATATATATATATATATATATATAACCATAAATATACAAAAATAATCAGAAAAGGGCAAATCTCAAGTAAAAATTAAAGAAATGCTAAATTTATGGAATTTGACTTAAAATACCGAGTTGTTCTAAAATTGATGTTCAATTTCCTAGAACATTGCATTAGCAATTGAGCACCCCTTACAAATATTTAAATATCAACTTTTTAACATTGTTTTATAATTTAGTAGATTAGTGTCAATTCGATAATAATCCAGTGAAAAAATTGAAATAAAGACGAAAATAAAAAAACAAATATGGGGGAGGGTAGGTCCCCCTCGTACACGTGAACCAGTTAATTTTCTATTTTATCATTTTTCATAATTTTTGGGTATTTTACTAGTTTCGACATGACAATTAAGTAGATACCATTTGTTTTAATTGAAATTCAATATTTTGATTTTTCGATTTTCGTTCTTATTCTGAATAAGCGATAATAGGACGTCAGTTGGCGAAAAAAACAAACAAAACAAACCGAAAAAAAAAAGATTTTTAAAGATTTGAAGGTGCTTCTGTATTTACTAACCTGTGATTTCCACAAAATTGGCCTGGGCTCGCTCGGCAGCTGACGGAAATAACTGGAAAAGGTCGTCCGAGCATTCCTCAATTTTTAATAAACACGCTGTCTGTTTTTTAAGCTAATGCGAATCTATGGAGGCTACTTTTTTTATAAATTATAAGATATAAAAAATTAATTTTAATTGTGCAAGTTAGCGTTTAGGGTTAGGGTTAGGGTTAGATATATGTTTGTAATTTTATTTATTATATTTCCATGCTTTCACTGTTTATCATCATAATTTTCTCATAGTGATTTAATGTTTCACAATCGGGTTTTTTTTTTTTTTTTTTTTTTTACACAGTGATCACCACTTATCAAGGCCCGGAAGCCACTCAGGGATAAGGGTTATTGCAAGTACATTACGTTAGTGAGGAGATTTGCTGATATGTTTACTTAAGGGGGCGGTTCATTAGGAATTTGTTAACATTGGACTTGAAGACAACCAAGTTGTAGTCCGGAGGGAAGCAGGCAGACGGAACAGAGTTCCACAGGCGTGCAGTTCTAAGAAAGAAGCTTTGTTCATGGAATCTGCGTTTTGATTTAGGCACAGATATAGAGTGGGGGAAATTTTTCACAGTGGATTCAGCTAGATGGGTGTTTTTCGTGAAAGATTGGCGACCAGAGATTGGAGTTCAGACGAGCATCTGCCATGGAAATAACGATAAAACAAGGATAGGCTCACAACGTCTCTTCTGTGGGAGAGAGGTTGCAGGGTAGAGAAAAGGGCATCCCCCACTAAGCCACGAAGTCTATTTTGTACTCTGTCAAGGCAGGATAGGCTGTTTTTAGCAGCTCCTGCCCAGATATGGCAACAGTATTCCATCCTTGGGCGTACTTGGCTTTTATATAGATAGAGAATTGCATCCGTAGTGAGATATCTTCTGGAGCGGTAGAAGGATCCCACCATCTTTCCAGCGACCTTGGCAACAGACTTGATGTACGTGTTCCATTTCAGATCAGGAGTAAAGGTCAAACCCAGAAGCTTGTCAAAACACGGGGCCTCACCCAGACGAGAGCCATCCATCACAATTGATGCCAGATGGGGATCAGAGAGTTGATGATGTAAGGATAGGAGTTTGGTTTTGGTTGTTTCAAGTTATTCGCGCCAGCGGCTGAGCTCACCTGAGAAACTTTGTGGAAACTGTAGGTCAGTAAATGCAAAAATACTGATTCGAAAAATTACAATAAAAATAAATATTTGTTCAAACTCCTTTTTGCCAACTCCTAATTTCAACTGTAATCATCACCGTCTGTTTTCTATCTTGCTCAGCTATCCCCAAAACATACTGCTCTTCCATTTGTCTTTTTCACAGCTGCCATTATCCTCATATATTAATGCCATATGTATGTTAATAACCTGTCTATGGATGAAAGTTTTTTTCTCTTTCCTTCCTTAATTCCGTCATCCGACAGGATCGACAGAGGCGCCATTGCTTGTATAAGTCACGTTTTTCATTACTTTCACCACATAAAGAAACAGGTAAATTCCAAATACAATTACACCGAATAATTTATAGTGAAATGGGTTATGCCATTATTCTAAAATAGGGGTGTGCAACATTTTCTAACATTGAGCCAGAGCAGACATTAACAAAATATGTAAAAATGTTACGTTGTGTAATGTGTATATAAATATATTCCAAAACGACGTACATGTTTAATAGTTGAGTTTATATTTTATCTGTATATTCGTGTACGTGTAAATGTGTATATCATTTAGTTGATCGTCTAGTGTGTATATTGTAACATTTATTCAACAGTTCTAACAGGAAACGATTGATGTGGACGTATCGAAACAGTTGTAGACAAACATCTCTTTTTAACAGATGTAAATAAACACAACACATACCTGAATTATTTACAATGATTTTCATGATTCGGCCGGCATTTTCAGAGATTACAATGTTTTCATATTTTGGCTACCTGAGAAAACGTTGCTCCCTGTGTCATGGAGAGACCAACTCCCTCTTGAGTCATTCATTCTCTCTGATGTTCAGCTAACGACTGACTAGAATTTCCCCAAATCTTCATCTCATCACGTGTCTAAGACCCCAACCGCTGACGTAACATAAATCTGATTATTTGTTTATCCAAACCAAAAATTATGTTTTCCTGTATTTTCTAAAATCACATGCTTTTTGTATTTTTTTATTATTTCAGTTGTCAATCACATTTTCCTAATCGAATTGTTTATTTTTTTAATCATAGTTATCGATCCACCGACATGCCGTCACTCAAATCAATTAATATTAATAATAATAATGTTTTGAACCTTGGCCCTGCCTACCACAGTTAACACAGATATTACGCTATGATCACAGCCAAAGGGTCACAACATCACAAAAATACAAACTACTAAGTTTCTCATAAAAAAAACAAAATGTTTGAACATCATGTTTTTATTTCTAAATGCATTCACAATATTGCCGAATGCACTTAATCGCTTTCATGTTTTTGTCCAACTCCTTTTAAGAAAAATCATTTAAGGATTTCACTTTCATTTTCATGCAACCGTAACTACAAGGAAGATCTCCATCATTGTCATCAAAATTGGAAATATTTTCACATTTTCACCGGCTATGGGCAAATAGCTCCACTGCCTTATGAATGCCTTGGGAAAGGCAACGGCTAAGTGAATAAGACCCAACAAAAAATCTTGTTTGGAGTCCTGATCGGCAGATGGTGAAGCATTGCGACACCTTTCCGGCAACTCCTGTAGCTGCGTTGCTTCTCACTATATTGGCTTGGCTTTTCATTGGATTTTGTCTGAAACGCTGAGAGGGGGACCCTGGTAACTGGGCAAACCTATCACCTGCCCAGGCCTGCATGCACAAGCCAATTCTAGTTTCAAACTGTATAGCCACAGCAGATGCTGGAGTGTACCATACTAGGTGCAGAATGCCATTGTTTTATTAGACAGAAGGTTGCCACTTAATCACTTTAATTATAATTCTCACAGGCTTCCCATAGACTTGAAGTTCTTGAATTTTTATTTTTGCCTTGAAAAGGCCTTATTTCTATTGTTACCTTGAAAAATTCTTGAAAATATGGAAAATGTCTTGAAAAGTTCTTGACAATTGTATTCTTTTTGTCCAGTAAAATTTTGTGTTGAAATATTAAACATAAAATCGAAATAAATACTATTAAATTATTTTTTTTAAAGTATTAATAAAAATACCATTAAGATTTTGTTTTAAATATTGAAAATAAAATCGAAATACATTGTTTTGAAATTGCATTGTTTTATTGTGGATACAAGAGTTACGTCCCTTTATCACAACTGCATTTTCTTTCGGCCCATACAGCCAATTTTTCAATGTTTCTCACTTTGTGTGTGTTTGTGTGTGTGTGTGTGGGGGGGGGGGTGTGATTCAAACCTCCCTTTATTTTTGCTTTCATTTATAATTTAATTATGGGGATGGATGTCACAAGGGTTGGAGGAGTAGTAGCAGCCACCATAAATAAAAATACCCCTCCCTATAAAAAACTTTCCTTGAGCAGACGTGACTCTCCACTCTCCAATGGCAAATTCCCCCCCCTCCCCTCGCAAAAAATTTGTGATGACCGAAAATTAGGCCGGCTGGGCAAAAAAAAAAAAAAAAAAAAAAAAATGGACAAGCCTGTAGCCATCATGGTTGGAAATTTAAAAGCCATAAAAAGAGTTGATATTTGAGATGCAATAAAAAGCCTTTAAAACTACTTCAAAACACAAAAAAAAAAAAAAAAAATGATGCAGGTAGGTTGCAAAGTAACTAAGTAGCCTTGGTGCCTGGCGTTGCTTGAGTGTTTGGAGGTGTGTGTTGATCAAAAAAAAAAGTAAATAAAGGTGGTAGTAGGCAGGCCGGCTTGAACCCGTACCACGGAGAAAAAGAACGTGAAAAAAAAAAAAATGTGACATCTTTGCCGTTACGTCGATCGCCAAACTGAAAGTGGTGAAGATTTAAATTAAGGCTAGTCAATCAAAAAGAGGGGAGGACTATCGAAAATTTGGCGCTACAAAGCAACCCCATTTTGTAGAAAAGTACCCAGTGGAGGGTAAAGGAATTAATGTTTTTGGCCAATTTTTCGATATTTGTCGTCCGAAGGGTCGACTTCGAAACGATATGGATCTCGTGAAAATCCGTCGCCTCTGCTGAAAGTTTTAGGCATACATACATACATACATACATACATACATACATACATGGCGATTGTCACTTCTTGACAGAAGAAGACCACTTTTCCATTGCTTTATTGTTGATTACTTAATCATTTATTGTTGATTACTCAATCATTTTCATGTATTTTTAAAATATATATTTTTTTAATTTATTTTATTTTGTATACATACATACATACATACATACATACATACATACATACAGGCGAGATTTATATAATAGATGGTAACATTTCTTTGTTGTATATTTGATTTTTTACCACCCCAATTTTTGCTTTGAAAACTTGATTTGTCTGGAGACGGCCTTGAAAAACTTTGAAAAGTCCTTGAAAATGAAAATTGAAAATCTGTACGAACCCTGTTATAAGTCTACATACGAGTTCCGGCCCTCATTTTTGTTACAAAGTTCAAATGTGGTCCAATAAATATTTAAAAAAAAAAAAAAAATACTATCTGAGGGTCACATTAACTAGTCTGACAGACTGGGTTGTGGCCTGCAGGCTGAATGTTGCACACCTCTGTTCTAAAACAACTTATTTTTACTTAAAACTATGTTTTAGTAAAAAAAAATAAAACATTAAATGCAGTTAGTTATAGCTAGTTGATACAGCTACGTGAAATGCTATAAAAAGTGGTGCCAGGTTTGAAAATTAAAATGACAGAATTTTTAATTTAAAAACAAAAGTAGTGTAAAGTTTGACGAATTAAAATGAAAAAAAACAAAAAAACAAAGACAACAAACAAAAAAAAACAAAGAGCAGTGTACTCACAGTATCATTACAGCTAGTTTGGAACCTCGATAATCACTCAAACATCTAAAATTAAAGCAAGATATTAGTAGAAACACATTCAACTGAACTCACCAATTGTGCGAAAATATTTTTTACTAGTATTTTGTTTGATTTTCGATTTTTGAGCAATTATCATGACTCCAAACTGGTTGTAATGAAACTCCAGGCACACCACCACAGGCTTTACATTTGTTTTTAAGTAAAATAGCTAGTTAAAATTAAGTTCCTCCTCCTCCTCCTCCTCCTCCTCCTCCTCCTCCTCCTCCTCCTCCTCCTCCTCCTCCAACAACAACAACAACAACAACAACAACAACAACAACAATGTATCCAGGTAGGTAGAAGAGTAACTTGCTTTTTGTAATATTTATTCTGGATTTATTTTTCAATGTATTCTGATACATGTCCATATTTGCTTCAGTACTTACTCTAAAAAATGGTTACCTGTCTTCTGTATTTTGTTTGATTCAAAAGTATAAAATAAACATATAGTTACAAATAAACTTACATTCAACCATGGCTACCGAGAGAGAAGCGGCCGTGATTCAACGTACGTTTATCTTCTTCTTCTTCTTCTTCTTCTTCTTCTTCTTCTTCTTCTTCTTCTTCTTCTTCTTCTTCTTCTTCTTCTTATCACAATCATCATCTTTAATATCTACTGTTAAGAGAAACATTTTCACACCCTTCATATATATCAATTAAGCAGACACCCCTTCCCACACCCAATCCTTAGCAGACGGAGTCAAAATGAGGCTGGCCGAGCGACCTAGATTTCTACACCCACGCAATGACCTTCAACTGTCGCCAACAAGAAAAACGCGGGAGAATCAAAGCAGTTCAACGAAGGCGGTGGACACGGAAACATGTGTGGGGGCATTCTGCTCGAAAAATGGAAACACCGCGGTTGATTCGCATGGTGAAAAAAAAAAAAAGAAAAACAACTCGTCGACTGGTATCGTGCCACAAAGGAACAATATATACCCACCTTGGCACTAATCGATTGGAATTCACGCCGTGCTGATAAGGAATAACATATATCCACCTTAGCATAAATGGATTGGAATTTACGAGAATCGATCCTTCAAACCAGCACCTCATAAAAGGGAAAGAAGCTTCGGGTGAATTGAACGTCGACTCAACAAAAGAAGTTAAGTAACTCTTTCTAAATTGTTTTTGCTAGATCAATTATGTGAACTGTTGAATGCCCCATGAAAAGAAGAAAGAAAGAAAAAGAAAAATGGGGAAAAGAAAAGCAACCCTCCAACTAAGGTTTTTTTTTCCTAAATGCTGAATCCCCCCCCCCCTTGTTAATCGGCCCATAAGTAACATATCATTGACTATAAAAAAAAGGAAAAAGAAAAAGAAAAGAAATGGGGAAAAGAAAAGCAACCCTCGAACTAAGGTTTTTTCCCTAAATGCTGAATCCCCCCCCCCTGTTGATCGACCCATAAGTAACATATCATTGACTATAAAAAAAGGAAAAAGAAAAAGAAAAAATGGGGAAAAGAAAAGCAACCCTCGAACTAAGGTTTTTTCCTAAATGCTGAATCCCCCCCCTGTTGATCGGCCCATAAGTAACATATCATTGACTATAAAAAAGGAAAAAAGGAAGAAGAAAACAAAAAAAGGGGGAAAGAAAAGAAAATAAAAAAAATAGAGGAAAGAGGGAAAAACTATCTCTATATCTTGAGACTTTCAGTGTGACCCCCCCCCTCTGAGTATCACTCATATCTCGTTGATTCTCATCGAAGAGAACAAAAAGAACCTTCCTAAGGCAATCGAAATATCACTCATCCCCCCCCTCTCCTTGTCCCAAATCATTGTCTGCATGTATATATTCTTTTATTCTTTTTTTTTTCCATGTTATTTCAGTTATGATTTCAGTTGCATGTTCTGTTTTCGTAGTTACATTTTACCCGGTTCAATTTGTTTAAATAAATTGTTGATTTAATAACTCTCATACCCGTGTCGACTTGTGTTTCTTTTGTTTGCCTTACATTGCCGCCCGTGAATGCCTCGAGTATATTCCACGACGATTCTGGTCTGAACCTGGACACTGTACCATAGAGACCGCATAATTTGCAGTCGGTACCCGTCAAACTTTTCTTTTTCTTAAAACGCGTGCCCGGCCTTGGGATTTTCTCTGAGAACTCCAACCTTGGTACCGTACAGGGAGGTTCTCGTCAAGAAACAGGCTCGTGGTACCGTCACATGGGGGCTCTCCGGAGATCAGTTATACACCAAGCAAGTGTAATTTCCTTGCTTGAATAAAAAAAAAATCCTCGTGAACGTACTTGTGCATTATACACGGACGGTAAGGCAAAATGACGGACACCGACGAATTCCTTAAAAATCCATCCCCAGATAAATTATATAGATTAAAAAAAGATGATCTAATAGTAATAGGAAAGAAATTAGACCTAGAGGTTAGGGGAGCTATGAGGAAAAGCCAGTTAATGAGAATAATAGCTGAGCACATGGTAGACAATGACCGCTTCGATGAAGAAGTGCTGGAAGATTTACCGGCGGAGAAAACGATCATGACTCCTGATCAGGTCGAATTAGAGAAAGCCAGAATAATGGCGAAAGCCGAGGTAGAAAAAGCTCGAATCGAGCAAGAGATTAGGATGAGCGAATTAAGTATAGCTCACCAGCCACAGCAAGTCGGACAAAACAGATTCGACATAACTAAACAAGTGCGATTGGTCCCAAAATTTGTAGAAAAGGAGGCGGACGATTACTTTGCACACTTCGAGAGAACCGCCCTAAATATGGGCTGGCCACAAGAGTGTTGGGCAATGCTGTTACAAACGGCATTAAGCGGTAAGGCCCAAAAGACATATGCGGCACTTCCAGCGGAAGACTGTGCCGATTACGAGGTAGTAAAAGAAGCAATTCTTAAAAATTATGAACTCGTCCCACAAGCTTATCAACAGAAGTTCAGAAACTCAAAGAAAAGTGAGGGACAAACCTACGTAGAGTTCGTTAAACTCAAAGAGAATTATTTTGATCGGTGGTGCAATGCCAAAAACATAGAGGGTAACTTCAACAAATTGAAACAACTCATGTTAATTGAGGAATTTCAAAACTGCATACCCGATGACATGAGGATACACCTGACCGACAAAAAGGCTGAAACAGCAATCGATATAGCCACGGCAGCCGACGAATACATATTGACTCACAAGAGAAGCAGGGCAAAACTACAGGGGCCCATGCAGTCACAGGTCAGGGAACATTGTGCAGTAAAGACACTGTACGAAAATCCACGAGTACCCATCAGAAATCCCCTCAACACAACCAACCGACCAGTACTGGGACGGGAAGCAAGACCTATAGTATGCTTCAACTGTGGGAAGCCAGGTCATGTAGCTGCAAAGTGTCAGGCGAAACGATTCACGGAGATGAATCGGAATACCCCAGCCAAACCACAAGGGGCGATATCTCAGGGAATAGATGAAACGTACGAACCCTTCATATCGAAAGGATATATCGCGCGAGATAAGGAAGGTCAAGGGGAACCCATTAACATTCTCAGGGACACGGGAGCATCCCAATCCCTAGTGAAAAGAGGATGCATGCCTAAAGAAGCGACAAGAGCCGCAGGTAGAGCGACCACGATAAGGGGCATAGGAAACAGACCCATAACGATTCCACTATTTAAAGTCCACTTAGTGTCAGATTGGGGCTCAGGAGAAATAACTGTAGGCGTAATTGACGAATTACCAATGACAGGGGTAGCCATGATACTAGGAAATGACATCACGAAATATCAAGACGGGAAACCCATAGGGGTGACCACAAGAAGTAGAGCGATAGAGAGGGGAAATGTAGAAGACAAGCCGTCAGGGGAAAAACAACCGAGACCGGTGGTAACACCCCAACCTTGTTTACCCGTGCCACGACAAGTGCTGATCAAGGAGCAACAGAATGACGGCGACCTAAAACCCTTATTCTGTCGGGTTGGAGAAGAATATCCTAACAAATCAAAAAGTCAATATTTCCTCAATAGGGGCGTACTAATGAGGAAATGGAATGCCCCCAAGACAAAGGGAGAGTCGGGAGATACTGTGTGGGAACAAGTAATGGTACCCGACATGTATCGAGAGGATATCATGAAAGTGGCACAGAGATACCACTGGCGGGCCACCTAGGTGTCAACAAGACCCTAGAAAAGTTGACCAGACATTTCTACTGGCCAGGAATCGTGGGAGATGTCAAAACGTTCTGTAGAACTTGTGGGACGTGCCAAAAGACTGGAAAACCCAACCAGAATATTCCCCCGGCCCCACTCCAACCTATACCGGCAGTGGAAGAACCGTTTAGTAGGGTAATAGTGGACTGTGTAGGACCGCTACCCAAAACCAAAACAGGACACAAATTTATATTAACTATAATGTGCACGTCCACAAGGTTTCCAGAGGCGATCCCACTGCGCAACATATCAACGAAAAAGGTGGTAGATGCCCTGATAAACTTTTTCACTAAAATGGGGCTACCCAGAACCATACAGACAGACCAAGGATCTAATTTTATGTCGAGGTTATTCGAGCAGGCTACGGAGCAACTGGGAATCACCCACATAAAATCCAGCGCTTATCACCCTCAATCGCAGGGGGCTCTGGAACGCTTCCACGCCACCCTGAAAACCATGCTCAGGGGCTATTGTATGGAACACGATGCCGAATGGGATCAGGGGATCCCATTTGTGCTTTTCGCAGCTCGAGAAGCCGTCCAAGACTCGTTGGGGTTCAGTCCCTTCGATCTAGTCTTCGGTCATCAGGTACGAGGACCATTAAAAATGATAAAAGAGAAATGGGTCAGCGATGAACCCTTGCCAAATAACATGACGGATTACGTCACTAAAATGCGACAAACCTTAGCCGAAACACGGAAGTTAGCTAAGACCCACCTAGAAAGTAGTCAGAGGGTCATGAAGACCACATACGATAAAAAGGCAGTAGATAGAAAGTTCGAAGAAGGAGAGGAAGTGTTAGTATTCATACCCCTGAGTGGTCAACCATTCAAGTCGAAATATCAGGGACCGTACACAATTACTGAAAAGATAAGCCCACTAAAGTATAAGATATCTACCCCCAAGCGTAGAAACAAAACTCAAGTATGTCATGTGAACATGATGAAAAAATATTTCAGGAGGGCGGGAGAAAAATCAATATTGACAGCACAGTGTCACAATGAAGCTGTAAGTGATGAGTACCCCGAAAGAGATCTTCCTGTAGAAAAGGACCCACCCATTAAGTTAAAGAATTCAGAGATAATGAGTAACCTAGGGTGCAAACTTGCACACTTACCGCCGAAAGAAGGGCAAAAGTTACAAGGAATGGTAACAGAATATAGCGACCTATTTGCTGACGCACCTACGCGCACAAGAGCAATAGTGCACGACGTTGAGCTAAAGGAGAGCGAACCAATTAAACAACATCCGTATCGCATAAGTCCGAAGAAATTAGAGATAATGAAAACGGAGATAGACTACATGCTCGAACACGAGATAATAGAGCCCAGTCAAAGTGAATGGGCATCACCGTGCGTGCTGGTCGATAAACCGGACGGAACAGTGAGATTCTGTACAGATTATCGCAGAGTGAACGCGATAACCAAGGCAGACGCATACCCTATGCCACGAATAGACGACTGTATAGATAAGATAGGACATGCCAAATACATCACCAAATGCGACCTTCTTAAGGGATACTGGGCAGTGCCTCTAACCGAGAGAGCCAAGCAAATATCGGCGTTTGTAACCCCAGAAAGAGCATACCAATATCGCGTAATGCCATTTGGGATGAAGAATTCCCAAGCAACATTTGTAAGACTGATGAACACATGCCTTGCTGGGATTAAAAACGTAGATACATATGTCGATGACATAGTCATTTACAATGACACATGGGCAGAACATATCGAAACAATTGAAAAAGTATTTAAGAGGTTAAGAACGGCCAAATTAACCATAAACTTAGCTAAAACAGAGTTCTGCCAGGCCGAGGTCAAATATCTAGGGCATGTGGTTGGCCATGGGAAGATCACCCCAGCAAAGGCCAAAGTAGAAGAGATAAAGAATTATCCCATACCAAAAAATGTTAGGAGTTTAAGGAGATTCCTGGGCATGGCAGGGTATTACCGCCGGTTCTGCAGGAATTTTGCATGTCTCACTGCGCCACTGACAGAGCTGTTGAAAAAGCACAAGCGATTTCAATGGACACCCGAATGTCAAGAAGCAGCTGAGAAGATCAAGCTAATGTTAAGCAGCGAGCCAGTGTTAAAGGCTCCATCGTTTGACAAACCCTTCAGTGTGGCGGTAGATGCCAGCAATAGCGGGATAGGAGCAGTACTGTTACAAATGGGGGAGGATGATCAACTACACCCAGTCAGTTACTACTCAAAGAAACTGAGCAAGTTTCAAAAGTCCTACTCCACAATAGAGAAGGAAGCTTTGGCGTTAGTGATGAGTTTATCTCATTTTGAAGTCTATGTATCCTCGGTGCATGGCCCGACTATCCTATACACAGACCACAACCCATTGATATACGTCAATAGAATGAAAAATAAAAACCGGCGAGTACTCTCCTGGAGTCTCATATTGCAGGAATTCGACCTAGACATCAGACACGTAAGGGGTCGGGATAACGTAATAGCGGACGCCTTATCACGTAGATTCGAAACTGAAAGGGAAGAAAAGGGGCGGGGGAAAATTCATAAAATAGCTGTAGGAAAAAGTGATGGAAACTCCACGAACATCATTTCTTTAGAGTGACACAAGTTGGTGTCCTTAATCTCAAATATTATTTTCTTGTCTCATACGAGTAATTTTATTTTAAATACATATAAATATAAAAAAAAAGAGGAACAATTCTCTTTTTTTTTTCTCTTATGGAGGAAGGTGTTAAGAGAAACATTTTCACACCCTTCATATATATCAATTAAGCAGACACCCCTTCCCACACTCAATCCTTAGCAGACGGAGTCAAAATGAGGCTGGCCGAGCGACCTAGATTTCTACACCCACGCAATGACCTTCAACTGTCGCCAACAAGAAAAACGCGGGAGAATCAAAGCAGTTTGACGAAGGCGGTGGACACGGAAACATGTGTGGGGGCATTCTGCTCGAAAAATGGAAACACCGTGGTTGATTCGCATGGTGAAAAAAAAAAAGAAAAACAACAAAGGAACAATATATACCCACCTTGGCACTAATCGATTGGAATTCACGCCGTGCTGATAAGGAATAACATATATCCACCTTAGCATAAATGGATTGGAATTTACGAGAATCGATCCTTCAAACCAGCACCTCATAAAAGGGAAAGAAGCTTCGGGTGAATTGAACGTCGACTCAACAAAAGAAGTTAAGTAACTCTTTCTAAATTGTTTTTGCTAGATCAATTATGTGAACTGTTGAATGCCCCATGAAAAGAAGAAAGAAAGAAAAAGAAAAATGGGGAAAAGAAAAGCAACCCTCGAACTAAGTTTTTTTTCCTAAATGCTGAATCCCCCCCCTTGTTAATCGGCCCATAAGTAACATATCATTGACTATAAAAAAAAAGGAAAAAGTAAAAGAAAAAAAATGGGGAAAAGAAAAGCAACCCTCGAACTAAGGTTTTTTCCTAAATGCTGAACCCCCCCCCTGTTGATCGACCCATAAGTAACATATCATTGACTATAAAAAAAGGAAAAAGAAAAAGAAAAAAATGGGGAAAAGAAAAGCAACCCTCGAACTAAGGTTTTTTCCTAAATGCTGAATCCCCCCCCTGTTGATCGGCCCATAAGTAACATATCATTGACTATAAAAAAGGAAAAAAGGAAGAAGAAAACAAAAAAAGGGGGAAAGAAAAGAAAATAAAAAAAATAGAGGAAAGAGGGAAAAACTATCTCTATATCTTGAGACTTTCAGTGTGACCCCCCCCTCTCTGAGTATCACTCATATCTCGTTGATTCTCATCGAAGAGAACAAAAAGAACCTTCCTAAGGCAATCGAAATATCACTCACCCCCCTCTCCTTGTCCCAAATCATTGTCTGCATGTATATATTCTTTTATTCTTTTTTTTTTCCATGTTATTTCAGTTATGATTTCAGTTGCATGTTCTGTTTTCGTAGTTACATTTTACCCGGTTCAATTTGTTTAAATAAATTGTTGATTTAATAACTCTCATACCCGTGTCGACTTGTGTCTCTTTTGTTTGCCTTACATTGCCGCCCGTGAATGCCTCGAGTATATTCCACGACGATTCTGGTCTGAACCTGGACACTGTACCATAGAGACCGCATAATTTGCAGTCGGTACCCGTCAAACTTTTCTTTTTCTTAAAACGCGTGCCCGGCCTTGGGATTTTCTCTGAGAACTCCAGCCTTGGTACCGTACAGGGAGGTTCTCGTCAAGAAACAGGCTCGTGGTACCGTCACACTACTCTAAAAAAAAAGGTTAATCCGAGGTCAAGTAAACCTCTGCCTGGAAAATGTACCCTTTTAACTCCAATTCTTCTTCTTTTTTTCTTCTTTGTTCTTTTTTCCTCTTCTTTATTTTTAAATTTTTTTTCTAATTCTCATTCTTCATTTTTCTTTTTCTTTTATTTTTCTTCTTCTACATTTCTTTATCTTTTTTTGATTTCTTAATTTTTTCTTCTTTTTCGCATTCTTCTTCATGCCTTTTTTCTTCATTTTTTTTCTTTTTCTTCTCCATTTTTTCTTTTAATCTTCTTCATTTTTTTCTATTTCTTTTTCTTCATTTTTCTTGTTCTCATTTTTCTTATTATTCTTAGTCTTCTTCTTTTTCTTATTATTATCTTTAGCATCCATCCTAAAAGTACTGGTTCCCCTTGTATTTTGTTTATATTAGAGGCGTCAGAACTTTTTATATTAAGAACTGTCTGCGACCAATTGCAACAAAGGATTTGCTCTCTTAACACAAATAGACCAATTAATGACAACTATTTTAAACTGAAGACAAATCTTCTTATTTGAATATTTGGAAAATATAAATCAGTGTTTAGTTTTTTTATCTCTGCTCTGAATATTTGCTGATTTTACAATATTTTTTTATTTCACTTTCTTTTATTTGTTTATTTATACATTTATTAAAATAGAATTGCCATTAAAGTGTTTTATCTATTCGAATGCTTTATCTTTTCTGTCTTTGACTGCTGGTGAAAGAAAATTTATTCTAGACTGCAGAAATCTGCGGAAAATCCATCTTTGCAAAAAGTGGCACTCAACATGGGGACAGAAATAAAAACAGTCACAGTCTAGAAGGATTTCTTTTTCTGGGGTAAAAAACGATCAAGTATCTAAACAGATACTACACTTTAATGGTAATTTTATATTTAAAAGTAAAAAATAAAAATAAAACTGAAAAAAAGAAAGATATTGTAAAATTGGCAAATATTTAAAACTGTAAGAATTTTCTTACAGGACCGATGGCCGGTCTTTCAATTAAGAAAGTAGACACATGTATAAAGTCGTAATGGCAATGGGAAAAGAGAAAAAACAAACGCAGATGAATAATATAAAAAGTTGACGTTTCATTTATTGTACTAAAAGGTATAAAGAAAATAACAGAGAAGAAAAAATCCGAGAATGTACATTTCCTTCCCTGCCTAGTTGTAAGTTCATGCCAAATTTCAGAAAAATTTAATGAACAGTCATTGAGAATTTTTGGAACGGACGAACAGAGAAACAGATGAACAGACGAATGGAAAAGATGAATTCTAAGGTCCAAATCCCACTAAGTCAGTGGACCAAAAATAACTGGAAGTACTGGATGACGTCACAGAAAACTGAATAATAGAGAAAGCTAGATCAGCAGGAATGATGATTCTAGAACATTGGAAAGGCTGGATGATTCTAGAATCTTGGCAGTAGGAAAAGCTGGAGCATCAGGAATAAGGATTCTAGAACCTTCGACGTAAGAAAGGTTGGTTCAACAAAAATGATGATTCTAAAAACTAGGCAGTAGGAAAGGCTTGATCAATAAAAATGATGATTCTAAAAACTAGGCAGTAGGAGAGACTGGATAAACAGAAATGATAGTTCTACAATTTGGGCAGAAAGAAAAGCTAGATCAACAGGAATTATTATTCTAAACTGAGCATTAGGAAAAGCTAGATCAACAGAAATATGACTCTAGAAAATTGACAGTTATAAAATTCTAGTCAAGAGAAATGAGGATTCTAGAACCTAGGCAGTAAGAAAAGCTAGATCAACAGAAATGATTACTCTAGAAAATTGGTAGTAAAAAAAAAAAAACTGGATCAACAGAGATGATTATCCTAGAATCTTCTCATTAGGGAAGACTGAACGAACATAAATGATGACTCTAAAATCTTGGAAGTAAAAAAGAGGCTGAAGTAACAGGAAATATGAAACCTGGGCAGTGGGAAAAGCTAGATCACCAGCAATGATGATTCTAGAATCTGGTCAGTAGGAAAGGATGGATCAAAAGAAATGATTATTTTAGAACCTTGGCAGTAGGAAAGAATGGATTAACAGAAATGACGATTCTAAACTTTGGGCAATAGGAAAGTCAGGTAAACGGGAATGAGGATTCTAGAAACTTTGCAGTAAGAAAAAACTGGCGTAACAGAAATGATGATTCTAAAATCTGGGCAGTACGAAAGGCTGGATCAGTGAAAATGATGATTCTAGAATCTGGTCAGTAAGAAAAGCTTCATCAACAGGAATGATGATTCTAGAAACTTAGAAGTAATAAAGACTGGACTAATAGATATGGTGATTCTAGAATCTAGGCAGTAGGAAATACTAGCTCAATAGATATGGTGATTCTAAAATCGTGGCAGTACAAAAGGCTAGATCAACAGGAATGATTATTCTAGAACCTGGGAACTAGGAAAAGCTAGATCAACAAGAATGATTATTCTAGAAACTGGGCAGTAAAAAAAAGCTAGGTAAACAGGATTGATGATTCTAGAACATTGGCAGTAGGAAAGGCTGGATCAAAATGAAAGATGATTCTAGAACTTTAAGAAAGGCTGGATCAATAGAAATGATGATTCTTTAACCATATCACTGGGAAAAACAGACTAACAGAAAGTATGATTCTAAAATCTAGGCAATTGGAAAGGCTGGATTAACAGGAATGATAATTAGGATAATTCTAGAACCTTGGCAGTAGTTAGGATTGGACTAATAGAAATGATGATTGTAAAATCTGGGCAGTATCAAAGGCTGGATCAAAAGGAACGATAATTCTAGAACCTCGGCAGTATGGAAAGATAGATCAACAGGAATGATGAGTCTAGAATCTGGGCAGTAGGAAAGGCTGGATCAACAAAAATTGAAGAGAGCATCTGGTCAGACAGGCTGCCACTTTCCCATTTGATGGAGTGTGTAATCCCCTGAACACTAGTCTCTCAAATCGACGTCACTGGAAATATAAGTCATTTCAATCCAAAATAATATCAAGTTGATAACTGGGCTTATTGTATAAAAATAACACGGTAATTATTCACTGAAAGTTATAAAACTCTAATCATTCATAAGTTTCTGACTCATATGCAGATGCTTGGGGACTGGCGGTTTCTATTAGTAAAATTTGGGCGATCAACCTTAAATCTGGGGACTAGTCTCTTTACAGTGTGATTTAGCAGCTTGAAATCGAGTGAGACTTAAATCAATGGTTTTTCTTTTCCCTGAATAATGTTGGTCCTCTGGCGATCAGACTGAATGTATCCTCGGGGCTATTTTGCCTTTTGTTATATTGAGAATCAGGTGGGCTTAACTCCGCTTCCTGAATTTCATAATTTTATTTCATAATTTTCAGTTTCAAGCAGTTTTTGAAATTCTCAAACTTAAAAAAAAACTTTCCTTTTTTTCTTCTTCCTCAAATCTATATCTCTGACCACCATTCTCAACAGGTGGGTTCATTACCTTCGCCTCTCATTACCTTTCACCATCACTCACACGGGAGGTTCCTCTTCCTCTTGCTTTATTTGTATTTTGTATAAATAAAAATAAATAAATTGGTTATCTTTTGGGGATAACTGAATTCCCAAACAATAATTAATGGGCACTTGAATGCATACCTGCTATCTTGATTTTCCTATCCAAAGAAACTCGTAATATCTGGCCTATATTTTGGGTGAACTACAAATAATTTGAATACCTCAAAAATTCATTATATCCACAAATGTATGTAATAAATCAATATCATAATAACCTTTTTTAACAATCCTTTTTCTTTCCATCATCATCATCATCATCATCATCATCATCATCATCATCATCGTCATTGTCGTTGTCGTCATCATCGTCGTCATTATAGTTACATCCAATGACATTGTCACAAAATAATGATTCTAGAATTTGGGCGGTAGAAAAGGCCTGATAAGCAGAAATGATGATTCTAGAACCTAGGCAGTAGAGAAAAGCTAGATCAACAGGAATGATGATTTTAGGATCTGAGCAATAGGAAAGACTGGTTCAATAGGAATAATGATTCTAGAACCATAGCAGTATGAAAGACTGTGTCAATAGGAATAATGATTCTGGAATCTTGGCAGTGAGAAAGGCTCAATAAAGACAAAAAAATGATTCTAGAAACTTAGCAGTAGGAAAAGTTAGATCAACAGAATTGATGAGTCTAGAACCTGGACAAAAAGAAAAACTGGATCCAAATGAATGATGATTCTAGAATATGGGCAGTGGGAAAGGCTGGATGAACAGGAACAATGATTCTAAACCCTTAGAATAAGGAAAGGCTGGATTAACAAGAATTATGGTTCTAGAACCTGGACAGTAGGTAATACTGGATCAACAGAAATAATGATTCTAAAACGTGGGCAGTGGTTAAAGCTGGGTCAACAGAAATGATGATTGTAGAAACTGCACAGTAGGAAATACTGGATCAACAATAATGATGATTCTAGGATCTGGGTAGTGGAAAAGACTAGATCAACAGGAATAATGATTCCAGAACCTTAGCAGTAGGAAAGCCTGAATCAACAGGAATGATGATTCTAGAGCCGTAATAATGGCACATTATAACGGACAGCCTTCTATCATCGTTGATAGCAGGGACCGGTTCCTGAAATTGAATGCAGCATAGAATAAGCGAGCAAGGCATTTTTTAAAAATAAAAATATAAAATTATTTATTTTACGTTTAACACTGGCGGAGCATATTTAAATTAGGTGATTGTCGACCCACATCTATCGTCACCTGCGACTAGACTTTAACTGCTATGGATCTGTCATGCACGGAATCCACGCTTCGACTGAGTAAAACAATACAATTCAATTCTTCTTTCTTTCTTCATTGAATAAGAGAAAAAGAGAGTGAAATAAAGAAAGAAAGATAAAGGAAGAAAGAAAGAAAGAATAAAAGAGAAATATGCGTTTTAACGTTCATGTTTTGTTTTTACAATTCAGATGTCATCATGCAAGGCTGACCTATCTTTGTGCCCCCAATTATGTAAACAGCTTTCAATCTTTGTTTAAAATGTGCACTCATTGAGATGTGTGTGCTTGGCATAAGAACCAAAATGTTGGGGATTTCAGGGCTCCCCTGAAAGGGTTTCTCACCAATTATGCCACAAGAGAAGAGGAAAGAAAAAATGTGTGGCATGTGGCAAGTTACACTTGACTAGCAGCGCAAGTCTTCTCTCTCTTACTACCCCTTTCAAGAGTCGTCAGAGATTTACAACACAAATTTGTTTAGTGCAGTATACTTTTATAATTTTGCTTTTTATGTTTTGGGGCATGAAATGATGAAATGGACAAAATAAATACCCATTTGCTTCACCAAGAAAAGGTTGTGGCCAAGTTCTCATTTAATTTGCACTTGTCTTTGCGTACATCTTTTTGGCTCCATTAGAGAGAACGTCAACATTACACTTGAACAGCAGAAAAGGCAGCAATGAAATGCCTATAATCTGGACAGCAAGAAAAAACATGCTGATTCTGGAACCTGGATATCAGCAAAGGCAGAAAGGGCTGGAATGACGATTGTGGAACCTGGATAGCAAGAAAGGCTGGATTGGCAGGAATGATGTCCCTCAAACCTGGATTGCAGTAATAGATAGAATGACATCTTTGGAATTAGGAGAAAAAAAAAGGAACGACCATTTTAAAATCTGGACAGCAAGAGAGGCTGGAAGGGCAGAAATAATGTCTCTAGAACCTGAATAGCAGTGAAAGCCGAATTGACAGGAATGAGATCCCTGAAACTTGGAAAACTTGGAAAACAGAAAAGGCTTCAATGTACAGGAATGACATTCCTGAAACCTGGACAGCATAACAGAATATCACATGTAATTTGATGTGGATATCCCTGGGATGTAATAAGGTACCTTAGGTAAATCTAGTCTGTATGGACATGACCAAATGCTGAATAGGCAGGAACAGGCAAGTGGGATATCGACAGGAACTGGAATGGCAGGATGTTGATGGACATTGGGGAAGACAGGTGTTAAAAAAAGGAGCCAGAGCTACAAGGAATGAGTTTGAGTGTGAGCTGAAGAGCAAGACTGGGAGCAGTTATGCATCTCAGGGAGCACTTAGCAGCAAAGAGTGATGGTTTGATCACATTGTAGTATATTTGAAGATTACCCTAAATAAGCCAGTTAGTATAAATTAGATATTCTTGCTATAAAAGAAGGACAGTTTGATTGCTGCTGGGCTTGTTGCCTAGTCATGCTCGGATACTTAGAGGCTAAACATATTTCTGGTAGCTGATTATGGCAGGTCCCCAGTCAGTGAGTCATTATGTTAAGTAATTATCAGTTACATTTTGGGGTTTTTGTTTGGGCGAAGTATTTTTGAGATGAGTCAGCTTAAAGAAATATTTTCATTGAAAAACGTTCACAGGGTTTATAATCAAATATGAGAAAGATGAGAGACATGTAGACATTTAAAAGTAAACAAAATAAAGAATTCAAAGGTATACATTCACAAAAATAGATATTTTATATGTGTTTAAGAATAGAAGTTTACAGCAATAGAAGGAATAGAATGTTCATGAATATTTTAGAGTCCTTGTAGAACGGGGGGGGGGTTCTTTAGCTGAGGTATCAAAAGAGGTCAGGGTTTGATAATTAAGGGCCATGCGTTACATGGGCCTTAGTTGGTAATGCAAACTTCTCCACTCAATCGTACAAATTATGTTTCTTTAAAAGTTGTTAATAATCAGTGTTCATTGTTTTGTTTTTTTTTATTAGAAAGAAAGTTGAAGAAGGGTTAAAGTTTGTGCATCTTTGTGTTCTTTAATGTTGTAATAGATTCTTTGTCTCCTGGTCAACCCAGGTCAAAAAGGTCAATTGAGCTCTGCTGCGACCCATGAGAGAGACGTGTGTTGTCAATCCGGGGTCAGGAAAAGAAGAGGTCGAGATATCTTTGTTTAACCTTTTTATCTATTTGGTAGTGATGGAACGATTCCAATATTTTTCCATATTCCGTGCTAAATTCCTAATTTTGATACAATTACCGATTCTGATTCTTCATAAATCTCTGAATATTTTACTTTAAAATTGTTATATTTTCTCGATTACTGTAAAAACACATCTTAAATGTGCATATATTTTCTAAAACATAAACACACACTTCTGAGGGGATGATCGGGTTAGGGGTAAGGTTGGATTTTACTTTTACTGGAAGTTTAAATCAATAAATAATTACTATTTTATCATTACTACCAGGAATGAAAGATTTTTATGTAACTAAAATCAAATAAAAAAATGATAATTAAAGGAATCATTTTTGGCATCAGGAAATAGGCACACATTTTTCCGATTCTGATACACCAAAAAGATCCGATTTTTCCGATTCCCAATTTCAATTCCGATTAATCGTCCCAACACTACTATTTAGTCTTATGCTCAGCTCACTTGAAAGATGGCATCTGATTGGGCAAGCTGGAAGGTAAGTTTTATGCCTGTGCAAATCAGCCTTGAGCTTCTAAACAAAAGATATTTAAACTAGTAAGCAGTTAAGTATCGCTGCTGCTGCTACAAGATATGACATTTGATAATCCCTCCAACTAAGCAACAATGACTCGGGGTAAATACTCATTGATGCTATTACAGTTTGAAATAATTAGCATGTTATCTGCCCATCTTTGCATTAATTTCAGCCATTTTTTTTTATGTTCGTGTGTTCATCTAGTGGGAAAAATTATTATGATTTTTATTTTTTTACTCACGTTCACCTCCTAATAAGGCATATCACTACTTGGACATAAAACGCTACTATTTGGGACTGGGCCTAGGAAAGATAAGGATGTTACTTTTCGTTAGATTTGAACTTCTGCATATCAATACAGTCAGAGAAGCAGGTAGCAGGAAGGGAATTCCAAAGTCCAGCTGTTAAAGAGAAGAAGCTATTAGAGTAGAAAGCTTTCTGGCATTTAGCGACGTCAACAGTGAAGAGGTGAGATTTTGTTGCTGAGCGGGGTTGTCATTTATGTACGTAGAGGGGATACAAGTGAAACGAGTTCATCAAAGCACATTCCATTAAAATATTTATAAAACAGGCACAGAGCTGCAACATTGTGGTGATGGGACAGGGGTTGGAGCTTAGTTGACAAAGTGGGACCTATTAGATTGAAAACTTTTTTGAACGCTATCCAAAAGGGGAAGACTAGTGGTAGATGCACTAGCTCAGATGTGGCAACAATATGCATGGGCAAATGGTAACCTTGTAGAGGTACAGGGTACTCTCAGGTGTGAGTAGTCTTCTAACTTGGTAAAGGGAACCCACCTCCTTTGCAGTAGCCTTCGGAACGTTCTCAATGTATTACTCACGAATGTTAGGCCGAGGAGTTTGAAGGGAGAATTCTCAGGTAGGGTGTTATTTGTCATGGATATGGATGGTTTGAGAGGCGTCTTGTAATTGTTAAAAGAGAGCAGCTTAGTCTTACTAGCATTAAATGTTACCATTCATTTGTAATATATTAAGCAGAGATACACTTCCCTTACACCACTAATCCTAATGGACTTATTATAGCCTTTTGTAACATGAGGGTTTAGTAGTTTTTTTAGCAGTGTATTTATTGTAAATAAATGGAGCAAGGAGCGGCCATTTTTGGGCGATCTTAACACTCCTAGTTTGTAACCATGTTAATTCCGTCTTGTGTGTTTTATTCATGCTAAGCTTCAGCCTCTGTCCCATCGACGAAACGTTGCATCCCTCTGCCTGTTCTACAAGTATTTTAATGGTGAATGCTCTGACGAACTGCAGACATTTGTGCCCCCACGACATAGACACCCCCCACAAACCCGACAGGCAGCTAAATCCCACCCCCACATAGTAGAGATCCCTAGATGTAAAAGATCTTTCTACTCCAGTAGTTTCTTCCCCAAAATCGCTAGACTCTGGAATTCCATTCCAGGTCCCTGCTTCCCTACCTGTACTGACATGCAGAAGTTCAAGTGTAACGTGAACCGTCATCTTGCTGCCTAAATCCTAACATAGTGCTCCAGCAGTTGCTAGCCCTGGTAGTAGCCCCCTACACCAAAGTGGCAATGTGCCTTGTTTGGAGTGAAAATGTAATTAAAAAAAAAAAAAATGCTAAGTGTTCCAGCAAGTACACATTGATTGACGATGAAGCATGAATAATGCAGAGGAACAGTATGAAAACAATTTGAAAAAACAACAAAACAAAAAAACAAAAAAATGGTGAAAACGGTGAAAACCTACAACCCAACAAACCAGAGTAAGTACTGTGTTAGCAAGGAATGGAGAAAATAGCATTGTTAGGCACAACTAAAGAATGGGACAGTGCCGAAGAGGAATGGTCGCACTATATTTAAAGAGTAAAGTTTTTTTTGCTGCCAATGATAAGTAAAGGTAAGAATCATGCTATTTTTTTTTAATCAGTTATTGGGGCCTAAACATTATGCTATCCTCAGGGGTTTAGTCGAAAACAAGCCTGAGTAGAAAACGTTTGAATAACTGTGTACTCTAATGGAAAAACACATCAAGCCGGCCCCCAACGAGATACATGAATGTTTTTTGTTCAACACGAGGAAGAAAGAAGAAGGCAAGTCCATCAGTGAATATATGGCCACACTGCGAAAAATGTCAGAGCTTTGTAACTTCAAAGAAAAAGTAAATGAACACATACGTGATTGTTTGGTGGTTGGAGTTAAAGAGAAAAAGATAAAACAGTGCTTGCTTGCTTGGTGAAAGGTTGCTAACTTTGGACAAGGCCATTGAAATAGCAGTGCCATGGAATCTGCACGTAAATATTCCAAGTTAATGCTGGGAGCACCGACGAGTGAAAGTGAAACGTCTGTCCACAGGTTACCATTGAAAAGAGAATGTTATCGGGTGGACAAGTGCGAGTTTAAAAACAAGTAATGTTTTAAATGTAGGCGGATCGGACATACTCGTCGGAAATGTAGACAAGAAGAGAGCTGGCCTTCTAGTTCAACAACAGATGGGAAGTAAAGAAGGATGGTGAACAGTATGGACGAGAATTGTTGTGCAGAAGAAATGGAAATTATAAAAAAATAGATCTGCACAGTCGCTACACTTCAGACACTGCCAGTGTTGGTGGAACTACTAATTAACCAAGAGAAGGTGATCATGAAAGTGGACATAGGGGCCTCATGCTCAATAATGAGCCTAGAAAAATTCAAGAAAATTGACCAAATTCAGAATCTGAAAAAAAGCCATGTAACATACTGATGAGTTAGTTAAACCGCATGGGACCTCAAACGTGGAAGTAATGCAGGAAAGGTTAAAGCATCGGCTACCTTTGCTGGTAGTAAAAGGAAATGTACCGACACTACTTAGCCGCAACTGGTTAAATAAGGTAAAGCTAGATTGGAGAAATATGTTTCCTTTATATCAGAAAGATTCCATTTTAAGGTTGGAAAAGCTTCTTACAGAATTCAAGTCGGTGTTTAGTGAAGAAATGAGGTGCTTAAAGAATTTTAAGGTGAAAATACCTATTGATAAGACAGTGAATCCCAAATTTTGTAGGGTAAGACCAGTGGCTATTGCCATAAAAGTGGATGTGGAGAAAGAGTTAAATCACCTGGAAACCCAGGGAATTTACAAAAGAATGAAGTACTCTAGATGGGCTGCCTCCATTGTGCTGGTTGCCAAAAATGATAATGGTGATATCCAGATCTGCGGAGACTACAAGCAAACAGTAAACTATGCATCATCACGTGGCAACTACCCCATACCTCAGACCTGCTACTTTGAGAGAGGGTCAGAAATTTAGCAAGCTTAACTTGAGCCATGTCTTTCAGCAATTGGAATTGGATGAAGAAACCCAGGAATTGCTAACAAAAAACACCCACTAGGGATTACACCAGCCCACCAGACTACAATTTGGGGTGCACAGTGCCACGGGGATTTTTCGAAGTAAATGGTCAAAAGGTTGATGAACATCTCCTTTTACAAGGTGCATGTGGATGACATTTTAGTTTCAAGTCATGATAACAGTAGTCATCTAAAGAATCTATGGAGTGTATTGGCTGCTCTGGATCAGGCAGGATTAAAATTAAAGAGAAATAAATGCAAGTTTCTCCCGCCTATTTTGGGTTTTAAATTCACTAAGGGAGGCATAGCACCTCTTCCAGACAAGGTAGCTGTCATGACAGGAGTACCTCTGCAACAAAACATTACAGAATCAAAAGCCTACCTCGGGGCAGTTAAGTATTATAACAGTAATTTATCGATGATACTAGAACCACTTCACAGCTTAATAAGGAAAGGTGCTCTGTGGGTGTGAGGTGCTGGACAAATAAGGGCCTCTGAAGAAACAAAGAAGTTGCTGTGTTCTGCACCCCTTTTAACTCGTTTGGATGGGTCAAAATGAGTTAAAAGGGGTGCAGAACACAGCAACTTCTTTGTTTCTTTCTAATGCAAGTAGACGCTTCTCCAATGGACTAGGAGCTGTAATGGAAGATGGAAGGGAAAAACCATTATGCTACATTTCACGAATGCTGTCTGAGGCATAACGGAACTATGCACACATTGAGAAGAAGGGGCTGGCCCTGGTTTTTTGTGGTAAAAAAATTACACCAATATTTGTATGAGAATAATTCTACTTTGATCACAGACCATAAGCCGTTATTGGGGCTATTTTCTGAACACAAACCGATTCCTTCTCTTGCTTCAGCCCAGGTTCAATGCTGGGCCCTCTTTCTAGCTGCCTACAATTATAAGTTGGAATATCATGCCGGGTCACTCAATGGAAATGCAGATTGCCTGAGTCGTCTTCCAATCAATGCAGAGGCACAAGATGCCACACCAAACACCAACAGAATACACATGATGAATATGATAGATGCTCCATTAGTTGTGGTGGCGGTAAGAATGGAGATGAGAAGAGACCTAACTTTGAGTCGGGTGTACGAATACATTATGAATGGCTGGAGCAAGTGCATCGCAGACATAGCAATGAAGCCCTGTTTCAACAATTGAACAGAATTGACATGTCAAGATGGTACGGTATTATGGAGAAGTAGGGTTATAAATCCGGCCAGACTTAAAGCGAAAGTACTGCAGCAGACATACACAGGGATCATATGGATGAAGACTCTTGCTTGCGGCTATGTGTGGTGGTCAAATCTAGACGCTGATATTGAGAAAACTGGAAAAGCTTGTGGAACTTGCATTCTGAAACAAAGTAACCCCAGCAAGGCTCCCATTTATTGCTAGGAATATCTAAGTTCGCCATGGGAAAGAATCCACATAGATTATGTGGGCCCATTTTTGGGACACATGTTTTTGATAGTAGTGGGTGTTCATTCAAAGTGGACAGATAAAATAAAAACATCTTCTGCGAGGGCTACAATTGAGAAAATGAGAGGGATCTTTGCATAACATGGACTACCAGTATTGGTTGCGAGTGACAATGGTCCCTGCTTTACAAGTCCAGAATTCAAAGCATTCATGAATGCCAATGGAATTCGGCACATTTTCACAGCACCTTCCTACCCGTCCTCAAGCAGTGTGCACACATTCAAGGAAACGCTTAAAAGGATGCAAACAGACCACAAAGCAACACTCTAAACCAAGGGTTCTCAACCGGGGTCCACATGGACCCTAGGGGCCCATGGAATATTTCCGGGGGTCCACAGGCAAAACATAAACAAACTTATCATAATTATTATAATTGTTGTAGAATACTTTATTTGCATTAAATTAGTTTTCATCTAAAAATAAAGCTAAATTATATAATATTTCTTTGATTATTAAAACCTCAAAATTTATATTAGTGAAAAATAGAAGATTGTCTTATGACCAATAGTTATGAAGGGGTCCACCAAGATAAAAAGAAGGGAAAAGGGGTCCATGAGTAAAAAAAGGTTGAGAACCACTGCTCTAAACCAAGGTGAACAGATTTTTATTCACCTATAGGATAATTCCCAACTCATCAGCTTGGTTTTCTCCAGCCGAACTGATCTTGAAATGGCAGTTAAGAATGGCGTTTCATTTGGTAAAGTCAGACAGACACTTACAAGACCCAGGACATGAAAAATAAAATAGAAAGGGAGAGCAGAGTAATGGTATTGTTGCATAGTGGTTGAGAGATATTGTTTTTATAACGGCACACGTTATAAATGCACAAATTGTATGTATTGTTGTTTAGCCAGGGGATATGATATCGACGTATAAACTGGGTCATGTTGTATCAGAGAGTTATCACACAGGTATATACTACAGTTCATATTTACGTAAGATATCACTTTTTATAAGATATATGCTCAATACCTTTCTTTCTTCAAGAGTTTTTCTATCTTCACTGTTGAGCTCTGTGATGATATTGGTGTATAAACTGGGTCATGTTGTATCAGAGAGTTATCACACGGGTATATACTACAGTTCATATTTACGTAAGATATCACTTTTTATAAGATATATGCTCAATACCTTTCTTTCTTCAAGAGTTTTTCTATCTTCACTGCTGAGCTCTGTGATGATATCGGTGTATAAACTGGGTCATGTTGTATCAGAGAGTTATCACACGGGTATATACTACAGTTCATATTTACGTAAGATATCACTTTTTATAAGATATATGCTCAATACCTTTCTTTCTTCAAGAGTTTTTCTATCTTCACTGCTGAGCTCTGTGATGATATTGGTGTATAAACTGGGTCATGTTGTATCAGAGAGTTATCACACGGGTATATACTACAGTTCATATTTACATAAGATATCACTTTTTATAAGATATATGCTCAATACCTTTCTTTCTTCAAGAGTTTTTCTATCTTCACTGCTGAGCTCTGTGATGATATCGGTGTATAAACTGGGTCATGTTGTATCAGAGAGTTATCACACGGGTATATACTACAGTTCATATTTACGTAAGATATCACTTTTTATAAGATATATGCTCAATACCTTTCTTTCTTCAAGAGTTTTTCTATCTTCACTGCTGAGCTCTGTGATGATATCGGTGTATAAACTGGGTCATGTTGTATCAGAGAGTTATCACACGGGTATATACTACAGTTCATATTTACGTAAGATATCACTTTTTATAAGATATATGCTCAATACCTTTCTTTCTTCAAGAGTTTTTCTATCTTCACTGCTGAGCTCTGTGATGATATCGGTGTATAAACTGGGTCATGTTGTATCAGAGAGTTATCACACGGGTATATACTACAGTTCATATTTACGTAAGATATCACTTTTTATAAGATATATGCTCAATACCTTTCTTTCTTCAAGAGTTTTTCTATCTTCACTGCTGAGCTCTGTGATGATATCGGTGTATAAACTGGGTCATGTTGTATCAGAGAGTTATCACACGGGTATATACTACAGTTCATATTTACGTAAGATATCACTTTTTATAAGATATATGCTCAATACCTTTCTTTCTTCAAGAGTTTTTCTATCTTCACTGCTGAGCTCTGTGATGATATCGGTGTATAAACTGGGTCATGTTGTATCAGAGAGTTATCACACGGGTATATACTACAGTTCATATTTATGTAAGATATCACTTTTTATAAGATATATGCTCAATACCTTTCTTTCTTCAAGAGTTTTTCTATCTTCACTGCTGAGCTCTGTGATGAAACATGAAATGACCGACACCATAACCAATTGAGACCTCTGTTCTTCCTTCTTTTGTGAAACCACAGAACAACACTTTATATTTTTAAAATATAAATTTATTTCAGCTGTCTCAAATGGTCTTCACAAGGCCTCTGCATTTCGTGTCTATATGCTTGTTCTTCACAGCCTCGCTTCCTGGCTTGAAGCACGTCTGTTCACTTCCATGACTAAACTCAAACTCTTCGACTGACTAAACTTCCCGACCTCTTGACCTCAGTCTCGGTAGGTCACTATTCAAAAAGCACATGTATCTCAATGTGCAACTTTTTCACGTATGTCTGCCCAAGGTCATTTTGGTTTTTTAACCTAGATAATTTATGTAAACATCCTCAGCTAAAACCCATTGTTACACTTTATTCTGTAAACAATAAATAACTCCCACTATAAACTATTTTAACAATATCACTGGATCGATAGATAAATAGATAGATAGACAGAGTGATCGATAATAACTAATTAACTTTTGACAATGTTATTATCTAACAGTATGACTTTGTGAATTTAAAGTAGCCGATCATGTACTCTTGTGGAATTATGAATCTGCTCAACGATGAATTGAAGGTATCATTACCAGAGAGTTGGGAGCAGTGAACTTTGAAGTGGGAACTGGTAGAGGGATGGTAAGAGACATGTGGATAAGCTTGTGAAACTTCCATCAATAGCAGCAGAGGAATTGACACCTGATATACAAACAGATAACGCTGCAAAGAAGCTTGAGAATTCCGGCGCACCTGAAATTTCCGGCACACTTGAAGTTTCTGAGGAAAGTTTAGTACCTGAGAGCAGATATATGGATAAAGCTGCAGGGACTCTCACAGTGGTGGAAAAACCAGCATCACCACCCACTCGCAGATCAAAACATGTTCAGAGATCACCCCAAAAATTGAACGATTATGTTTGTGATTCCAAGTAAGATTGAAGGGATGTAATATATTGGGCAGAGTTACTTCCCTTGCAGAACTAATCCTAATGGACTAATTATGGCCCTCTATAATCAGAGAGCGTAGTTGTTTTTTGCCGGTGTATTTATTGTAAATAAAGGAACAAGGAGCGGCCATTTTGGTGCAATCTTAACATTTCTAGTTTGTAACTATGTTAATTCAGTCTCATGTGTTTTATTCATGCTAAATGTGCCAGCAAGTACACATTACCATCCGTTTGCCGTGCTACTAACGATTACTATACTATTTTCTCATTGACTCATTGACCCTTATCCTCGAGTGGCCTCCAGGCCTTGATAAGTGGTAACTCCTTTGTAAAAAAAAAGAAAGTTTTGTGTTCCATACATTTTATCAAGCAAATCCAAGTACCGTCGGCGGGCCGGATAAACTGACATTGCGGGCCGGATTCAGCCTGCGGGCCATAGTTTCGTAACTTCACTTTCACATGAACCAATCATCAGTTCTAAAAATAACTAAATTTACAAAACTGGAAGGGTGCCGATGATACATAATTGTTAAATCACGTGTTGTCCCGTGGTAACTGTTTTTAATATTTAAAATTTTTTTAAATTTCCATATAGATATTTTTAAATATATTATTATCTAGCGACTTACACACCTGAAGAAGGTCGGAGGTTACATCGCTCGAAACTTTGTGCAAATAACACTCAAGGTGAAAACAGTAGTTCCATTGATGTAAATAATACTAACAATCTCTTCTCATCAAAAAACAACTCAGAACTGTAAAAATATGATGAGAGTTTACATGTTCATAGCTCAACAGATGGAAGAATTATTTTCTTTTTATTCATTTAACCAAAATATGATTTAGAATACCAACAGATCGTAGAATTTATTTCTGAAAAACAATAAAGACTTGGTATTTTTTATTATTATTTATCAATAAACGTAACTATATCAGTACATTAAAATAGTCACAAAATGATCAGTTGTTGCAAAAAATATGACCTGATGCTTTTTAATGAAAATAATGCACTAATACGAACATAAACATTTTATTATTTGTGTTTTTAGTTTTTGAAATTCTTTTAGGATGAGACTTCATAATTTGTGTATTCACTCTTTTGCGGACTGTTATCCTCATCTTCGTAGTCGTTGTGGTCTCACCACGTTTTAGTCAACTCATCCTCTGGCCTTCTTCAGGTGATTAACCATGACAGGATAGGAATGTTGAGTGTTGTAACTGTAGTCCCAGTAATTACTGCCTTCCATAGTTGTCGTTGTCTCTTCAGGTTTTGGCCAACTCATCCTCTGGCCTTCTTCAGATGATTAACTGCAACGAGATAGGAATGCTGAGTCTTGTAACTGTATCTCCAGTAATTACTGCCTTCCATTGTTGTTGTTTTACCACGTTTTGCCCAAGTAATCCTTTGGCCTGCTTCGAGACCCATGTTGGTTTCAATCCTACCAAAGCAGGCCAGAGGATGAGTTGGCTAAAACGTGGTGAGACAACAACTATGGAAGGCAGTAATTACTGGGGATACAGTTACAGGACTCGGCATTCATTTCTCGTCACGGTTAAACACCTAAACAAGGCACAGTGCCATTTTGAAGTAGGGGCTACTATTGGGGACATAAGTTGCAGGGATACAAAATAGGGAGATGAGCAGTAAAATGTCTGTTCACATTACACTTGAACTTCTGCATGTCAGTACAGGTGGGAAAGCAGAATCCTGGAAGCGAGTTCCAAAGTCTAGCTGTTCTGAGGAAGAAACTATTGGAGTACAAGGCTTTCTTATACATAGGGATTTCTACTGCATAGGGGTGAGATTTAGCTGCTTGTCGGGATTGTCAGGGGTAATTATGTCGAAGGGGTACAAGTGCTTGTAGTTCGTCAGAGCATTCACCATTAAAATACATGTAGAACAGGCAGAGGGTTGCAACATTTCGTCGATGGGACAGAGGCTGAAGCTTAGATGTCAGTTCAGGACCTATCAGGTTGGCGACTCTTTTTTGGACCCTGTCCAGGAGTGAGAGACTAGTAACAGATGCACGAGCCCAAATGTGACAGCAATACTCCATACATGGGCAAATGGTGGCCTTATAGAGGTACAAGATACTTTCAGGCGTAAGTAGCTGTCTAGCATGGTAGAGAGAGCCTACCTTATTCGCAGTGACTTTGGCAATGCTCTCAATGTATCTGTTCCAACTCATGTTCCCTGTGAACGTTAGGCCGAGGAGTTTAAAAGAAGTGCTTTCAGGTAATGTGTCTTTGGATATTGATATTGTTGGTAGAGAAGGTACTTGTAATTATTGAAGAAAACAAGCTTAGTCGTGACAACACTGAATGTGATCATCCATTTTTGCCCCCATTCCACTACAGATTGGAGGTTTTCCTCTAGTGTTTATGCCATTTCCTTAGATAGGTGTTCATTTGTTTTCCCGCTGTTATAGAGAGTGGTGTCATCAGCAAATATATTCATCTCACTGACAAGAGAGGTCATTTATGAATATTAGGAATGATAAAAGTCCAAGAATAGACCCCTGATGCACTCCCGCATTCATATCATATTGCTTAGACGTATGACGGTCGAGGACAACCTGGATTTTATTCTTACTTTACATTTCTAATAGGTTTATTGTCATCGAAATTACTCATTCGTCAATCAAATAGCTTAATTGCATGCTCTATTCAGGAACCACCGCGATGCACAGGGAAGAAGATCACATGCTTCTAATCACGTGACTTAATCTACAATACATTGTAGTTTACATTGCACTGTAGAGAACCGATTGTTGATTTTATGAAATCATTTTATATAACGACTTGAATTAAAGTTAAAAATGCAAAAGTCAAGTATCATAGTTTATTTGTGTTTTAAACTGAAGCATTACTTTCGAACGCGCCTCTTTCTTATCAAAGAACCTACTGTGGATTTTATACGCCTGGCCCTTCTACTTATGCTGTGATAAAACTTCTCAAATACACTTGTGATGTTAGGCTGTATAAGAGTGTTAACTTTTATAAACATCGGACAGTTTTTTCTTCAGTGAGATTTTTCGATTATCCATTTTCAATACTTATCGGATATATTTCGATAAAATAACCTATCTAAGAACACTCTCAGGCACATAGAGTACATGTGTGTGAAATTAAACAAAAATCAGTCCAGTTGTTTTGGATTTCAGAAGGAACTCTCACCCCCCCCCTCTCAGACACACACACGAACACATAAAGTGCTTTTTATATATAAGTATAGATTATGAAGATGAAAATCATCAGTAAGCAGTATTTGCATGACATTTTATGTAACGAACTGAAATCAGTTGAATTCAAACTGATAATTGTAATAACGCAGTTTTAAATCCTTTAAAATCATTGGAAAACAAAAATAATGGCGTTGATGATGTGCACTTTTACCAAATATTTATTTCATCTGCACGTTATGGTTTGTCATTGTTCATTCAATTTGATATCAATATGATAGCAAAGATTTCTACACTTTTCCTATTGTGAAGCGTCTGTTCCGTTTGAGAAACTGATAATTGTAATAACGAAGTTTGAAATCCTTAAAAACCATTGGAAAACAAGATAATGGCGGTCATGAAGTGCGCCAAATATTTATTTCATCTGTCGTGTGTCATTCTCCATTCAATTTAATATAACAAAATATAACCATCTTTATGATAGTGAAGACCTTTCCTATTGTGGAGCGCCTGTCCAGTTCGTGAAACTGTAAGCATATTTGCGATAAACAATGTCTGACGGTGATATAACGCCTTCCTTGAAAACGTATATTTCACTCTTGCCCTTCATTAGGCGTGCTGCGTTCTCACCAAAAGCGCTACGGCTGTGCACCAACACGTCACAGTGCATCAAGACGTACTGGTCGAGTATTACCTTTTGCATTCCCTGACATACGCTAGGAGACGCTTTGTGAGTAAAATCGATGTGGACAATTTTCCCTGGCGGGTTCATCACAGACTGATTGGCAAAAAGATGCTGGCTTTCTTTTCGAACACTTTCTGAATCAGTAGAGACAAAGATCCTATAAAGACGTGTGTCATTGTATCGATGTAGAAAATCCCAAACGATTTCGACACTCTTCCGGCTATTTCTTCTCGTGTCGCCAGGCATGGAAGGGTTACGGCCGATTCGTATTTGAGCACATATCAACTTCGTACCATTCGTTTTAGACGGTTTTACAGTTTTTTCCAATGTTCGTGTTATATAATCATTGGGCTTGAATAATTTCCGATAAATTTCGGCAAAATACTGTGAATAAGTTACGTTTTGTAACCATTTTAGTTTTGATTTATAGTTTGTATTTCTTTTTATGTAATCAAACATAATATAATTGGTTTTCAAAAATATAGCATCACCCTTGAACAACTCATCGAAATTTGACGTTTCTACGATATTTAAATATTTCCGTTTTATGAATGTAAAAAATTGTTTGTTAAGTTTGGAGTATTCTTTACTAGGTATGTCCCATTGTACTTCGTTTGGGTATAAGTATTTTCGAATATTGCATGGCTTGCTGAAAATCAAACCAAATTTCCGTTTCGTTATATTTGCCAATAAAAACACCGAAACAATCCCTGCTTGTCTGTCACCAAATCCTCCACAAACTCCGCGGCTACAATGATAAATCATGTATTTCTTTCCGGTCTTTGGTTTAGCTTTTATCCTTTCTTTCGCGTTAGCATTTGTTTTTAATAATGTCGTATTTGAAACTTTATTTTGATCAGTCATAGATTTGAAATGTGCTTCCCGGCTTTGATTGGTGGAGGATGTATGAAACAAAACTTGATTGGTCGAGGAACTGGTATTTACTGCTTGGCTTTTCACAAACCATTTCATTTTTATTGCTTGATAGTTGGACATGAATTTTGAAATGGTCGTTTTAGGATGAAATGATGGAATTTGTTCGAAATAAAGAAGCAACAAAGGAACGCTGGTTAACACGACGCAGCCGACGAAAATCTGCAATGGAGAAGGGAGAGAATTATTCACGTTGTTGCAAGTATACATTTGCAAACGTCGTAATGTTTAGCAAATAAATATAAAGTATAAGATGATTATGCAGGATTATCACCGCGATTTTTTGTGAACTTTCACGAGCGTTTCCGGGCAGATATCGAGAAGAACTGGGATATGACGAGCCACTTTGCCAATCGAATTCAAGTTAGCAGACGCTAAAAATTACAATTAATTTTTTTTTATTCAATTATCTGTTTTTCACAATTCACACTTTAATAAAATTCTTTTTTTTTTACCAAAGTTTACAGATAATAAAGATAATGAATTTATAAACTTTGTTGACCTTACTGCACACACAACAACAAACCATTTCGAAAGAATGTGGAGGGAAACAAAGCAAAGAAACAAAATCAAATGTGGGACTATTAGGGAACTATTAGAAAGGTACCTAACAGACTTCATGTGGAGACAGAAATTCAAAGATCCTTTCGCATGAACCAGGTAGCTCAATATTACCCCAGCTTCCTTCTACTTTCTCTACGCACTCTTCTCTACCTTCGCGCTTATCGTCTGCTCTTGCAGCAAAAGAAAATTTGCCGACCACTCTATCCTGTATATTTCAAAAATAAAAATAAAACAAAACAAAATTTAAACATGATCATCAGCCCAAAAAATTAATAACTAACAAGAAAAAAATCATAACAATGTCCCTCCAGAAAAATAAATCCATAATAGCCCTCAAACTACAATAAATAAATAAAACAAATTAATAAAAAGGTTTCATAAAAAGACATTTACAATTTTTTTTCCATATCTTGTTTTACTTCATTTTCATTTTCTTGTTAAAATAAAAGTTTAACATTACTAGTTGTGTTTTAATCATTTTCTATTTAATATATATTAGCAACTATTTTTTCGTTATTTGGGGTTTTAATCTTCTCAGAAACGCTCATGAAAATCGCGGTAACAAAACTGCATAAGTACCGAAAATTTTTTTATACTATTTTTACAGTTTTGTTTCATCATATCAAATTTGAAATAGACATGTGTAAAAGAAAAAGAAATTTTCTTTTCTTCCATTTTTCATTTTGGTTTGTAGTTGGATTTATATGAAATAAAAACAAAAAATAAATGGAATAGTGTTACAAAGCGGGGACAAAAGAAATCCCAATAAATATTTTATTAAATATCAAAACATTACACAAAACGCTTGTACTTTGATCTTGAAAAGCAAATATTTACTTTCAGAACATTTGAATGCAAAACACGGCAACTCACAAAAGGATGTACCTTCGATAGTATAGTCCAACAATGAACGTTTTCTTGTTTTCCTTGTGGCAATTGGTCAATGACTTTGTCAAAATCTATTTGTCTTCTAAGTTAATTTTCAATAGACAGGACAGTCAGATCCGACAATATCGACTGGCTCATGGTTGACAGGAGGTAATTTTCCATGAGTTTCATTTTGGAGAAACTTCTTTCACACGATGCCACAGACACACATTATCAGAAGGAATTTTAGAACTAGCGTAAGATATGGTAATGCCTTAACAAAGTCCAACTTGATGAAAACTGTAGGAATTGCAGTACAGTTCAGTGCTTGGCTTCTTCCAAGTTTATTTCAGCTGCTTGTAGGTGTCGCCTTTAATGTGTAATTTCTAGACAAATATCTGTTTCAAATAGCTGATTATACACAGCTGTGAGCTTGGCAACAGACAACCGTATTTCTTTATCGCCAGCAAAAACAATATGATCTGGCTGAACGGTAGAAAAAGTTTAAAAAATGTCATTTACTGCCTGTACTCTGATATCCAACTCGGTATGGAAATTGTCCAGACACTCCACAATTGCTTTCTCAGTCGCCTGCTGAAATGACAATCCAGAATCTCTTGCCTCATCAAATGTTACGCAAGAAGAATTGTTAGAAAACAAATGTTTCCCACAAAGGTTCAAGAAATGATTAGAACAAGGTACAAAACGGCCCTTGATCTAATGCCCTTGATCTTTTTTTTGCACACCACCATGGATTCTGGCCATGCTTGCAGCATTATCGTACCCTTGACTGCGACAGAACTTAATATCTAGTCCTTCGTTTTTTAATTTTTAAAAGATCTCGTTGGTCAATGCAGTAGCTGGTTTACCTTTCAAATGTAAAAATCCCAGGAATGACTCACGCACTTCAATTGCACCATCGCTGATATGTGCATATCTAATTACTGTTGGCATTTGATCTGCATGCGAAACATCTGGTGTGCTATCAAAAAGTATACCAAAGTACTTTGCATTTTTGTTGTCAGCAACGAGTTTTCCAATCACATGTTTTGCCAAAAGAGATATAAATTCGTTCTGTGTTTCAAACGAAATGTATGAACACATTGCCTGACTGCCTGTGCTTTGCTGGAGGCTGACCAGATGCTCTTTTAACACTACATCATAGTGAGACAACAATTCGACAAGTTCAAAGAAGTTATATTTGTTTAATGAGGACGTATTCTCACGATGTCCTCTAAATGGCAGGTTCTGTCGTACAAGAAAAAGTATTACGTCTAAAACTCTGTGCAGAATGTCTCTGAACTTCCTTTTCTCTTTTTCCACAAGGGAAATGTGCGCTGCATCGATAGCTTTTTGCAGCTGTAGTCGTGAAACCAGCGTTTTCCGATTCTACCAGCACGACAGATGGTCCTTTGACTGTTTATGCTCAATAATTTTGAGATTTAGCTTCCACCAGGCTTCAAAACCAGTGACGAAAGTAAATGTTCCAGGAACCTTGTCATCTTTGGCAGCAAACCGACAACTGACAGCAAAAGCAGTACAACTTTCCGTCACACAGCGAGTAAGCCATCCACGATCATAGCACCCTAGCGCTATTTGACAATGAGGAATAAAACCAGGTTGTATAAAGTTACTGAAATTCAATAACTGTTTTTCATGCGCTCTACTGTTAACAGTTTCTGGTTTTTGTATCCACTTCAGCAAAGATTCTTTAATGTCGTTTAGCGCCGCCTTTTTGCTTTTTTAGCTTGACTTTGCTGATAGCCGCTTGGACGGTTTAGTATAAACATTTATATAGTTTTCGTAATATATATTAGTTATTCATTTAATTATTAACATATAACAAGGACAGAGTAGTTAAACGTTAAAACACGCTTGTGTTATCAGCAATCGAGTTGTTGTATTTTGTTGCTAGGCTATACGGTGCCCGGAAAACTCGCCCCGGGAAAACTCGTCTCCGGAAAACCCGTACCCGGAAAACTCGTACCCGGAAAAATCCACCCCTTTTTGCTAGGTAGGAAAACTGGTCCCTTATTGAATAAATATCGATTGAAAACACATTTTATGACCGTTCTTGAAGGAGATATTCTTTTTAAAAGAGACTATGCACCTCCATAATATTTTTAAAAATTATTTTTTAACTCTTGCTTAAAAAAATAAACTTGATCACGGAGTCAAGATACGAAAAACGAAACCAAATATTTATTTAAAAAAAAATACTCTAGTTTTAACAATTTTTGTGTCATTACGAAACAACAAGAAAGAAAACACGTATTATCAAAGAAAGCAATTATTCTATTTAGAAGAATTAATTCAGTTTAAATAATTCTTGTGTTATTACAAAACAACAAAAAAGAAAACACGGTCTTATGTAATTTTGGTACCGCGTTGAAATAATAACGTTATTATTTCGAAAGCCATTCTTAACATGGGGAGGAGAGGGTATCGCTTAAAAGTCATTTCGGGGGCACTTGTACAGTACTTAAAAATATACAACTTTATTTTCTTTTGGAGGTGGGGGAGGCTCGTTTTAAAACTATATCTACCTCAGTATTTTCTTTAATTTTCGGACATTTTTTGTTTTAAATTATTTATTAAGTAATGTCGAGTGCGACATTATTTGTTATTTCTTTTTAACTAAATAAGCCCTTTAAAATAAGTTTAAACACCAAAAACTTACAAAGCTAGGTAGAAAACGAAAACTTAGAAAAATCAATTAAATTTAAAAAAAATAGTAAACAAGTAAAAATACTTTCAAAAATATGGGATATGTATTATTACCTAAAAATATACAAATTTATTTTCTTTTGGAGGGGGCCCGTTTTAAAACTATATCAAAACTAGCATACTATCCACCAGACGTGTTAATAGTATAAGAGAGGAGAATGAAACCCAAAAACCTCCAACGGTCTGGCTACCATACATACGAGGCATCTCCGAAAAGATTCAGAGAATATGTGCCCCCTACAACATCAGGACCGTATTATTTAAGAGCGAGTCAACACTCAGACGACACCTGGTACGAGTGAAGCCCCGCATGGAGGAGAACATGACCAAAAACTGCATATACTCCACCCCATGCAGTTGCAGAAAGGTTTACAAGGGTGAAACATGCTGCCCCCTTAAAGTAAGGGTGGAAGAACACCGAAAAGCGGTAACTAAAGGGGAGACGGAAAAATCGGGTATAGCCAACCATGTCTGGATGGAGAGGGGGGACCATCGCACCCTATGGGATGAAATAAAAATAATAAACAGAGAGACCCCCTGGAAAGTGAGAAAACTTAAAGAAACAGCCCACATGCTCGGACATAACAACCTACTGAGCAAACCAAGCATAGAGCTGAATGCAATTTGGACACCTCTGAAAGAGAAATCTTGAATAACAACATAGGTTTAACATTAACAAAAACCAACTAAGAATTGTCCTAGTGACATATGGCCGAGTGGTCCTAGACGTTGTATCCCAAAGGTGCTGAGTTCAATCCTGAACGAAGGCAGTAAAAAGTAACATTCAAAACAGAGAATCAGCAACTATGTCCCAGAGCCTAGCTGGAGTCCGAACACGATACCCCCGTAATAATAATAATGGGTTGGGTCCGAGACTCCTAACAAACGGTTCCCCAGTTCGATACAAAAAAAAAAAAAAAACACCTGATGAAGGCCGGAGGGCAAAACGGCCGAAACGTTGTGACAAAAACAACCAAGATGAGGAAGTCAGTCCGGCAATCTCAATCAATGAAAACACCTCATCTCAAAAATACAGACAATTACTAGTCATTGGAATGTTCAATTTTTACTACTGTTTATTGGGCTGAGGCCACTCCTGTCTCGTGTTTCTCTCTCTCACTCTCTCTTTCTGCTTGTGTTTTTTCTTTTCCTTTGCGATAGAGTGTGCGTGTGTGTGTGTGTGTGCTTTATTGGTTTGAAAAATGTATGCACTGTTTCATAGGAATTTAGGAAAACTCGTCTCGGGAAAACTCGAGCCCGGAAAACTCGTCCCCTTTCGCTAGGTAGGAAAACTGGTCCCTTATTGAATAAATATCGATTGAAAACATTTTATGATCGTTCTTGAAGGAGATATTGTTTTTTAAAATAGACTATAGCCCCCCCCCCAATATTTTTAAAAAATATTTTTACTTGTTTAATGTTTTTTTTTTTTTTTAACAAAATAGATTTTCTAAGTGTCTGTTTTCTACCTAACTGGCTAAGTTCTTAGTGGTTTCGCTTATTTTAAAGCGTTTATTATGTTCATTAACGAGACCGCAATTTTTTTTATTATATTAATATAAAAAGAATTGACTTATATACTGTTGTTTATAAAAGGGTAAAATCGATTTTTCTACCTCGCGGACTATGTTGTTTGTTGTTTAATTTATTTGGAATCGTTTATTCGGTAAAGAAAAAAAACACAGAAAACAAACAAAAAACATGTTGAGTGTTACGTGAGAACGATAAATAATGTCCGGTATATCACATCTTAGGGGTCTTGATAATCGCTAAAAAATTGAAAATTAAAGAAATTACTGAGGGAGATTTGGTTTTAAAAAGAAAATAATAAATTTTAATATTTTTTTAAAACGTAATTTAGAGAGATGGTGGGGAGGGTAAAAACTATATCTCCCTCCGAAAAACAACAACAAAAAAATCAAATTAAAAAGATTCTTGATAAACGATAGTGGAGTTTTCAATAAAATTGATTAATAAATTTATTTAGTGATTACTTTTTCTCTTAATGATTGATTTAGAATTTTGAAGTAAAAATTAAAAAAATTAAAAATGAGTTAACGAGAGATTGTTCTCGCGCCAAAAAATATTTTGCTTTTAATTTATTAGTTAATTTTTGCAGAATTTGACAGGACGACAATAAATGTTGATAATTGATAAAATTATAATTTTAAATAACGCATGAGTGCATTTGGTATGAGAGAAAACAAAAACATAACAACAAAAAAACTATCATAATTAAAAAATCAAAACAAAAAAGAAACGAAGAATCGAATCGCTCTCTGTTTTTTAATTTTTTGTTTTGTTTTTTTATTATTGTTTTTATGACTCCAAAAAACATCGTTAAAATAAGAACAAAAATTAATTGTAATTAACTTTGTATGAACATAATAAACGCTTTAAAATAAGTAAAACCACTAAGAACTTAACCAGTTAGGTAGAAAACGGACACTTAGAAAATCGATTTTATTTAAAAAAAAAAAAATTATACAAGTAAAAATAATAAAAAAAATATTAGGGGGGAGGGCTATAGTCTATTAAAAAAAAAACAATATCTCCTTCAAGAACAATCATAAAATGTGTTTTCAATCGATATTTATTCAATAAAGGACCAGTTTTCCTACCTAGCGAAAGGGGACGAGTTTTCCGGGGTCGAGTTTTCCGGAGAAGAGTTTTCCCGAGACGAGTTTTCCCGAGACGAGTTTTCCCGGGACGAGTTTTCCGAGCACCGGAATTTAGGAAAGCTCGTACCCGGAAAACTCGTCTCCGGAAAACTCGTCTCCGGAAAACTCGTACCCGGAAAACTCGACCCCAGAAAACTCGTTCCCTTTCCGTAGGAAAACTGGTCCCTTATTGAATAAACATCGATTAAAAACACATTTTATGACCGTTCTTGAAGAAGGTATGGTCTTTAAAAGAGAATACATATCCCATAATATTTTTTAAAACTATTTTTACTTGTTTACTGTTTTTTTAAAAAAATTAAATTAATTTTTCTAAGTTTTCGTTTTCTACCTAGCTTTGAAAGATTTTGGTGTTTCAACTTATTTTAAAGAGTTTATTTAGTTAAAAAAATGTAATGTCGAGTGTTATTTATGAACAACAAATGTCCGACATAAGAGGATCACGTC
>NC_136495.1:70153050-70195550 GCF_053919585.1 Euprymna scolopes | reverse complement strand
CCATTTCAGTTAGTATACATTTCCTTTACGCTTAATTAATTTACAATCATTAATATCGTTAAACAATTCCGTTTAAAACCGAAATTATGCCACCCAAACGAAGTAGAAACGAAAGTGAGGAAGAAAGAATGGAAAGATTGGAAGCTAATAGACTAAGAGTTGCTGCAATTCGCTCCAATGAAAACAATTCAGATAGAGAAAGACGCCTAGAACTTAACAGGATACGTCAAAGAGAAAGGAGAGCAAGACTGTCAGATTTGGAAAGAGAAACCCAACGTGAAGCTGACAGAACTAGACATGCTGTAAGGCGGTTAAATTCATCACAAGATGAAATTCAAGAAAGGCAAATATATGCACTGGAAAGAGAAGCAATATTACGATCGAATGAATTATATGAGGTAAGTAGACGTACATAAGGTCAGTTGAGAGTGGCTCAACGACATCAGAATGAATCGGAAACCCAACGAAGCTTTCGCCTATACCAAGGGCAACAACGAGAGGCTGCATGGAGAGAGAGTATGACTTTGCCCCAGCAATTGACAGAAAACGAGGCAGCTAGACAACGAATGGCTGCTTTGAGACACCATGAAATAGAACACTGCAATAGAAAAGGATTGCTCTACAACAAAATTGACTCTCTCACTACAGCTGATATAGGAAAAATGGACAAAGTATGTCAACATTGCTCAGCTGTAAAATTTAAAGGAGAAACCCCTGGTTGTTGTTGTTCTTCTGGCAAAGTTGTGCTTGATAGCTTTCCACCACTGCCTCAGTTGCTTCAAGATTTGCTCTCCGGCAATGGTCCCATCTCTAAAGATTTTCTGCAAAATCTACGCTGTTATAACAATTGTTTTGCAATGACATCATTTGGTCACAAAATTGCGGCAGTACATGGGTGGAATCCTTCTTTTAGAATTCGAGGCCAGGTTTGCCACCAGATTGGGAGTCTTTTACCACCTGAAGATGAAACAGCAAAGTTTATTCAAGTCTACTTCTTGGATAGTCTGGAAGAGGAACTACATAATCGGGGACGTGACAGTAGACTCAATAGAGACATTCTCCAAAGTCTGACTGAATTTTTACATGAGAACAACAGCTTTATTTGTCAGCTGAAAACAACAAAGGAGAGGATTGAAGAAGAACACTTGGTAGAACATAAAGTTGTCATAAGGGAAGACCGAAGGCCGCAAGAAGAGCATCCACGGCGATTCAATGCTCCAACAACAACGTATGAGATTGGAATATTAATGGAGAATGAACCAACAGCTAACCGGGATATTGTCTTGCGTTTTAGAAATGATACATTAAAATGGATCTCCGAACTACATCCCCTCTACGATACTTTAATGTACCCGTTAATGTACCCCTATGGTTCTCCATCTTACAACATCTACATGAAGGCATCCAATGGGCGAAAAGTTACCCAACAACAATTTTATTCGTACCATTTAATGACTCGGCCTGGAAACTATTTTCTCTGGTACCGAAGGCTATTTCAACAATGGCTGGTGGATGTGTACTGCAAGATTGAAACAGAACGTTTACAGTTCCTGAGGCGTGAGCAACAGACCCTGAGAGCTGACAATTATAGCAACTTGAGAGATTCAATTCTTAGGGAGGATGGGAATCCAGAACAGTTTGGTCAACGAGTTGTACTTCCGGCAACTTATACAGGAGGCCCTCGATACATGTTTGAGCATCAAAGTGATGCCATGGCATATGTTCGGCGAATGGGCCGAGCCGACCTCTTCATCACGTTCACAACAAATCCAAAGTGGACAGAAATTACAGAAAATTGTCTTCAAGGGCAAGACCCTCAGGATCGTCCAGATATTGTTGCCAGGGTTTTCAGGCAGAAGCTAAAAAAGTTACTTGAATTTATTAAAAAGGGAGGATTTGGCAGGCTGAGGGCTTTCCTGTACAGTATTGAATATCAAAAAAGAGGACTGCCGCATGCACACATCCTCACCTGGCAGGCCCCAGAGGACAAACTTCTACCAGAAAAAATGGATCTCTGCATATCTGCAGAGATCCCTGACAAAGAGGAAGATCCTGATCTTCATGCTAAAGTGATGGCACATATGGTGCATGGACCTTGTGGACCATTTAATCCAAATTGTCCATGTATGATTGACAACAAATGTTCCAAAAAATACCCAAAAGAATTTCTTCAGTGTACCGAGCAAGGCCAAGACTCTTACCCCAAGTACAGGCGAAGAAAACCAGAAGATGGAGGCCAGACTGGTACAATAAGGATGAAGAGAAATGGTCGGTATGTTAATCAAGAAATAACAAACCAGTGGATTGTTCCGTACAACAAGGTCCTCCTTCAGCAGTTCAAAGCTCACATTAACGTAGAAATTTGCAGCTCGATCCAAAGCATCAAATATGTCCTCAAATACGTGAATAAAGGATGTGATCAAGCAGTGTTTGAACTACAAAGAACTGATGGAGCAGCTAACCAACAAGGCCAAGTACAAAGTCACATTGTGGATGAGATCCAGCAGTTCCAGAATGCAAGGTATGTCGGCAGTTCAGAGGCGGCCTGGAGGATATTGGAACATCCCATCTATGAACATTTCCCCCCAATTGTACAACTTTCTGTTCATCTTGAAAATGGGCAGCGTGTCATGTTCTCAGCTGATACTGCTCTGGAACGAGCCCAAGGTCCACCGCCTGCCACAACTTTGACAGCATTTTTTCAACTCTGCCATGAGGATGACTTTGCAAGGGGTCTCAAATACGCAGAAGTCCCTGAGTTTTACACTTGGAACAAATCGACAAAGAAATGGATGAGAAGAATGCGTGGGGTACAAGTTGAAGGTACTGAAAATGATGATGTATGGAAGGCACCATGCATTGGGAGAATCTACACGATTAGTCCAAAAGCAGGGGAGTGTTATTTCTTACGCCTGTTGCTCAATGAGGTTGCTGGTCCAACTTCATTTCAAAATTTGCGAGCATACAATGGTCAGGTGTTTGAAACATACAGAGCAGCGTGCCTTGCTCGAGGCCTTCTAGAAAATGACCATCACTTGCATCAAGCAGTAGGAGGGGCAAGTGCCACTCAATCACCTTCAAATTTGCGAAGCCTATTTGTGATAATTTTAACAGCCTGTGAGCCAAGAAATCCTCTTGAGATCTAGATGGCTTTTCGTGATGTAATATCTGAAGACATTCTTCACAGATACAGGCAAGAAGTTAACAATCCAGAAGCAGATTTTAATGAGGACATCTACAATAAAACTCTTTGTCTAATTGAAGAAAAAGTTCTCCTTATGTGCGGTCAACCATTGGCAAGCTATGGATTACCTGCACCAACGCAAGGGAGAGATGAAAGACTCGCGAGAGAGTATCAACGTGAAGTTACTTATAATCTTGAAGAACTTTCCCTACAAGCAGAAAATATGCAAGAAAAACTGACCGATTCTCAAAGAGAAGTTTACAATTCATTCATAGCAATGTTGGAAGCACAAGGTGAAATGAACAAAAACATGATGTTTCTTGATGCTCCAGGTGGTACGGGCAAGACTTTTGTAATCAATTTGATCCTTGCAAAGATTAGATCCATGAGAAAGATTGTGCTTGCAACAGCATTCAGTGGCATTGCTGCTACTCTACTACAAGGTGGCCGCACTCTTCACAGCACTTTTAAAGTACCCTTGGATACTCATCGAATGGATCAGCCAGTTTTCAAAATTACTGGTAACTCAGCCTTGGCAAATGTAATTAGAGACACCTCTGCAATCATTGTAGACGAAGCCCCAATGACGCACAAGAGTGCTTATGAAGCAATTGACCGAACACTGCAAGACATCACAGGAAACAAGAATCCCATGGGTGGCATTCCAACCTCATTTTGCGGTGATTTCCGTCAAATCCTCCCAGTGGTTAAAAATGGCACAAGAGCTAACATTGTCAATGCAAGTTTGAAACAATCCTATCTCTGGAGGCACGTTATAGTGAAGAGACTGACTACTAATATGAGAGCCTATATCTCTGATAACACAGCTGCAGCAGACTTCTCAAAATTGCTTCTCCAAATCGGTAATGGTCAGTTTCCTATCACTTCTTCACCTGACACAATTAAGATTCCAACTGCGCTTGGTAAATGTGTCGGTAATCAGAAGCAACTGAAAGACAAAGTGTACCCAGACCTGCAAAACAATGGAAAATCACCGGATTGGCTTGCTGAGAGGGCTATTATTTCGCCATTAAACAGCAATGTGAATCATTTGAACAATTCAATAATGGATGAATTTCCAGGAGACACAAAGCAATACAAGTCAGTTGATTCGGCTACTAATGAATATGAAGCTGTTCACTACCCTGTGGAGTTTTTAAACTCTTTGGAGATATCTGGAATGCCTCCACACATTTTAAATCTCAAAATTGGATCGCCAATCATGATTCTTCGATCCTTGGAACCGCCAAAAACAACAAACGGAACCAGATGTGTTATCACCAGATTGCACACCAATGTACTTGAGGCCACCATTTCCTGTGGTCCCTACAAAGGCGAAACCGTTCTACTGCCAAGGATCCCCTTAGTTCCATCGGACTCAGAACTTCCATTTAAATTCCGGAGACTCCAATTTCCTGTGAAGGTGTGTTTTGCAATGAGCATAAACAAAAGTCAAGGTCAGACATTTAACACCATTGGCGTAGACTTGACATCAGACTGCTTCAGTCACGGTATGTTCTACGTCTCCATCAGCCGGACAGGAAGTTCAGAAAAACTCTACATTCTGGCTCCAAATCAAAGCAGCAGAAATGTAGTTTACCCTGAGGCTCTTCAGTGAAAAGTTCGAGAAATGGATATGAGGAAAAACTGACATGATCTGATTGTGGTAAGTTTTTAGTATTGAATGTGCAAGATAAAATTTAAGCAAGAGTTGAAAATTACTTCAATGAAAAATTTACTATGTAACATCAAGTAACCTTCCTTTTTGATGAAAATGTTTTGTGAAGTTCCTGATTGAATTTCAGTCACTACAAGAGGTAGTTAAAATGTTAATCACCTTATGCAATCGTTGCTCTTACAACATCAACTTACTGGAAAGGTGCCCACAGATTTTGGTACCCGAGTGCGCAACAAAGCTCCGTGCGAAGCACGGGTATCTTTGCTAGTAATTAATAAAATAAAAAGGTTATGTAATTTAAAAGAAATACACGTACTCACAAAAGCAGAACTTTTTTTACACATTTTTTTTCTTTAAAACCATAACAATGAGACTAACAATTACCTAGATCTTAGTAATTATTTGTTTTAATAGAACTGTTTTAATTGTACTGTTTACTTAGTTAACCTAAGTTGGTATTACATTTATTTTACATTTACTTTTTTTTTTAATTATTACTTTTAGATTGTGACGTTTACACCCGGAAGTAATGAGTCACACGTAGGTCGCTTTTATTCATTCCTTTTGGTCAAGATCAAAGTGTAGTATCTGTTCTTCAGATGCTGCACTTCATTTTCTTGTTCTCTTTCGGTGGAGGAGAAATCCTTCACGACTGAGACAATTTTTATTTTTGTACCTTTTCTCCACGTTAAAAAACGACCCTGGTGTCTAACTCTGTCCCGTGGGGAGGCATAGTAAATAGGTACAATATAATTGTTTATAATTGTACTATTCAGAAATATTATTTATAGTTCGTCCATTTCAGTTAGTATACATTTCCTTTACGCTTAATTAATTTACAATCATTAATATCGTTAAACAATTCCGTTTAAAACCGAAATTATGCCACCCAAACGAAGTAGAAACGAAAGTGAGGAAGAAAGAATGGAAAGATTGGAAGCTAATAGACTAAGAGTTGCTGCAATTCGCTCCAATGAAAACAATTCAGATAGAGAAAGACGCCTAGAACTTAACAGGATACGTCAAAGAGAAAGGAGAGCAAGACTGTCAGATTTGGAAAGAGAAACCCAACGTGAAGCTGACAGAACTAGACATGCTGTAAGGCGGTTAAATTCATCACAAGATGAAATTCAAGAAAGGCAAATATATGCACTGGAAAGAGAAGCAATATTACGATCGAATGAATTATATGAGGTAAGTAGACGTACATAAGGTCAGTTGAGAGTGGCTCAACGACATCAGAATGAATCGGAAACCCAACGAAGCTTTCGCCTATACCAAGGGCAACAACGAGAGGCTGCATGGAGAGAGAGTATGACTTTGCCCCAGCAATTGACAGAAAACGAGGCAGCTAGACAACGAATGGCTGCTTTGAGACACCATGAAATAGAACACTGCAATAGAAAAGGATTGCTCTACAACAAAATTGACTCTCTCACTACAGCTGATATAGGAAAAATGGACAAAGTATGTCAACATTGCTCAGCTGTAAAATTTAAAGGAGAAACCCCTGGTTGTTGTTGTTCTTCTGGCAAAGTTGTGCTTGATAGCTTTCCACCACTGCCTCAGTTGCTTCAAGATTTGCTCTCCGGCAATGGTCCCATCTCTAAAGATTTTCTGCAAAATCTACGCTGTTATAACAATTGTTTTGCAATGACATCATTTGGTCACAAAATTGCGGCAGTACATGGGTGGAATCCTTCTTTTAGAATTCGAGGCCAGGTTTGCCACCAGATTGGGAGTCTTTTACCACCTGAAGATGAAACAGCAAAGTTTATTCAAGTCTACTTCTTGGATAGTCTGGAAGAGGAACTACATAATCGGGGACGTGACAGTAGACTCAATAGAGACATTCTCCAAAGTCTGACTGAATTTTTACATGAGAACAACAGCTTTATTTGTCAGCTGAAAACAACAAAGGAGAGGATTGAAGAAGAACACTTGGTAGAACATAAAGTTGTCATAAGGGAAGACCGAAGGCCGCAAGAAGAGCATCCACGGCGATTCAATGCTCCAACAACAACGTATGAGATTGGAATATTAATGGAGAATGAACCAACAGCTAACCGGGATATTGTCTTGCGTTTTAGAAATGATACATTAAAATGGATCTCCGAACTACATCCCCTCTACGATACTTTAATGTACCCGTTAATGTACCCCTATGGTTCTCCATCTTACAACATCTACATGAAGGCATCCAATGGGCGAAAAGTTACCCAACAACAATTTTATTCGTACCATTTAATGACTCGGCCTGGAAACTATTTTCTCTGGTACCGAAGGCTATTTCAACAATGGCTGGTGGATGTGTACTGCAAGATTGAAACAGAACGTTTACAGTTCCTGAGGCGTGAGCAACAGACCCTGAGAGCTGACAATTATAGCAACTTGAGAGATTCAATTCTTAGGGAGGATGGGAATCCAGAACAGTTTGGTCAACGAGTTGTACTTCCGGCAACTTATACAGGAGGCCCTCGATACATGTTTGAGCATCAAAGTGATGCCATGGCATATGTTCGGCGAATGGGCCGAGCCGACCTCTTCATCACGTTCACAACAAATCCAAAGTGGACAGAAATTACAGAAAATTGTCTTCAAGGGCAAGACCCTCAGGATCGTCCAGATATTGTTGCCAGGGTTTTCAGGCAGAAGCTAAAAAAGTTACTTGAATTTATTAAAAAGGGAGGATTTGGCAGGCTGAGGGCTTTCCTGTACAGTATTGAATATCAAAAAAGAGGACTGCCGCATGCACACATCCTCACCTGGCAGGCCCCAGAGGACAAACTTCTACCAGAAAAAATGGATCTCTGCATATCTGCAGAGATCCCTGACAAAGAGGAAGATCCTGATCTTCATGCTAAAGTGATGGCACATATGGTGCATGGACCTTGTGGACCATTTAATCCAAATTGTCCATGTATGATTGACAACAAATGTTCCAAAAAATACCCAAAAGAATTTCTTCAGTGTACCGAGCAAGGCCAAGACTCTTACCCCAAGTACAGGCGAAGAAAACCAGAAGATGGAGGCCAGACTGGTACAATAAGGATGAAGAGAAATGGTCGGTATGTTAATCAAGAAATAACAAACCAGTGGATTGTTCCGTACAACAAGGTCCTCCTTCAGCAGTTCAAAGCTCACATTAACGTAGAAATTTGCAGCTCGATCCAAAGCATCAAATATGTCCTCAAATACGTGAATAAAGGATGTGATCAAGCAGTGTTTGAACTACAAAGAACTGATGGAGCAGCTAACCAACAAGGCCAAGTACAAAGTCACATTGTGGATGAGATCCAGCAGTTCCAGAATGCAAGGTATGTCGGCAGTTCAGAGGCGGCCTGGAGGATATTGGAACATCCCATCTATGAACATTTCCCCCCAATTGTACAACTTTCTGTTCATCTTGAAAATGGGCAGCGTGTCATGTTCTCAGCTGATACTGCTCTGGAACGAGCCCAAGGTCCACCGCCTGCCACAACTTTGACAGCATTTTTTCAACTCTGCCATGAGGATGACTTTGCAAGGGGTCTCAAATACGCAGAAGTCCCTGAGTTTTACACTTGGAACAAATCGACAAAGAAATGGATGAGAAGAATGCGTGGGGTACAAGTTGAAGGTACTGAAAATGATGATGTATGGAAGGCACCATGCATTGGGAGAATCTACACGATTAGTCCAAAAGCAGGGGAGTGTTATTTCTTACGCCTGTTGCTCAATGAGGTTGCTGGTCCAACTTCATTTCAAAATTTGCGAGCATACAATGGTCAGGTGTTTGAAACATACAGAGCAGCGTGCCTTGCTCGAGGCCTTCTAGAAAATGACCATCACTTGCATCAAGCAGTAGGAGGGGCAAGTGCCACTCAATCACCTTCAAATTTGCGAAGCCTATTTGTGATAATTTTAACAGCCTGTGAGCCAAGAAATCCTCTTGAGATCTAGATGGCTTTTCGTGATGTAATATCTGAAGACATTCTTCACAGATACAGGCAAGAAGTTAACAATCCAGAAGCAGATTTTAATGAGGACATCTACAATAAAACTCTTTGTCTAATTGAAGAAAAAGTTCTCCTTATGTGCGGTCAACCATTGGCAAGCTATGGATTACCTGCACCAACGCAAGGGAGAGATGAAAGACTCGCGAGAGAGTATCAACGTGAAGTTACTTATAATCTTGAAGAACTTTCCCTACAAGCAGAAAATATGCAAGAAAAACTGACCGATTCTCAAAGAGAAGTTTACAATTCATTCATAGCAATGTTGGAAGCACAAGGTGAAATGAACAAAAACATGATGTTTCTTGATGCTCCAGGTGGTACGGGCAAGACTTTTGTAATCAATTTGATCCTTGCAAAGATTAGATCCATGAGAAAGATTGTGCTTGCAACAGCATTCAGTGGCATTGCTGCTACTCTACTACAAGGTGGCCGCACTCTTCACAGCACTTTTAAAGTACCCTTGGATACTCATCGAATGGATCAGCCAGTTTTCAAAATTACTGGTAACTCAGCCTTGGCAAATGTAATTAGAGACACCTCTGCAATCATTGTAGACGAAGCCCCAATGACGCACAAGAGTGCTTATGAAGCAATTGACCGAACACTGCAAGACATCACAGGAAACAAGAATCCCATGGGTGGCATTCCAACCTCATTTTGCGGTGATTTCCGTCAAATCCTCCCAGTGGTTAAAAATGGCACAAGAGCTAACATTGTCAATGCAAGTTTGAAACAATCCTATCTCTGGAGGCACGTTATAGTGAAGAGACTGACTACTAATATGAGAGCCTATATCTCTGATAACACAGCTGCAGCAGACTTCTCAAAATTGCTTCTCCAAATCGGTAATGGTCAGTTTCCTATCACTTCTTCACCTGACACAATTAAGATTCCAACTGCGCTTGGTAAATGTGTCGGTAATCAGAAGCAACTGAAAGACAAAGTGTACCCAGACCTGCAAAACAATGGAAAATCACCGGATTGGCTTGCTGAGAGGGCTATTATTTCGCCATTAAACAGCAATGTGAATCATTTGAACAATTCAATAATGGATGAATTTCCAGGAGACACAAAGCAATACAAGTCAGTTGATTCGGCTACTAATGAATATGAAGCTGTTCACTACCCTGTGGAGTTTTTAAACTCTTTGGAGATATCTGGAATGCCTCCACACATTTTAAATCTCAAAATTGGATCGCCAATCATGATTCTTCGATCCTTGGAACCGCCAAAAACAACAAACGGAACCAGATGTGTTATCACCAGATTGCACACCAATGTACTTGAGGCCACCATTTCCTGTGGTCCCTACAAAGGCGAAACCGTTCTACTGCCAAGGATCCCCTTAGTTCCATCGGACTCAGAACTTCCATTTAAATTCCGGAGACTCCAATTTCCTGTGAAGGTGTGTTTTGCAATGAGCATAAACAAAAGTCAAGGTCAGACATTTAACACCATTGGCGTAGACTTGACATCAGACTGCTTCAGTCACGGTATGTTCTACGTCTCCATCAGCCGGACAGGAAGTTCAGAAAAACTCTACATTCTGGCTCCAAATCAAAGCAGCAGAAATGTAGTTTACCCTGAGGCTCTTCAGTGAAAAGTTCGAGAAATGGATATGAGGAAAAACTGACATGATCTGATTGTGGTAAGTTTTTAGTATTGAATGTGCAAGATAAAATTTAAGCAAGAGTTGAAAATTACTTCAATGAAAAATTTACTATGTAACATCAAGTAACCTTCCTTTTTGATGAAAATGTTTTGTGAAGTTCCTGATTGAATTTCAGTCACTACAAGAGGTAGTTAAAATGTTAATCACCTTATGCAATCGTTGCTCTTACAACATCAACTTACTGGAAAGGTGCCCACAGATTTTGGTACCCGAGTGCGCAACAAAGCTCCGTGCGAAGCACGGGTATCTTTGCTAGTATATATATAATTACAGAAAGCAGTAACGCTCTTGAGGGAATGTTTCTATAACTTTACGTAGTTATTGAGGATATTTTATTCTGTGTAAATGGTTTCATTCTTCTATCTCATGAATTTAGATTAAAAAAAATAAGCTAAAATAAGCGATCGTAAAAGTTACATTTTTAATAAAAAAAAGTATAGAATCGCACACACAACAATTACTAGAAAAAGTAGGCGACTGTCAATGTTACATATTTTTAGAAAATGTATTAGAACTTCAACACAACAATTACAAGCAAAAATAAGCAACTGTCATAGATAGGTTACTGGTAAAAATAGGTTAGTGTCTACGTTACATTTTCTAACAAAAAGTATTGAAATGTCGACATAACAATTACTTGACAAATAGGCGACTGTCTATGTTTCATTTTCGAGACAAAGTATTGGAACACGGACATAAAATTTATAACAAAAAAGACGACTGTCAATGCTACAGTTTCTAAAAAATGTATAGACACATAAATATAACCATTACTAGCAAAAGCAAGGGACTGTCAATGTTACATTTTCTACAAAATTATAGGAACGTCAAAATGACAATTACTAGCAAAAAAGCAACTGTAAAAGTTATATTTTCTAGAAAAGGTATATGAACGCCGACAAAACAAGTACTAGCAAATATAGGCGACTGTCAATGTTACATTTTCTAGAAAAAGTATAGGAACGTCAATACAACAATTACTAGCAAAAGTAACGACTGTCAATATTACCTTTTACAGAAAATGTATTAGAATGTGAACACAAAAATTATGAACAAAAAGAAGCGGTTGTAAGCATTAGATAAAAAAGTAGGAAAATAAACAAAACAATTACTCGCAAAATAGACGCCCGTTACATTTTCTAAAAAAAAAAGTATTGATAAGTCAACACAACAATTACTAGCAAAAACAACCGACTGTTGATGTAACAATTTATAGACAAAGTATTGGAACATAAACGTAACAATTCATAGTAAAAAAGGCGACTGTCAACGTTATATTTTCTAGAAACAATATAGAAAGGCAAACATAACATTTACTCGCAAAAATAAGGGACTGCCAATGTTACATTTTTTAGAAAAAGTACAGGAACGTTAACAAAACAAATACTTGCAAAAAAGCGATTGTAAATATTAAATTTCCAGAAAAAGTATTGGAACGTCAACATAAAATTACTTGTAAAAAATTACCGACTGTAAAAGTTACATTTTCTAGAAAAGGTATAAGAACGCCAACTATCCAATTACTAGCGAAAAATAACCGACTGTAAAAGTTACATTTTCTAGAAAAACTATGGGAACGTCAAAACATGATGGGAACATAAACACAAAACGTATGGGAACGTTACTTGCAAAAATAAAAGTATAATTTTCTAAAAAAAAAGTAAAAGAACACCAACATAATAATTACTATCTAAATGTTACATTTCGTAGAAAAAGTATAGGAACGCAAATATAACAAATACTAGCAAACATGTCGACTGTCAATGTTACGTTTTCTAGAAAAAGTATAGAATGTAAACACAACAGTTACTAGCAAAAATAAGCGACTGTCAACGATAGATTACTAGTAAAAAGTGGCGATTGTCTACGTTACATTTTTAACAAAATATATTGAAACGTCAGCATAACAATTACTTGTAAAAATAGGCGCCTGTCAATTTTTAGACAAAGTATTGGAACATAACATTTTATAGCAACAAAAAAACGTCTGTCAATGTCACAGTTTCGAAAAAAAGTATTAGAACATAAACATAACAATTAATAGCAAAAGCAATAACTGTGAACGTTACATTTTCTAAAAAATACAGAAACGTAAACATAATATTGTCTAGCAAAACTAAGCGACTGCGAATGTTACATTTTCTAGAAACAGTATAGGAACAACACAACAACAACAAATAATTTGCAAAAATAAAAGATTGTCAAAGTTACATTTCTTGAAACATATTACATTTCTAGAAACATATTCGAACGTCAGCATAAAAATTACTTGTAAAAATAGCCGACTGTACATTTTCTAGAAAAAGTATAGGGACATAAACATAACAATTACTAGCAAAAATAATCGAGTGTCAATGTTACATTTTCTAGAAAAAGTATAGGAAAGTACACATAACAATTACTAGCAAAAAAGGCGACTGTCAATGTGGCCTTTTCTAGAAAAGGTATAGAAACGTAAATACTACTATTACCAGAAAAAGTGGCTACTGTCAATGTTACTTTTCTAGAAAAAGTATTACACCGTCAACACAAATAATACTAGCAAAAAAAGCTACAGTCAACAGTAGATTTCTAGTAAAAATAGGCGATTGTCTGCGTTACATTTTCTAACAAAAAGTATTGAAGCGTACAACATAACAATTACTTGCAAAGATAAGCGACTGTTAATGTTACATTTTCTTGACAAAATATTAGAACATAAACATAACAATTTATGCAAAAAGCGACTGTCAATGTTGCAATTTCTAAAAAAAAGTATAGAACAACAATTACTAGCAAAAACAAGCGACTGTCAACGTTAGATTTTCTAGAAAAACTATAGGAACGTCAACATAAGCGCTACTAGAAAAAATAAGCTACCGCCAAGATTTTCTAGAAAAAGTATAGGAACGTCAACACAACAAATACTTGCAAAAATAAGCGACTGTCAATGTTACATTTCTAGAAAATGTATTGGAAGGTTTACACAAAAATTACCTGCAAATATAGGCGACTTTAAAAGTTACATTTTTTACAAAAGAAATATAGAAACCTCAACTAACGAATTACTAGCAAAAATAAGCGAATGTAAAAGTTACATTTTCTAGAAAAAGTATAAGAACGTTAACATAACAGTTACTAACAAAAATAGGCGACTGTCAATGTTACATTTTCTAGAAAAAGTATAGGAACGTCAATATAACAAATACTAGCAAAAATGGCGATTGTCAAGTTTACGTTTTCTAGAAAAAATATTAGAAACCCAACAATAACAAGCAAAAAAAAAAAAAAATATATTAGTAAACCCAACAATAACAAGCAAAAAAGCGACTGTCAACGTTAGACTTTTTAGAAAAATTCTAGGAACATAAACATAACAATTACTAGTAAAAAAGTCGACTCTCAACGTTACATTTTCTAACCAAAAGTATTGAAACGTCAACATAGCAATTACTAGTAAAAACTTTCAAACTTTTGGATAACAGACCGATTGACGGAGAACAGACAGACGGCGACCTTGACATGTAAAAAGAAATCATTTTATAAAAAAAATCATATTTTTCTATTTTTTTCTTTTTTTTTTAAAAGTTTTTTTTATCAAAATCTGTTGTGAAGACTCACCCATGCGGAAGATTTGTATAAATAGACCAAGACGTACCGGCTTTAGGTGTGGCTGGTGTACTTTTGTTATACGCCATCTTGGCGGTACGTGCTACGACTGTTGCTCTGTATATTCTGTTTTGTTTCAATACAAATTACCTTTGCTTGCTGAAATCCGCTAGCCGAAAACGCTATCAGCCATTCTATAGAAACGGCTCATGGGAGGTTGAGCTTCTCCCGGAAGCTTGTGCAGGCGTGAAATTACGCGCCAAATTCGTCTCGGCGAAAAACTTTAGTTTCAATTTCGTTCCGACAAGACGTATTGGTTTTGTCTCGACGAGAATCCAATTCTTAAGGGAAGATTTGTTCCTGCTCATCCAATCCACAGAATGGTATTCTAAGGGACCTCATATTTCTTTGGTTTATTCACTTATAATGTTGACAGTCGCCTATTTTGGCAAGTAATTGTTATGTTGACGTTCCAATACTTTTTCTGGAAAATGTAATGTTGACATTGTTTATATTGTAAGTAATTGTTTTGTTTTTATTCAGGTAATTCTTCTAGAAAATGTAACATTGACAGTCGCTTATCTTAGCCAGCAATTTTTATGTTGACGTTCCTTTACTTTTTCTAGAAAATGTAACGTTGACAGTCGGTTATTTTTTGCTAGTAATTGTTGTGTTGACAGTCCAATATTTTTTATAGGAAGTATAACGTTATCAAGTAATTATTATATTTATGTTTACTTACTTTTTCTAGACAATGTAACATTGACAATCAATTTCTAACAATCTCATAGTAAAAGCTCACGGGAGTTTGAGCTTCTTCCAGGAGTTTCGTTTGGGTAGGTGTAAAATTATGCGCTAAATTCGTTTCGGAAAAAAACCCTTAGTTCTACTTTCAAATTCATGCCGACAAGACGTATTACTCTTGTCATGACGAGAATCCAATTCTTAAGCGAAAGATTCCTTCCCGCTCATCGTATTCAGAGAAATGGTATTCTAACGGAAATTCATAACTTCTGGGGGTTTTCCCCCTATATGAGATCTTTCAATAATTTTCCCTGATTAGATCGTCAATATTAAAATTACTAACAAAAATATAGTAATAAACTGTACATTTTCTAGAAAGAGTAATCGAAATTCAATAATTATAACTGGACAAAATATGAGACAGTCATTATTACATGTTCTAGAAAAAGTAAAGGAACATAAACATAACAATTTCCAGCAAAAATAAGCGACTGTAAACGTTACATTTTAAAGAAAGGGTATATAAACGTCATCATAACAACTACCAGCAAAAATTGTCAATGTTACATGTTCTCGAAAAAGAACATAAACATAACAATTGCTAGCAAAAATAACCGACTGTCAACGTTACATTTCATAGACAAAGTATAGGAACGTCAACATAAAATATACTAGCTAAAATAAGCGACTGTCATCGTTTTATTTTCTAAAGTAAAGCAACTGCAACATAACAATTTTTATCAAGAATAAGCGATTGCCACCGTTACACATTAAATTTACTAGAAAAAATAGGCGACTGTCAACGTTACAATTTCTAGACGCGGACAGGAACGTCAACATAACAACTATTGGCAAAAATGTAAACAAAATGTAAAAAAAAAAAACCCACAATGTTATATTTTCTAAAAAACATTTAAAAACACTTCGTACAAAAAATGAAAGAAGGCTAACATAACAATTACTAGAAAATATAGGCGACTGTTAATGTTAAATTTTCTAGAAATAGAACTGGAATAACAACAAAACAATTACTTGAAACATAGGCGACTATCAACGTTACATTTCCTAGGAAAAAATTGAAACACCAACATAATAACTACTTGAAACAATAGGCGACTGTCAACGTTACATTTTCTAGAAAAGGTATTGGAATGTAAAAGTAACAATTACTTGCAAAAAGATGCGATTTACAACGTTACATTTTTTTAGAAAACGTTTAGGATCGTCAACACAAAATTATTTCAACAATACGCGACTATTAACGGTACATTTCCTTGAAAAAGTATTGGAGCATCAACATAACAATTACTTGCAAATAAAGGCGACTGTCAATATTACATTTTCTAGAACAAGTAGAGAAACGTCAACAAAACAATTACTAGCATAAACAGGTGACTGTCAACGTTACATTTTCTATAAAATATACAGGCGTGTCAACATAACAATTACTAGCAAAAATCTGCGATTTTCAATGATACATTTTTAGACAACGTATAGGAATGTCAACATAACAATTACTAAATAAAATATGCGACTGTAAATGTTACATATTTTAGAAAAAGTTGAGGAGAATAAAAATAGCAATCTAAGCATCTAAGTACTCGACCCAAGACGGGAAGCTAATTAAAACCAAAGATACTGTGCGCGATCTGGGAGTAACGTTGGATTCTGATGGTACATGCACCTCCCAGATCGACAAAGTTTGTTCAACTGCACGGAGCCTTTCCAGTTGGATTCTACGCACTTTCAAAACGAGACAAAAAAACCTAATGCTGACACTCTGGAAGTCGCTGGTGTTGCCGCACATTGATTACTGTTGTCAGCTGTGGACTCCGGACAGAAAAGGTCATATTCAAGCATTAGAGGCCATCCAGAAGTCGTTTCTAAGAAAGATAACTGGTTATAGTCAATTGAATTATTGGCAACTGCTGGATACGTTGAATATCAAATCGATTCAACGCAGGCAAGAAAGATATTCAATCATCTATACCTGGCGTATGATGGAGAACCAGGTGCCCAACGCTGGTATACAGCACCATATCTCAAAACGTGGCAGAAGGTGTCTGGTACCACTCCTAACCAGTGCCAGGGACAACTGGGTCCGACGGCTCAGGGAATCGAGTTTAAATTCCCGGGGTCCTACGCTCTTCAATTGCCTACCACGTAATATCAGAGAGATCACGAACTGCAAAACAGAATCGTTCAAGTCGGCGCTGGTATGATAGCGAATTCTTAATAGGATGCTATAAAAAAGGTATAATCAAGGACCTAGGTCTGAGGCTAAGAAATTTATCCTAACACATCAATGACAACTGGCTGAGAGAGAAAGAGAAAAAGAACGTCTTACCTCTTGCAACAGATGCCGTCGGTTGCGACCTCAGGTATTAGTCCTTGTGGTCCCGTAATAATTCTTTATCAATACAATAATTGATTGAGAAAGAAAAAACAAAGGAACTACCAAGACGGTGTCCCAATTGTAAATAGGAGAAGAAGAAAAAAAAGAAAAGGAAAGAGAAGAAAAGGAACAACTTCAGACACGGTGTGAACCGATTGTAAAGATGGGGGTAAAAAAATAATAATCAAGCTAGTCAACCCATACAATTTTATAGAAGGTCTAGGGTCACATGATTTATCCATTAGTATAAAAAACAATCACAAAGGGAAAGACGCTTTCGCATCCATCTCTCAAAACCCGAGGTCATTGAAGGTAGGAAAGATTTTCTTATACACTCCCGTCTCAAGAGAAAAAAAAAATAAGTAAATAAAATAAATGAATAAATAAATAGTAAACAGTGAAGTTGTCTGAGTACATTTTAATACAAATAACTGTTAATTTTGGGTCCAAACACTCAAAATTCTAAATTTAGATTCCCGGGACATGGATCCAACTTGATAAATTGAACAAATCCAAGAAAAATAAGTTTTAAGGGGTCGAAACAACCCCCCCCCCAAAAAAAACTGAACCTTCAGCCAATCCCCGGTCCAAACATTCCAAACCAACATAAAGTGTATTCAGACATAGGGCAAGCTTCGTAATCGGTTTTTGTCAAAATTTGACTGCCAAGTCGGCTGAACTGCTAGTAAATAAATAAAAATAAAGGATAAAGAGAAAAGGAAGAGAAAAAAAAATGGGAGAGGTAAATAAATAATTACCTATTTTCTGAGAGTGGACTGTTAGTGAATTGAATGTAGGCAATTCCAACAGTACCAATTCTCACCCTCTGGGGGAACTTGCTGAATACCTACGCAGTTGAAATGGTACCATTGATTGCATTCATCACAGCATATCATTGGACTACCATTATCCGGTAGAACACATCCTGGGCAAATACATGCATGTTCAGCATCATTTAATAAATTATCCACCATCATATCATGGGATAATGAAGGATCCTGGTTGAGGCAACTTCCACACCGCCAACTCTCCTCTTCTGGTGGAGGTCGATATAGACCAACACAGGAAAAATGGTACCAGTCATCACAGCAGTCACAACATATCATGGCACTGCCATTGTCTGGTTCACCACAATCAGGGCAAATCCAACCAAGCTCTGTGCCCTCTTCAATAGGGTCTTCAAGTACAGATGTACAGCCATTCAGATTGTCATCAGCATTCCTCATCAAGGAATCAAGTCCATCAATGGGTTCTTGAATAGACGACTCCAAGGGATAGCGGTGCTTCAGGGAATGAACTTGCAAGGAGCCATCTCCTCGTTTTATCTGAGCAGATCTCACCAATCCGTCATCTCCTGTAAATAGACGTGTGACCCTACCCAATGCCCAAAATGGTCGAGGTTTGTTAGGGAGTTTGATTGTGACTACATCTCCCACACAAACAACTGGTGAAGTCCCTCCTTGTTGTCTTTGGGCATGCTCTCTTATACTAAGCAGATAATCTTCGTACCAAATTTTCTTAAATCTTTTTAATGCATCATTCCTGCAATTTAAGGACTCTAAGAGTTGTTTCCGAGAGGGAGGTTCTAGTTGATAAATACCCTCCCCATCCATTCTCAAAATCAAACGAGGGTTTACTACAGGGCGTAAAAAGTGATTTGGACTTATTATTTCCAAACTTGAGTCAGATGAACTTCTGTAAGTCAAGGGACGGTCATTTATGGCATTTTGTACATCAGAAATAATTGTCAGGAGATCGAAATAATCATGACTAGCTCGTCCAATTAATTTATACAAGCAAGACTTGATGGTTTTAATCAGTCTTTCCCATACACCTCCATACCAAGGAGAGTGTACAGGGATCTTAACATGCTTGATTTGGCATGTCCCCAATTTCTCCCTGAATTCACTGGAAGCAATCACCTCATGAATCATGTCACATCCAGCCACAAATGACTTAGCATTGTCACTATAAATATGCGAAGGAATCCCATAAATATTTGAAAATCGAATCAAGGCCATTAGGAATGAGTGAACAGACATATCCTCAATCAGTTCTAGATGAACTGACCGTACCTCCAAACAAGTAAAGACCAGGATATACATCTTCACCCTCTCCCCACCTCTCAGAACCCACAGATGACCCGTATAGTCTACTCCTGTGTGCAAAAATGGTCTTATCATATTCACCCGATGTTTAGGTAAATCAGTCATTTTGGGGTAGGTAAATGGAATAGAGTTAAATTTCTGGCACAAGGAGCATCCTGATAAAATTCTCTTTACCGCCTGCCTACCCTGGGGTATCCAGTACCCAGATAACCTGACCTTATTCAAGGTAGCAGGAACACCCAGATGCTTACACTGGTGGTGACAGTCCAATATTATGAGATTAGAAAGATGGTGATCCTTAGCAATAAGCAAGGGATTAACTATTTCGTATTCATATACAGAGACCTTCCCAATTCTTCCCTTGGATCGAATTAATCCTTCCTTATCCAAAAAAAGGTTTAGACTTCCCACTCTCGGTGGTATTGACCTACCTGAAGGATTTTGTAAGTATTCTAATTCCTCCCAGAAGGATTGTCTCTGCATTACTTTAATCAAGTGTGTCCGAGCCATCTTACCAAAGTCGGAGTCTCTTTTCCTCAACCTATTAATAAACTTGAACACACATGTGGTGACATTTAATAGTTTAGACAATGAAGAATATCTATCATATTGCACAACTGGCTCCTCCTGGCTGTGCGAAACAGCACAAACCATCGAAGATACAATCTTTTTGCTTTCTGGGCTCAAACAATTCAAAGGATTTTCAGGCCAAGAAATCGGTTGGTCTCTTAGCCAAGACGGTCCAGAAACCCAATATTCCAAATTGGCCCTCAGTTTAGAGGTAGGAATACCCCTGGTGATAAGGTCAGCGGGATTCTGTGCAGTAGGCACATATTTAAACTGAATGGCCACACCAAATTTAGACATCAATTCAGCCTCCCATTGACTAATGTCCTTCAATCTATTCATGGCAAAAACATTCTTGCTATTAGTCCGCCTTGTGACCAACCAGGATAATACTATTTGTGAATCAACTGCAAGAAATACCTTTTTGAAACTTACATTAGAATAGGCCTTCAACAAAGTCGGAAGGCACTTGATGGCCAAGAAGGCCGATAAAAGCTCCAGAGTTGGTAAACTCTTCGATTTAAGAGGCGCCACCTTTGCCTTGGAAAAAACCAGAGATGAAACCTTCCCCTGGACTGCATATGCTGCAAATCCATATGCCCTTTTGGATGCATCGCAAAACAGAAATAATTCAGCTTCCCTCCCTTCATCAAGGGTTTTTCTAGGGAAGGTAACAGAACCAAGTTCTGACAATTCATGAGCGATGACTGCCCATTTGGATTGAAGTTCACTTGGCACAATTTCATCCCACTCAAAACCTAATTTCCACAACTCACTAACAAGAGTACGTGCCTGTATAGATACCGGCAAACATAATGAGAGTGGATCGAATATCCTTGATGCTTCAGACAGTATATGCCTTTTAGTTGCTGCCTCAGGGTTACAATTATAGGAAGCAATATTGATGGTATCAGCAAGAGGATCGTAACGATAACCTAATACCTTCTCCCAAGGACACTGTGACTCACAAGAGTACCATCTCTCCTCATTAAATCGTGTAATTCTGTATGATTAGAATTGCAAGATTGGAGTATGAATCCTCCTTCTTGCAATCTTTCTACTGCTCGTGTATACAAGCCCGTTAACTCATCCAAGGAATTGCTTGTTTTAATCAGATTATCTACATAAAAATTAGACTGTAACATCCCAGTGCAATCATCCAAAGGATAACGCCCAGCATGAAATTTTAGTATGCAATTCAAGATGAATGGGCTTGCACTAAACCCAAATAAGATTGTTGTGTAACGATAACACATTAGCTTATTATTTTTTCGCAGAAAGAAACAAAATTTATTCTTATCAGATTCACTAGATAATCGAATCATCAAGAATGCCTTCTTGATGTCTGCTAAAAATACATACTTATTTGTTCGGAAAAGCAGAGTTAAATCAAGCATGTCCCCTGTTAAGTTGATCCCAGGATAAGCAGCATCATTTAGAGAGACAGAGTTCTTAGTTTTAAAAGAACAGTTAAAAACTGGTCGAATTTTAGTTGTAGTTGTATGCTCGTCTTTGAACACAGGTCTATGTGGAACCCACACATAATGCTTGTATTCCTGAGGGGAGCATTCTAGGGGTTCAATTATCCCTTCTCTTTCTTGGTCTTCAAAAACCTTAATATACTCCTCATATAAGTCCTTCTTCTTTAAATTGAATGCTACTCTGTCCAGCACCTTAAGTGCTATATGATGGTTAGATTGAACCTGAGATAACTTGTCCTTATGCCAAGGCAATTTAACCAAATAATGACCATCTTTATAAACTATGTTTTGCATGAATTCTTCCATCTTTTGATTGTCATAGTCAGAAACCGATTCTATGTCAGGCAGTCCCAAGGATTCTAGACTAAACATCCATTCCAAGCCCCGATCCACAGTGCTTCCTTCAAAAATGTCGGCAAATGGATCCACATAGGTCGGAACAGGATTCAAAATACTATTAACCAAAGAATCGTTAGAATAGTACTGCCTGTCAATTTCATAGCTCAAGGCTCCCGGAGTTATAGCAATCTTACTGATTTGGTTCTCATGCAAAAAATGTTTTGTATTTCCTATGGGGATAATGCCAGCGGATGTCTGCCAAGCCGCACCATTCATGCATCGTGTTATCTTCATGGGACGCATATATTGAATCAAATCAATTCCCATGAGACCCCACAATTGTACACTGCCACTCTCTATCTCTGCAGCAAAGGTATAATTCAGTTTTCTTAGGTTTTCCCAAACCAGAGGAAGGTCTGGTACTTTGTGAGACAGATTCAATTCGCAATCAATTAGAATAGGTAGTTGGGGGGCTACTCCCGGCAAGACCTCTACAACTGCAGTTAACTGCTTGAAAATGCGGTGTTTTCTCCCCACAAAGGCCACAACGTCCATGGCCACCTCCTCCCATGAGTCTGGATCGCACTTCAGGTGCTGAAGAACCCTTTCAGAGAAATATGACCTCTGACTGCCCGAGTCAATAAGGCAATTCAGAGAAACTGAGGAGGCTCCCCTTTTAATTGTGATGTTGACCATTGGCAGTAGGTTTTGAATGTCCCCAAGTTTTGTACTTATGCTAGTATTTATTTCTGTTTCCTCTAGTACAAATTGAGGACACATAGAAGCATAATGCCTCCGAGACTTACAATACCTGCAAGGGAATCTAAATCCCTTGACTCCTGGACAGGCTTTCTGATCATGGCTGGCAACTGTGCAGAATTCACACAATCCAAGTTGCCTACAGCGTTGCAGGCGCTCATTGTATGAGGGATAGGTAGTACACTGAGAACTAGTGTGTCCATTTCTTGCACAAAAATTGCAATAAGGAATCTTGTCTTCCAAGTCTAGGTCTGCGTGAAAACTTTGTAATGCAGAATTTTTAGGTGGGCTTCTCGTCCAAACAGCATTTGACCTTGGCTTAAACCGTGGAATCAGTTCTGTCTTAGGAGTTGAAATAGGTTTAATCCGGAGTAATGCTTTAATAACTTCGTGACTATACTGCAGTATGCAGTTCAAGCCAGGATATGGTGTGCTAGAGCCTCTAATGAGCTCTGCCTTTATCTCATCAGGGATCTTATCAAATAGGATATGAGCCACCAGACATCCACTTCCGGAGTCCTCAACTAAAAAAATCATAACCATAGTCTGAATCTAACTCACCAAGTTCATACTGAACCTGGGAAAGATATTCCTTTAGTTGTTCATAAGACTTGTCCACCTTAGGTGTAGACTGCACTATTCTTTTAAAAATTTCTTCCCTAATGGCTTCTCTGTCCCAGTATTCCTCCTTTAAAATATTTATGGCCACATCATAATTATGGTCATTTTCTGACAGGTGATGGATCAGATGAAATGGCCGACCTATCACATATGCCTTAAGGCATATGAGTTTTTCCTTCTTTGAGCTCACTCCAGATGTGCAAAACTCAAAACGGGTTAGGAAATCCCGCAGGGCAAATTTATTGGTTTTATCAACGCCAGTAAATGTTGGACATGTTATTTTAGGCTTCGCTAATTCAATGCCAGATTGAGCTGGGGAAGGTAGAGTGGGAGGAGTTGAGGTTAGTAAAGGGGAATGGATCTCTGGAACAGGTAAGGAAGCATCTAACTGCGACAATGATTTATTCACCCTGGTTTTGTAAGTGAAACTGTCTGTCAAACAGCTCCTCATCTCAATCGATGGTGTCTCCTTCATTATTTTCTTGTCAATATGCAATAACTCTTGGAGCCACTGGAGAATGTCTCGTTTATGAAGTTCTAATACATCTCTCTCAAGAGGTTCAAGTCCACTAAGATTTTCTAGTGTTAAGTCTATCATCGTACGAGTGACTCTCTGATCTTCCAATAAGGATGACCGTGATGATTGTTCAACTTGTAAGGAATTCATTTTAATATAAAAAACAGTATCTGTTGCAATGTATAGCGAATTCTTAATAGGATGCTATAAAAAAGGTATAATCAAGGACCTAGGTCTGAGGCTAAGAAATTTATCCTAACACATCAATGACAACTGGCTGAGAGAGAAAGAGAAAAAGAACGTCTTACCTCTTGCAACAGATGCCGTCGGTTGCGACCTCAGGTATTAGTCCTTGTGGTCCCGTAATAATTCTTTATCAATACAATAATTGATTGAGAAAGAAAAAACAAAGGAACTACCAAGACGGTGTCCCAATTGTAAATAGGAGAAGAAGAAAAAAAAGAAAAGGAAAGAGAAGAAAAGGAACAACTTCAGACACGGTGTGAACCGATTGTAAAGATGGGGGTAAAAAAATAATAATCAAGCTAGTCAACCCATACAATTTTATAGAAGGTCTAGGGTCACATGATTTATCCATTAGTATAAAAAACAATCACAAAGGGAAAGACGCTTTCGCATCCATCTCTCAAAACCCGAGGTCATTGAAGGTAGGAAAGATTTTCTTATAATATCAAATCGATTCAACGCAGGCAAGAAAGATATTCAATCATCTATACCTGGCGTATGATGGAGAACCAGGTGCCCAACGCTGGTATACAGCACCATATCTCAAAACGTGGCAGAAGGTGTGTGGTACCACTCCTAACCAGTGCCAGGGACAACTGGGTCCGACGGCTCAGGGAATCGAGTTTAAATTCCCGGGGTCCTACGCTCTTCAATTGCCTACCACGTAATATCAGAGAGATCACGAACTTCAAAACAGAATCGTTCAAGTCGGCGCTGGATACCTGGCTGAAGTCTGTACCAGACGAACCTCAGATCCCCGGTTATACCGCTATGAGACGCAGTGAATCCAATAGCTTACGCCACATGCTTGTCTGTGTAAAGAGGGACAGCGAAACGGTGCAGCGGTCTATTGATTCGACGCCGCCTATACCGTCCCAACTGGAGGCCGCTTGCCGCAGTGACCTTGGAGGGCTCTGACCGCCGAAAGACATCACACAACAACAAATTACTTTCACAAATAAGTGACTATCAATGTTATATTTTCAGAAAAAAGTATAGAAACGTCAACATAATAATTACAAAAATAAGCGACTGTCACTTACATTTTTTTGAAAAAATATAGAAACGTTAACATCACAATTTATTGCAAAACAGTAGGCGATTGCAAACGTTACATTTTTAGAAAAAGTATTGGAACAGAAACATAACAATCCCTTGAAAAAATAGGCGACTGTCAATGTTACATTTTCGAGAAAAAGAATAGGAACGTAAACATAAGAATTACTCGCAAAAATAAGCGACTTCCAACGTTACATTTTTTAGAAAAAGGATAGGAAAGTAAACATAACCATCACAAGCGAAAAAAAGCGACATTCAACGTTTAATTTTCTAGAAAAGTTTACGAACGCCAACATAACAATTACTAGCAAAAATAACGACTTCCACCGTTACATTTTCTCAAAAATTTGAATGGAACGTCAGCATAAAAATTACTAACAAAAATAAGCGACTATCAACGTAACATTTTCTACAAAACACAGTATATTAATGTCAACATAACAATTACTAATAAAATGGGCGACTGTTAAGATTACATTTTCTAGAAAAATTATGGCCACGACAACATACCAATTCCTAGTAAAAACGAGCTACTGTCACGTTTTATTTTCTGGAAGAAGTATAGGGACGTCAACATAACAATTACTAAACTTTACATTTAAAAAGCGTGTAGGAACGTCAATATAAAATTACTAGGAAATATAAGCGACTGTCAACGTTATATTTTCTAGAAAAGTATAGGAACCTGGATATAACAATTACTGGCAAAAATAGGCGACTGTCAACGGTACATTTTCTAATTAAAAGTTAAGAAACAGAACCATAACAACTACTAGCAAAAATAAGCGACAGCCATTGTTACATTTTCTATAAAAGTATAGGAACGTCAACATAAAAATTAATAGCAATAATAGGCGACAATCAACGTTAAATTTTGTAGAAAGAGAATAGGAAGCCGAACATTACAATTTCTTACAAAAATAGGCGACTGTCAATGTTACATCTTCTAAAAAATGTACTGAAATAACAACAAAACACTTACTTGGTTAATAGGCCACTCTCAATGCTACATTTTCTAAAAAGTATTAGAACGTCGACATAACAATTATTGACAAAATATATGATTGACAACGTTACATTTTCTAGAAAAAGGATAGGAACGTCAACATAACAATTATTTGCAAAAAAAAAAAACAAAACAAACAAAAACAAAACAAAACCGACTGTATATGTTACATTTCTCAAAAAGTGTTGGAACACCAATAATGTCAGAATTTATCTTGCTTCCAGATAAATTTGACGCTAAAGTAACTAAGCTGAAAAAAAAGCATGAAACAAAAGAGGGGGAGGGGGTAAAGAATGAAATATAAAGGTCTTACTTTGAAACGAAGAAGAAACTTTATTTACAATAAGTTGCAAAATTTTCCCTTTGCGGGCATTTAACTTAAGAAACGCCAAGTAAACATATGAAAAAAGTAACATGTAATGAAAAAAATAACAACACTGGTTCTTATAAAGAAGTTGTGTGTATCCATAAACAAATACAATAACAATGTACAAAATAGTAGTATCTCCTAATCACACTCGCATATGAAATTAATTTTAGGAGCGTATTCACAATTGAAAGCCAGTCAGGCATGTGCCTTTTTCTTTTTTTTTTGTTTTGTTTAAAGTCCTTTTAGAATGCATGCAAACCGTAGACACACAGATGAATTTTACGAAAAAAAAAACAACTAAATTTACAAAACTGGAAGGGTGCCGATGATACATAATTGTTAAATCACGTGTTGTCTCGTGGTAACTGTTTTTAATATTTACAATTTTTTTAAATTTCCATATAGATATTTTTAAATATATTATTATCTTGCGACTTACACACCTGAAGAAGGTCGGAGGTTACATCGCTCGAAACTTTGTGCAAATAACACTCAAGGTGAAAACAGTAGTTCCATTGATGTAAATAATACTAACAATCTCTTCTCATCAAAAAACAACTCAGAACTGTAAAAATATGATGAGAATTTACATTTTCATAGGTCAACAGACGGAAGAATTATTTTCTTTTTATTCATTTAACCAAAATATGATTAAGAATACCAACAGATCGTAGAATTTATTTCTGAAAAACAATAAAGACTTGTTCTGTTTTATTATTATTTATCAATAAACGTAACAATATAAGTACATTAAAATAACCTATCTAAGAACACTCTCAGGCACATAGAGTACGTGTGTGTTAAATTAAACACAAATCAGTCCAGTTGTTTTGGATTTCAGAAGGAACTCTCTCTCTCACCCCCTCTCTCAGACACACACACGAACACACCAAGTGCTTTTTATATATAAGTATAGATTATGAAGATGAAAATCATCAGTAAGCATGACATTTGCATAACATTTTATGTAACGAACTGAAATCAGTTGAATTCAAACTGATAATTGTAATAACTCAGTTTTAAATCCTTTAAAACCATTGGAAAACAAAATAATGGTGTTGAGGATGTGCACTTTTACCAAATATTTATGTCATCTGCACGTTATGGTTTGTCATTGTTCATTCAATTTGATATCAATATGATAGCAAAGATTTCTACACTTTTCCTATTATGAAGCGTCTGTTCCGTTTGAGAAACTGATAATTGTAATAACGAAGTTTGAAATCCTTAAAAACCATTGGAAAACAAGATAATGGCGGTCATGAAGTGCGCCAAATATTTATTTCATCTGTCGTGTGTCATTCTCCATTCAATTTAATATAACAAAATATAACCATCTTTATGATAGTGAAGACCTTTCCTATTGTGGAGCGCCTGTCCAGTTCGTGAAACTGTATGCATATTTGCGATAAACAATGTCTGACGGTGATATAACGCCTTCCTTGAAAACGTATATTTCACTCTTGCCCTTCATTAGGCGTGCTGCGTTCTCACCAAAAGCGCTACGGCTGTGCACCAACACGTCACAGTGCATCAAAACGTACTGGTCGAGTATTACCTTTTGCATTCCCTGACATACGCTAGGAGACGCTTTGTGAGTAAAATCGATATGGACAATTTTCCCTGGCGGGTTCATCACAGACTGATTGGCAAAAAGTTGCTGGCTTTCTTTTCGAACACTTTCTGAATCAGTAGAGACAAAGATCCTATAAAGACGTGTGTCATTGTATCGATGTAGAAAATCCCAAACGATTTCGACACTCTTCCGACTATTTCTTCTCTTGTCGCCAGGCATGGAAGGGTTACGGCCGATTCGTATTTGAGCACATATCAACATCGTACCATTCGTTTTAGACGGTTTTACAGTTTCTTCCAATGTTCGTGTTATATAATCATTGGGTTTGAATAATAACCGATAAATCTCGGCAAAATACTGTGAATAAGTTACGTTTTGTAACCATTTTAGTTGTGATTTATAGTTTGTATTTCTTTTTATGTAATCAAACATAATATAATTGGTTTTCAAAAATATAGCATCACCCTTGAACAACTCATCGAAATTTGACGTTTCTACGATATTTAAATATTTTCGTTTTGTGAATGTAAAAAATTGTTTGTTAAGTTTTGAGTATTCTTTACTAGGTATGTCCCATTGTACTTCGTTTGGGTATAAGTATTGTCGAATATTGCATGGCTTGCTGAAAATCAAACCAAATTTCCGTTTCGTTATATTTGCCAATAAAAACACCGAAACAATCCCTGCTTGTCTGTCACCAAATCCTCCACAAAAACCGCGGCTGCAATAATAAATCAGGTATTTCTTTCCGGTTTTTGATTTAGCTTTTATCCTTTCTTTCGCGTTAGCATTTGTCTTTAATAATGTCGTATTTGAAACTTTATTTTCATCAATCAAAGATTTGAAGTGTGCTTCTCGGCTTTGATTGGTGGAGGATGTATGAAACAAAACTTGATTGGTCGAAGAACTGGTATTTACTGCTTGACTTTTCACAAACCAATTCATTTTTATTGCTTGATATTTGGACATGAATTTTGAAATGGTCGTTTTAGGATGAAATGATGGAATTTGTTCGAAATAAAGAAGCAACAAAGGAACGCTGGTTAACACGACGCAGCCGACGAAAATCTGCAATGGAGAAGGGAGAGTATTATTCACACTGTTGCAAATATACACTTGCAAACGTTCAACATTACCCTCAGCTTCCTTCTACTTTCTCTACGCACTCTTCCCTACCTTCGCGCTTATCGTCTGCTCTTGCAACAAAAGAAAATTTGCCGACCACCCTATCCTCTATATTTAAAAAATTTCAGTAAAGTCCTACAATGAATGTTTTCTTGTTTTCCTTGGGGCAATTGGTCAATGACTTTGTCAAAATCTATTTGTCTTCTAAGTTAATTTTCAATAGACAGGACAGTCAGATCCGACAATATCGACTGGCTCATGGTTGACAGGAGGTAATTTTCCATGAGTTTCATTTTGGAGAAACTTCCTTCACACGATCCCACAGACACACATTATCAGAAGTAATTTTAGAGCCAGCGCAAAATATGGTAATGATTTAACAAAGTCACACTTGATGAAAACTGTAGGAATTGCAGTACAGTTCAGTGCTTGGCTTCTTCCAAGTTTATTTCAGCTGCTTGTAGGTGTCGCCTTAAATGTGGAATTTCTAGACTAATGTCTTTTTCAGATAGCTGATTATACACAGCTGTGAGCTTGGCAACAGTATTTATTCATCGCCAGCACAAACAATATGATCTGGCTGAACGGCAGAAAAAGTTTTAAAAAATGTCATTTACTGCCTGTACTCTGATATCCAACTCGGTATGGAAATTGTACATTGCTTTCTCAGTCTCCTGCTGAAATGACAATCCAGAATCTCTTGCCTCATCTCTTGGCATTCTGTTCTTTCTTCTGATTCTCCTCTCTGTAGAGATATCAAGTTCTTCACATTTTGCAAGTGCTTGATGAACGGCATTGTCAACAACATTCATAGGCTGTTCTTCAAAAAAGACCCTTACAACCCTTAGTTTGGTAGCAACCATGTCAAGAGTAATACCTGATGTTTTTATGTACTTCTGAGCTACGTTTACTTCTTGTAAAACGTCACTCCAGAATAACAAGAAAGCAATGAAAGAAAAGTCGCATACAGCTGGTAACACATTGTGCGCAGTGCCTCTTGTCTGGGCGGTTTCTTCGACATCACGCAGAGGTTCAATAGCTTCCACAAACTGGTTAAACTTCTGTTTCACCGACTTCACTGCATCAGCATGTGCACTTCATGTGGATAATCTCTTCACTGTAAGACCTGTGTACTTTACTAACACATCCCAGCGATGGGTTAACAGAGCAAAAAACGTGTACAACGCCTCAAGACTGCCAAAAAATGTTACGCAAGAGGAATTGTTAGAAAACGAATGTTTGCCACAAAGGTTCAAAAAATGATTAGAACAAGGTACAAAACGGCCCTTGGGTTAATGTCCTTGATCTAATGTCCTTGATCTTTTTTTGCACACCACCATGGATTCTGACCATGCTTGCAGCATTATCGTACCCTTGACTGCGACAGAACTTGATATCTAGTCCTTCGTTTTTTAATTTTTAAAAGATCTCGTTAGTCAATGCAGTAGCTGGTTTACCTTTCAAATGTAAAAATCCCAGGAATGACTCACGCACTTCAACTGCACCATCGCTGATATGTGCATATCTAATTACTGTTGACATTTGATCTGCATGCGAAACGTCTGGTGTGCTATCAAAAAGTATACCAAAGTACTTTGCATTTCTTATGTCAACAACGAGTTTTCCAATCACATGTTTTGCCAAAAGAGAAATAAACTCGTTCTGTGTTTCAAACATATTGTCTGACTGCCTGTGCTTTGCCAGAGGCTGACCAGATGGTGTTTATTTGCTCCCCCACTGAGCAAATTAGGCACAAGGCCGTTTTTAATGTGAGGTAAAAACCAGCTACCCTAAAAGTAGGCAAAAAGGGGGCACTCTGGAACCAGAGGCTGACCAGATGCTCTTTTAACACTACATCATAGTGAGACAACAATTCGATAAGTTCCAAGACGTTATCTTTGTTTAATGAGGACGTATTCTCACGATGTCCTCTAAATGGCAGGTTCTGTCGTGCAAGAAAAAGTATTACGTCTAAAACTCTGTGCAAAATGTCTCTGAACTTCCTTTTCTCTTTTTCCATAAGGGAAATATGCGCCGCATCGATAATTTTTGCAGCTGGAGTTGTGAAGCCAGCGTTTTCCAATTCTCCCAACACGATATATGGTCCTTTGACTGTTTATGCTCAATAATTTTGAGATTTAGCTTCCACCAGGCTTCAAAACCAGTGACGAAAGTAAATGTTCCAGGAACCTTGTCATCTTTGGCAGCAAACTGACAACTGACAGCAAAAGCAGTACAATTTTATGTCACGCAGCGAGTAAGCCATCAACGACCGTAGCACCCTGTCGCCATTTGACAATGAGGAATAAAACCAAGTTGGAGAAAGTTGCCGAAATTAACTTTTAACCTTTGAACCTGGTCTTTTAACCGACTTGAAAGGTCCCTGCTTATTCTGGAATGGCTCGCTCCCCCTTTTGATGATATCAATTCTTACACTATCAGGCACAGGAATTTGCCACGCTAACACATCGTTGAATGTTAATAAATTATTAGCGGTGCTGGCGGCTGAGCCTTCAAACTCTTCTTCTGATCGAGTTGCAGTGGCTGTATCATAATGATCTTTAATATAAGTTTGTTCTGTGCCGCTGTCTCTCAATTGCTCGCTATCACTTGAACTGTTTTTCATGCGCTCTACTTTCAGCTTCAATAAAATCAGAACTTTTGACAGTTTCTGGTTTTTGTATCCACTTCAGCAAAGATCCTTTAATGTCGTTTAGCGCTGCCTTTTTGCTTTTTTAGCTTGACGTTGCTGATAGCCGCTTGGACGGTTCAGTCGTTTCATGATTATCCAGGTTTCGGTTCTGAAAATAAATGAAATGCATGCTTTTTCAGAAAACCTGCCATTACTGTGCACCTAGGAAAGTCGACAGTGTTTGACATTAGTTTTTAAAGTCACAACAATATTAACTTAAAATAGAACATTTTATTCCAAGTCAAGAATATTGGGATGGTCATATACGAATTTAGGAAAACTCGTCCCCGGAAGACTCGTCTCCGGAAAACTCGTACCCGGAAAACTCGTCATCTTTTGCTAGGTAGGAAAACTGGTCCCTTATTGAATAAATATCGATTGAAAACACATTTTATGACCGTTCTTGAAGAAGATATTGTCTTTAAAAGAGAATGCACATCCCATAATATTTTTTTAAATATTTTTACTTGTTTACTCTTGTTTTGAAAAAAATAAATTGATTTTTCTAAGATTTCGTTTTCTACTTAGCTTTGTAAGTTTTTAGTGTGTCGACTTGTTTTAAAGAGTTTATTTAGTTAAATAAACAAAAAAGACAAGTAATGTCGAGTGTTACTTTTAAACAAAAAATGTCCAACTCTTATGGCGAGATGAGCAATTCACCGCCGGAACTTTTTATCGAAAGAACGTTATCACCGGTCACGAGTTGTGAGAGCCTTCCCTGGGCGGGAACACTTAAAAACGTAACAGGCTGTCCCTGTAAATATTCTCAATATACCTCTCTAATTCTTTATTAATTTCAGAACCTCTTTATCCATTTATTTTCCTTGTGGAATACCTTTCTTGAATATCGTTTTATTACGGCCACCCACCGCAGGATATATCAACTGGTGACGAAGATGAGATACGAACTGTAAATTCATCTAAAAAAACAAAAACACGTGGTAACCGAGAACATTCTGAAAATTGTTGTTCACAAAGTTCACTTTTAATTGAAGAAAAAGCTTCTTAGAAAGCGAAAGACTGGTGTCTGCCACAAATTTAATTTAACTCCCAAAGAGTTGACGTTATATAACGTGTGTGTGTGTGTGTAAAATGTTACTTTCTTCATGAGAGATATTTTTCATCTCGTTATTACTAAAAAAAAAAAACGATTAGCGCACGTGTTTTTTGTATTTGTTTAATACGATAAAAAAACAACAAATGAACAATACTGAGGAATCTGTGTTTATTTAATAAAGAAAATTTTTAAAAGAAGTTTACGTGTGTCTGCTGAAGTAGACGAAAAAAGAGTCTCTTGAAATTTTGTCAAGTGTTATTTTAACGGTGATTTTTTTTCGGAACTTTCCTATGTGTTGACAATTTTCTGTGAAAATAAGCATCTTGTTTTTGAACAATATTTTTTTTCCTCTGTGGTATACGTTAACTTGCTATTGATACATTTAAAAAGAAATGACATCGGAACAAATAGCGACGTTGACGAAAGCGTTAACTGAGAGTTTAATCGCTCAATAAATGGATTTTCAAAAACAAATGCTAATTCAACAAGAACGTTTCGAAACTCTTGTAATACAACAAACGACGGGTAATCGCTTATTTTGCGAAACGATTTTGTCAGAAAAATCTAAGGAGGGTGCATCCAGATTTTTTTCGGCTGAGGGTATAGCGAACTCGCTTTCAGAGTTTAAATATGACCCAGAAAAAGGTGACACTTTTCCAGCCTATTATTGTAGGTTTGAAACGATATTTACAAAACGATGCGAGAAGTGGTCGGATGAGGAAAAAATAACACTATTACTCCAAAAAATGGGCACAGAAGAAAATACTAAATTCACGAATTTGATATTGCCTAAAAAACTGGAAGAGATCTCTTTTTCTGAAACGGTGAAAATTTTGTGTGTTATATTCGGTGAAAGAGATAGTCTTTTTCATACACGGTATAGGTGTTTAAATAAATTAAAGACGAAACTGATGACATTGTCACATATGCGGGCAAAGTCAACGCCCAGTGTGAACTGTTTAAATTAAAGGATTTATCAGTGGACATGTTTAAGTGCTACATATTTGTCCAGGGACTGACAGCACCGAAGGACAAGGATTTAAGGTCAAGGATATTATCAATCATGGAGTAAGACCCGGAAATAAACTTGCAAAAAGTGACAGAAGAATGTCAAAAATTGATAAATGTAAAAATGGACACTACGAGGATAGAGGGAAAAGTCACATCCCAAGTCCAGGTAGTATAACAGAAGACATTTCCAAAAGACAAAGGGAAAAGTTTTGAATGTTGGAGTTGTGCGGGTCCGCACTTAAGAAAAAACTGCCCTTATAAAGACCAACGTTGTACCAAATGTGGCCTAGTGGGACACCGGGCATCCCACTGCCGAACTAAGCAAGACAAAAGACGGAAATGGAAGCCAAAAGTAAATGTGGCCTTGTCCAAAGAAGAAATAAAACAAGGAAGGAAACGGAAATTCGTTCACACACAAATAAATGGTCACTCAGTGAAGCTACTTTTAGACACAGGTAGCGATATATCAATTATTGACGAAGTGACCTGGAAGAGAATTGGTGGTCCAAAACTGAGAAAAACAAAAAATTGCAAAAGGTGTTTCCGGAGAGCGATTAAAATTCATGGGAGAATTTAATTGCAGTGTTTCTCTTGGATCGAAAACTTTTTCCTCAAATCTTTCAGTTGTTCCAGGAATAAATTCTTGCCTTTTTGGAATTGATTGGATTGTTTTGTTTGATTTATGGGAGCTACTCATAAATTCATTTTGCAATAATGTAAGAGCGTTGGAAAAGAAAAATTCCAAACAAAATGACCATTTTCTGGCAGTGTTAAAAAGTGAATTCCCCAAAGTTTTTTCAGAGGGATTAGGAGTGTGCACCAAAACTGAAGTAAATTTTGAATTAAAACAGAATGTGAAACCTGTTTTTAGACCAAAAAGAAATGTGCCTTTTTCTTCAAAAGAAGATATTTAAATTGAACTAAAAAGACTACAGAAGAATGGTGTAGTCGAAAAAGTTGACTATTCTGAGTGGGCGAGCCCCACTGTGTATGTTAAAAAGAAAAATAAGAAGATTCGGGTATGTGCCGATTTTTCTACAGGCCTTAATGACTGTCTGATGGGTCATAGTTATCCACTTCCATCTCCTGAAGACATTTTTACAAAGCTGAATGGAGGTAGAATTTTCTCCAAAATCGACTTATCGGAAGCTTACCTTCAGGTAAAAGTCAATGAAGAATGTTCTAAGTATTTGTGTACCAATACCCATCTAGGACTTTTCCGACTAAAAAGACTTCCTTTTGGATTAAAAGTGGCCCCAGCACTATTTCAGCAAATAATGGATACAATGCTTGCTGATTTAGATGTTGCAATCGCATATTTGGATGACATCCTTGTATAAAATAAAAATGTACAGGAACATAAGGAACACATCAGAGCAGTTTTCCAAAGAATTGAGGAATTTAGTTTCAAGTTAAGTGCCGAAAAATTTGAATTCTTATTAAAACAGATAAAATATCTTGGTCAAATTATCGACAGTCAAGGCAGAAGACCGGATCCTCAGAGAACATAAGCAATCGAGAGGATGCCAGCACCCAATAATATTGTCCAGTTACAATCTTTTTGGGTTTGGCTTAATATTATTAATATTATGCTATTTATATTCCAAACATGCATAAGTTGAGAGCACCATTGAATGATTTGTTAAAAAAAGGACAAAAGTGAATTTGGTCAAAAGAATGCCAAAATGCGTTCGAAGATATTAAGAAATGCCTGCTATCAGATTTAGCTCTAGCACATTTTGATCCACAGAAAGAATTGATTGTTGCATCAGATGCAAGTGACTACGGAGTAGGAGCAGTTCTTCTCCATAAACTTGAAGATGGATCAACAAAGCCAATAGCCCATGCATCCAGATCACTTTTGCCGGCTGAAAGAAACTATTCTCAAATTGAAAAAGAAAGCTTGGCGATTATTTATGCCATTAAAAAATTCCATAGATTTATTCATGGAAGCATGTTTACTTTGTAAACTGACCACAAACCGTTATTGACTATTTTTGGCTCTAAAAAAGGCATACCTACGCACACTGCAAACAGACTCCAACGATGGAGCATAATTCTACTAAATTATAACTTTAAAATGGAGTACATTTCATCCAAAAATATCGGACATGCAGATGGACTGTCCAGGCTCATCCAAAAGTGTGCTGAACCTTTGGAAGACACAGTAATAGCTGCATTGACAGAGGAAAAAGAACTCTCCGGATTACTGTGCAACACAATCAGAGAGTTACCAGTGACTCTAGACGAAATAAATAAGGCAGCAGAAAAGGATGATTATATTGTGAACATGAAAAAGTTGGTGCAACTAAATGGAAAATCAAAGAAAGACCCTAAAATTTTACCATTTTCCATTTGTGCTCAAACCTTGATGTACGCAGACAGAGTCGTCATACCAACTACGCTTCAGAGAAGAATTTTAAAAGAATTTCATAGTGGTCATCCAGGCATGTCGAGAATGAAAGCTTTAATGCGTGGATATACGTATTGGCCTAGGATGGACCAGGACATTGAAAAACTCGTAAGAGAGTGTCAAGGGTGTCAGCTAGCAGCAAAGGCACCACCTGTGCAGATACAACCGTGGCCAAAGACTGATACACCGTGGACTCGGTTACATATCGATTATGCAGGTCCTTTAAATTGACATTATTTCTTAGTGGTCGCCAACAGTTTCACAAAATGGCCTGAAGTGTTTAAATACAAACACCCTACTTCGATGAGTACAATAGATGCACTAAGAGTTCTCTTCAGTCGTTTTGGAGTACCTAAAACTATTGTCAGCGACAACGGCACCCAATTTAACAGCAAAGAATTTGAAGAATTCTGCAAGGCTCTAGCCGGACTGACTTCCTCATCTTGGTTGTTATTGTCACAACGTTTCGGCCGTTTTGCCCTCCGGCCTTCGTCAAGTGAACGGTTTGTTAGGAGTCTCGAACCCAACCCTTTATTATTATTACGGGGGTATCGTGTTCGGACTCCAGCTAGGCTTTGGGACATAGTTGCTGATTCTCTGTTTTTCAATGTTACTTTTTCACTGCCTTCGTTCAGGATTGAACTCAGCACCTTTGGGTAACTGTAAACTTTGATACAACGTCTAGGACCACTCGGCCATATGTCACTAGGACAATTCTTAGTTGGTTTTTTGTTAATGTTAAACCTATGTTGTTATTCAAGGTTTTCTCTCTCTATCAGAGGTGTCCAAATTGCATTCAGCTCTATGCTTGGTTTGCTCAGTAGGTTGTTATGTCCGAGCATGTGAGCTGTTTCTTTAAGTTTTCTCACTTTCCAGTGGATCTCTCTGTTTATTATTTTTACTTCATCCCATAGGGGGCGATGATCCCCCCTCTCCATCCAGACATGGTTGGCTATACCCGATTTTTCCGTCTCCCCTTTAGTTACCGCTTTTCGGTGTTCTTCCACCCTTACTTTAAGGGGGCGGCATGTTTCACCCTTGTAAACCTTTCTGCAACTGCATGGGATGGAGTATATGCAGTTTTTGGTCATGTTCTCCTCCATGCGGGGCTTCACTCGTACCAAGTGTCGTCTGAGTGTTGACTCGCTTTTGAATACCGTCCTGATGTTGTAGGGGGCACATATTCTCTGAATCTTTTCGGAGATGCCTCGTATATATGGTAGGCAGACCGTTGGAGGTTTTTGGGTTTCATTCTCCTCTCTTATCCTATTAACACGTCTGGTGGATAGTATGTTATCGGGGTAGTTGTTACGACGGAGGGTATTCTTCAACCTGACCATTTCTTGGTGGTATGTAATGGTGTCGCTACTTATTGTCTCTGCTCGATGTTGTAAGCAAGTAAGAGTCCGATCACGGTACCCCCGTAATAATAATAAAGGGTTGGGTTCGAGACTCCTAACAAACCGTTCACCTGACGAAGGCCGGAGGGCAAAACGACCGAAACGTTGTGACAATAACAACCAAGATGAGGAAGTCAGTCCGACAATCTCAATCAATGAAAACAACTCATCTCAAAAATACAGACAATTACCAAAGGCTCTAGCCATTGAACATTTAACAACAGCAATCTACCACTCAAGGTCAAATGGCCTAGCAGAGAGGTTCGTCGATACATTTAAAAGAGCCTTGAAGAAAAACCAAGGCATGGACACTGACGAGAAGAGTCTTGAACAATTTTTATCGGTGTACAGGATAACTCCGAACCCAAACACTGATACCGGTTCATCACCAGCCGAACTGATGTTTGCACGGAAAATCAGATCTGTATTTGACAGAATTTTACCAAGTGCAACCAGAGTAACAACAACAAAAGAAAATTTTCCAACAAGGTTTTACAAACCTGGTGACAGAATATTCTTCCTGAATTACAGGAGTGGAAAAAATTTTTGGGAGGAGGGGATTATCATGAAAAGAAACGGACACATGCTATATTCTGCAAGAAGTAATAAATTCGACTGTCGCAGGCATATAAATCAGCTAAGACCTCGACACACTGATGACTACAAACAGGCAGAAGAAAATGACCTGCCCCTAGAGGTTTTGTATGCTTCTTTTAATATTCCCCAACCCTTAACAGAACTTACTCCAGATTTGAGAGTTCCAGCTTCTCCACCAACTCCACCCACTCAAACGATATTGAGGAGAAAAAGTACAAGGGTGAAAAGAAAAGTTAACCGGCTGAGCCCCAAGCCAAAAAACAAACGATATTAAGCCAAATTCTCTTGGGAGAAATTGTCTTAGAGGAAGGTGTTATGGCTAGATGAGCAATTCACCACCGGAACTTTTTATCGAAAGAACGTTATCACCGGTCACCGGTTGTGAGAGCCTTCCCTGGGCGGGAACACTTAAAAAACGTAACATGCTGTCTCTGTAAATATTCTCAATAAACTTCTCTAATTCTTTATTAACTTCAGAACCTCTTTATCCATTTATTTTCCTTGTGGAATACCTTTCTTGAATATCCTTTTATTACGGCCACCCACCGCAGGACATATCACCAACATAAGAGGATAACGTCGTAGGAGTCGATAATCGCTCAAAAATAGAAAATTAAAGAAAATACTGAGGTAGATATAGTTTAACATGAGCCTCCACCCCCTCGAAAAGAAAAATATGTATATTTTTCATATTTTATATTTTAATGTCCAAGATCACTGCACGGAAAAAAATCAAGCTGGCGGAAGTGGATACGGTTGATTATGTAACGAAACCGAACGGAAGACACGAAAAACGAAACTATATATTAATAATAAAAAAAATACTTCAGTTTTTAACATTTCTTGTGCTATTACGAAACAAGCAAACAAAAAGAATACAATTTTTGTGTTATGAAATAATAAAACAAATATTTTATTTAGAAAAATTGGTACTTAACGGGGAACGTGAACTCTGCCTGAACGGTATTTTTATTTAATGATTGCTCCCCCAAAGCGAATACACAAAAGATTTTCCTTAGGTTTATTTAATCACAAAAACTTTTTGAAGGTACTATTTGAAGCCAAAAAAGAGGGGGGGGGGTAAAAGCATTATTTGAATGTATGAAAAAATAATTTAACAAAAAAATAATATTTAGTGGAAAAAATAATTAAAAAAATAAAAAATTAAATGAAATAAAAATAAAATAAAAACAAGCACGAAATAAAAATATTAATCAAATTCACACAAAGAAAAAAAAAATTCAAAAAATAAAATAAATACACGTACGATTAAAAATAAAGTCTATGAGATATATACGAAGAAAGTGAAAGAAAACGCTTTGAGGGAGCAATCATTAAATTAAAACACCGTTTATGCAGTGTCCACTTCCCCCATGACGTACCGAAAAATTAATTTAGTTTTAACACTTTTTTGTTCATGAAACAATAAAAGGTACTTCTGTAGTATGCGCACAGTGGCCATCTTTTCTTGGTGCATTTCACTAAACTATCGCCATGTGGCGCGTCTCTGTAAAAAACATTTAAATTATTAATTTTATGTTGACCCTTCGAAGTTGCTTTAATTCAAAAAGATCTTTCATTTAAATTATTTATTTGTTTGAAAAAAAAAAAGAAGCTATTTTAATTTATAAATATCTAATGTTATTTTTATTACAAAATTGTTTTACTAAAATTATATTTTCTTACGCAAACTTTTAAATAAATGTTTTTACAATTATTTATTGATATATTTTTATGCAATAAATGTTTTGGTTTTCGAATATTTTTCTGTTCAGAAAAAAATGATCCAAAAAATCTTGTTTGTTACTTATTTGCCGCATTATTTGACATGGAAGAAATTGAAGTTATCGCCCCCTAACAATAGCCGCCGTCCGCATACTGCACAAATGCCCTCGAAATGACTTTTAAACGGTACCCTACCCTTCCCCATGTTAAGAATGGCTTTTGAAATAATAACGTTATTATTTCAGCGAGGTACCAAAATTACATAAGATCGTGTTTTCTTTTTTTGTTGTTTTGTAATAGCACAAGAATTATTTAAACTGAATTAATTCTTCTAAATAAAATAATTGCTTTCTTTGATAATACGTGTTTTCTTTCTTTTAGTTTTGTCTCGTAATAACACAAAAAGTGTTAAAACTAGAGTATTTTTAAAAATAAATATATGGTTTCGTTTTTCGTGTCTTGACTCCAGGATCAATTTTATTTTTTTTTTAAAAATAAGTTAAAACTAATTTTTAAAAATATTATGGGGGTGCATAGTCTCTTAAAAAAACAATATCTCCTTCAAGAACGATCATAAAATGTGTTTTCAATCAATATTTATTAAATAAGGGACCAGTTTTCCTTCCTAGCAAAAAAAAAAAGGGGGGGGGTTCGGGTACCAGTTTTCCGGGTACGGGGTTTTCTGGAGACGAGTTTTCCGGGCACCGAATATATATATATATATATATATATATATATATATATATATATATATATATATATATATATATATATAAAAATATGACACGAACATATGCCACCCTTATATATAAAATGACACTAACATATGCCCACCCTTACACTCGCCTTCCTATAAGAAACGCTTTATGAAAGGATAGAGCAGGAATACGAGCACAATATGAAAACACTATTCATAAAATCTTTGAAAAGATACTTAGACGATTGCTTTATCCTCTGGAGGACCACATGGGGGATATCAGAGAACTCCACATTTTGCTACAAAATCTACACCCAAAAATAAACTTCACACTAGAACAAAGCCTCACAGAACTATCTTTTCTAGACATCCTAATAACAATAAAAAAACAACAACATAATCACAGACATCTACCACAAACCCACAGACACTCAACAATACCTCCACTTCAAAAGACACCATCCTAAAAACTGTCTAAAATCAATACCTTACTCCCTAGCACGTAGAGTCTGCACCATTAACAGACCTCCGTTCGACTAGACTGAATGAACTACAAATAACCCAGCGGAAAAGAGGATATCCACTACCACTAATACAGAAAGGTATTCAACTGGCTGAAAAAATTCCAATAGACCAACTAAGAATCCCAAAAGAACACAACAAAGAACAAATTTTAGCGTACGTCTCCACACACAACACAAACAACCCAGAACTATTTACACAGATAACAAAAAATCTTATCCTCCTCAATCAGAACGACAAACTAAACAACATACTTAAAACAACAAAAATAATAAAAAGCAAACGCCAACCCAAAAACCTAAAACATATCCTAACTGCCTCAAAACTCGTTCCACACACTACAAAAGGGGTTACAAAATACAACAAACCGCGACGTGGGGTATGTGACATAATAATGGAAGGAAACACATACACATTCAAAAACCCAGCACAAACATTCAAAATAAAAAAAGGATCTAAATTGCACCCCCAGAAATGTAGTTTATGCACTAGGATGCACAGCATGCAACAAATCCTACATAGGCGCCACCAAAAATTTCAGCAATAGAGTGACCTTGCATAAGAGAAACATCAAACTTGCAGATAACAGACACCTCTATGTTTCAAAATACGTACACACATGCAGTGGAAATAGCTTCAAGATAATGCCAATCTTCCAAACAGACAATTATTTCTATTTACTTACACAGGAAAAAAATTTCATAACAAGATTCACTCCCGAACTAAACAGAGTTTAATATCAACACACAAAAACATGAAATGCAAGGCACACTCGCATGCACGTACATATACATATACACACCCACACATAAATCAGAACCGACACATTAAAACACACACACACACACACACACACACACACACACACACACACATCCAGCCACACACAGACATAACACCCCTGTCTCTAATACAAAACATTGAACAATACCAACCCTACTTAACCTCGAACTAACAACACTAGGAAACAGCTAGAACTATAGTGTAGTATCTGTTCCAACACCTTGCTCCCCCCTCAGCCAGCAGAGGAGAAATCCTTCATGACTTAGATAACTATCATCCCTTCTATCATCCCTCATCCCATACCTATACCCATCCAAGTGGCCCTTCTCCTCTGGGGAATGAGATCTTCCCCACACTAAGAACCGATCCTGGATCTGGCCATACCCACATGGGGAGACAAATAAATAGAAACATTAAAAAATCCCCTACGTATATTTATTAATACACCTCTTTACCTAAACAAACATAATATTAAGAATACCCGAACCGGCTAAGACTGAAATGAAAAATCACAATACTAAAATCTAAGAATCTAAAAAATAAATATCAAAATTGAATGAAAACACCATT
>NC_136495.1:69918050-70150550 GCF_053919585.1 Euprymna scolopes | reverse complement strand
TATATATGAATATATATATATGATTATATATATATGAATATGTATATATATATGAATATGTATATATATGAATATATATATATATATATATATATATGAATATATATATATATATGAATATATATATATAAATATATGAATATATATATATGAATATATATATATGGATATTCATATATATATATGAATATATATATATATGAATATATATATATGAATATGCAAATATATATATGAATATATATATATGAATATATATATATATGAATATATATATATGAATATATATATATAAATATATGAATATATATATATGAATATATATATATATATATGAATATATATATGAATATATATATGTATATGAATATTTATATATGTATATATATATATGAGTATATATATATGAATATATATGAATATATACATATGAATATATATATATGAATGTATATATATGAATATATATATATGAATATATATACATACTTATATATACATATGTATTGATATATATACATATATATATATTCATATATATATTCATATATATATTCATATATTCATATATATATTCATTTATATACATACATATATATACATGTATATATATATACACATGTGTATATATACACGTATATATATACATATGTATATATATACATGTATATATACACATGTATATATATACATGTATATATATACACATGTATATATACATGTATATATACATACATACATGTGTATATATACATGTATATATATACATGTATATATACATGTATATATACATGTATATATATACATGTATATATATACATGTATATATACATGTGTATATATACATGTATATATATATACATGTGTATATATACATGTATATATATGCATATATATACATATATATACATGTATATATATATATATATATATATATATATATATATATATATATATATAATCCTTTCTTTCTTATTTTTTTCACATTAAAAAACGAAATGAATGTTATCAAATGATTTCAAAAGTATAGGGATCAGAGTTTTCGATAAAAATTGTCGAAAAGATTTTTCAACGACTATTTTTATTTAAGAGTTTATAATATTCTTAAAAAGATTTTTTTAAACTAAAACTTAAAAATTACATAATATATATAATAAGTAAATTCTATTTGGGACTATTTTCGCACTTTAGCCTTGCTGAAAAAATTGACGGGGATTTTGTAAACCCTCTATAGCCGTAACCCGACATTGACCTTAACTTTTAACCTGAATTATCTCAAAAACCTTCTTTCAATTTCTTTTACATCTTGACAGTAGATTTGTCTATGTTATGACAGTATATATTCCAAATTTCATGATGGGCTTTTCACTAGAACTATCGTTACAAGCGTTTTAAAAAGTGGGCAAATTCAAAATGGCGGAACGTAGTACCTGCGACTTCATATAAACCATTTTTATATTTCCCAATGTGGTCAATGTTTTTAAAGCTAGTTTGATGCTGATTAATATTTACATAAAGACCATGGTCCAGAAGTAAAACAAAAAAAATTTGTTGATGAAACTGAATTTTCTTGATTTGTTTTTTGGTACTTGTGCACTTTTTGAACCATGCTGGGATATTAACGTTATTTCGAAAGCCATTCTTGACATGTGGAGAGGAGGGTGTTTTGTAACTAATGCGTACTTTTACCTAACAATTTTATCATAAAAACGAACATATCGTAAAACTTTAAATTAAGCTGAAAATACAATTTGAAAAATAGCGTGGTTCAAAAAGTGCATAAGCACCGTTTTTTTTTTTGTTATGGAAAAAGTGATATATAATAAAAAAAATAATTTTGAAAGGTGTTAAGGGTTTATTAAATTATATGATAAAGCATATGTGATCTCGCTGGTGAACATATCTTTCTCGATGATTAATATTTTAAATCTACTAAAAGGCAATTTCTTTTGTTTATTGGTAATTTTTTTCAATAAAAATTTTTTAAAATGCATGTTCTTAAAAATCTTGACATGTTGAATTTTATGCAAATTCTGGTTGTGAAATCAAACTGTTTTATGACTTTCATACTTTTCTTATGCAACACAGATTTTGATACAGAAAGTGATGTAATAAAGATTTCTAAAAAGTGCGTTGAGATTTAATTAGGTTATAGTATCAAAAGAATAAACAACATTTTATGGCGATGGTAAATAGTTTCTTTGACATTTTTAGAAGTCTTAAGTATACACTATATACACAAGAAATCAACATGTGTTCATTAGGATAGATTTTAAAATGAAAAATCTGTTTTACTGAAATATTTTTATACTAATGAACATTACAGTACTTATTTAGATTTTTCTTTGATAATCTTTCTTTCTAAAATATATGATGCATTTTTCATCTCATTTTTTGAAAGTTTATAAGATATTCCTGTTTCAGTTATTGGATCAACTGAGCTAAGAATATCAGAATATTTTAAAATTGATATATTTGGATGTGATGGATAATAGAAGGAGGGAGAGGGTTCATTTGGTTGTAAAAATGTCACTTTCACCTCACCATTATCTGGATTTTTGTCAAGTACACATCCTAACCACCAATTCCTCTCATAAAGTGCTCTCACAAATCCGTTAATGTCTTCGAGCTCCATATTGTTCCGTTTTGTGATTCGAACTACTCTTCCTTTCTTTTGTGTTGACATTGTTTTTATTTCCACTTCTCTCTGAGAGACAGGAATGAATTATGTAATTTTTGTGTTCCTATAATCGTGGAGGAATTGCTAAATCTGTCTTTTACGATATTTGCTTCCTTTGTCCATTCTACAGTTGAGGAATATAAGAAACGTATTCCAGAAATATTTTTATTGCATAAAAATACAGCTGCCTTGGCGTCATTATTTGTTCATTATAGGGTTGCTGCAGACTAGTTTTTGCTGCAAACCTTTTTACAGTGCCATCTAACCCATCACATGGTCCTTTCCCATGAGAAGTAGCAAAAAAGTGCCACTCTGCATCAATACCAAAATCAGATTTATGGTTGCACAGATTTATAAAGTTTTTAAAATTTTTATAATGTGTAACAGCCCCATCAGAGAACTATATCATTTTTTGTACATTAAAATTTATAGTTTCTTTTAATTTTTCTATGACCTTTCTTTGAAACAAATGGACAGCTACTGCATTATGCTTAAGGCAATCAGATATTATAACAAAATTAATATGCTCAAGGTCAATTCTATTTCTATAGTAGCAGATGAATGGATGAAATATAGCTTGATCATTATTCCAGTGGAATCATTGAGCTGAATCTTGCAAAATAAATGAATAATTCTCAGAACAATCTGCTATTGCTAAGACTTCACCAAACTTTAAAGAACCTTTTCTATCAGAACAAAAGTTTGATTGTGCTTTGGCAATGAAATTATGCTTCTTCAATTTTTGAAGGTCTGCATGGAAAGTTTCAATAAATTCCTCTGTAGATTGTGATAGAGTTTGTAGAATGATTCTATCAATTGATAACCAATGTTTGTATACAAAATCATTAATTGAGATTTTTTTTGAAAAATTTCTTACATAACAAAATCATCCATCAGTTTGTTGCAAGATGAGCAGTTACCCAAGTAACAATTTGTCAATGCTTCATTGCATGTAACAGCAAGTGTGCATTGGTTGTAATCTGTCAAATGATGACTTTTTCCTTCAGTCAGTATAGCCAGATGAGATCTTGTAATCATCAACTTTATATTCTGATGGATTGTGCAAATGCAAACAGTATGAGTCCCGGCATCACCCACTGGCACGCATTCTTTTGGCCTAAGCTCGGCGAATTTAGAGAAGCCTATTTTCTCTTGGTGCTTTGATGTGAATAATTTAAATGCCTCTTTCAGGTTACAGAGAACAAGATATTGTTGTTCCTGAACCCGTTCCCCATCCTTTAAAACAGTCTTGTAGTCATTTTTCCCAGGCATCACTCGACTGACTTCTTCACGTTTGTAAAACTGCTTTACTTTATTAATTGTATCTTGTGGAAATTTAGTTTTTCGTGTATTTGGCAAAGATAAGATTCCTTCCTCATTCACAAGTTTAATGAAATATATTTAAATCAATCGAAATTACTATTATGAAAGATAAGAGTTTCAATAAATACAAATTATTTATTTTTTTACATTTTAAATGCACAAATTGGACAAAAACTTACTTTGAATTCGGAATTAAAAAATTAATCCTTTTTTAAAACAACATTTTTTTCTCCCGTTGAATTGCGAAGAAAATAAACTTCCTAAAATTTAATTAATTTTTAAAAGATTAAATCTCCATTATAATATTATTGTGCGAAAAATTAACTATTTCAAAGATCACTACGGTTTCTAGTCTGTCCCTTTTTACCAAATAAAGTATGGAAATCCATAATTAACCAAAGGAACAGTCGTAAATATTTAGTAAAACCGTATTTTATACTTAATATATAAATGTTTATAATATTACTAATCATTAAACTGTGTAAAACTTAAAACCTAACAAAATTATAACAAAGATTATTTATTAGTTGCCATTTGAAGAAGATAAACAAAGGTTTTAAAAAAAGCATTAAGTCGCTTCTGCCATTCCATATTTCGTAAAGTAAACAAGTCTGACGTCACGAGATTATGTACAAAATTCTTCACAAACGTTTGGAGGTCCCTACAAAACACCCTCCCCTCTCCATGTTAAGAATGGCTTTCGAAATAATATTTCAGCACAGTACCTAAAATACATAAGTACAAAAAATAGGCAAAAGAAACAAATTCATTTCCTTGTTTACAAAATAGGGGATCGATTTACTATAACGTCGTAACTAAAAAGTGAGCACCCCTTACAAATGTCGAAATATTAACTTTTAATTTTTTTTCTTTAATAATCTTGCGTATAAGTGTCCGTTCAATAATAATCCACTGAAAAATAGCAAGAAATCGATCAGAAACACATTTTTAGTAGGAGTGGCGCTCCTACAGGTTCACCATTTTAATAAAAATATCTACTAAAATTCTACATAAAATTGATGAAAATAGAACTTAGATTTTTATGGTGACTAGCAAAATGTCAATCTTGTAGCATGAATTTTCGTGTCTTATCTGTTCCAAGTCAAACTCAACTGGCAAAAGGATTTCAATAATATTATTTTTTTATAATTTTTATTGCTTTTTATCTTCACCAATCGCTCTACAACATATATTGAGAACTTATTTTTATAACAGACAGTAGTCTCAAGTAAAGGGACGGTGACTTCAAAAATTAAAATATGTCTAACATAGAGGTGATAAAAGTTTCAATTACTGAAAAAACCCAAAGTATTTTAATATCTTTTAACACTGCCTTGTCAGATTTGTTAATGCTGAAGGACTGGGCAGGAAAAAGGTTATGTTTTATGGATTTTTTTACACAGCTAAAATAAATCCACATCATATTTTTATGTTCTTAGCTTTTATTTTCACTAGTAGCTTAAAAATAAATATTCTATATATTATGTTCTAATACAAACAAAATAAATGTTTAACATTTTTTGGAATCGTTTTGTCACATAAGTTTGAAATACTACTTTTCATTGGTTTGTCACATATAAGTTTTCTGATTCCGATACCTAAAAAAGTTCTAGATGTTCTAGATCCTGATTAACTGCCACAACACTAATTATATCACTATTTTCCATAACAAAATCTGTGTTGTTGCATTAAAAAAATAAATAAATAAAAATAAAACAAATGAAGAAAATTCAGTTTCATCAACATTTTTTTTTTTTTTTTGACTTTTTGACCATGGTTTTTATGTAAATATTAATCAGCATGAAAATAGTTTTACAAAGATATCAAACTTGACCATATTGGGAATATCAAAATGTTTTATATGAAGTCGAAGGTACTACGTTCCGCCATTTTGAATTTACTCACTTCTTTAAAACGCTTGTAACGATAGTTCCAGTGAAGGCCCCATCACAAAATTTGGAATATATACTGTCATAAGATAGACAAATCTTCTGTCAAAATTTAAAAGAAATTGAAAGAACGGTTTTTGAGATAATTCAGGTTAAAAGTTAAGGTCAATGTCAACTTTTTTAATTTGACCTTGAAAAAATATTCTGATATAAAATTATAGATCTAGCCAAGTACTTTAAATGATATATGAATGAACTTTGTAGGCCCATAAACAACAGATATTGTCTTATAAATTTGGTCACTTGTTCATAAAAATTCAGATTTTTGTAAAAAGTCAAGGTCATATCTCAGGAACCCCTTGACCTTGAGATGTTTAACAAGTGCCATTCAATTCCTTTCATGGAGATCTATAAGTGTAGCAAATTTGAAAAAAAAATCCGTGTCGGACATGGTTTTACCCCCTGTTGATTTGACATGGAATTATATATATATATATATATATATATATATATATATATATATATATATATATATATATATATATATATATATATATATATATATATACTTGCTGTACCCTGCCACGTGTTGCAGTGGCTCAATTTGGTGCAATGGAAAAATCTAATAAAAAGAGAAAATGCATGTTACTTATATTCTTAGTACAGCAATCACCTCCAAAGTGAAAAAGAAGGCGAAAATGAAAAAAAAAAAAAAAAATGGTACTCTTGCAGAATTTGATCTGGATCCTCAAGAGTTTCTGTCAATCATGGTTTGGGTTCGACCAACAATCAGTGGATGAAGCCGAACATAGCAAAAATGTTGAAACGCTAAATGTTTTTTTTCTTTTTCTGTATACAAAAATGTGAGTTAGTAATTAATATTTGAGTGATGCGAGGAGGGGGGGTTACTATACACAGATTCGAAAAAGTTGTCCAAAAACAAATAAATGGAAGCAAAGGTAAGGTATGTTACGTTTCTACCTAACTGGATAATTGTTTAGTGTTTTTATGTAATGTAAAATGTTTAATCGGCTCGAAAAACAGAAATGGTCGCGGACTGTTGAATACCTTAAGTTTTGGAAAGTAAGTTGAAAACTAAAAACTATATAAAACAGTGTCAGAAACCCACCGAATATATGTTACCATGACATAGGCTGACATAATTGGTGAGTTTCTGACAGTATTTGTATAGTTTTTTTAGTTTTAACTCTCTTTCTCTAACTTAACGTAATCAACAGTGTCCGCCACCATTTGTAGCTTTCAAATACACCAATAAATACTGTTTTTCAGTCCGACTAAACGTTACATTAAATGAAAAGGGTTTGTATTACTAAACACAGATACAAAGAAGTTGTCAAAAAATAAATATATAACAAATAAATGTTATCAAAGGCAAGAAAAGTAAATATTCTACCTAACTGGATAAGATTTTAGTGTTTTTATGTAATGTATAATGTTTAATCGGTTCAAAAACATTCAATGTTTATCGGTATATTTGAAAAATACAAACAGCAGCAGACTGTATCGAACATGTTAAGTTTGGAGAAATTTTGGGAAAATGAGTTTGAACTAAAAAACTATATAAAATATTGTTAGGAACTCACTCGATATATGTTACCGTGACCTAGGCTGGCATATAATCGGTGATTTTAAACTTTTGCTCGATACAGGTGATGACTTTTAAGAGTCCTTTTTAGTAATTACCTGGTTTGAGGATATTTGTACAACTAAACGGCAAATCTGCCAAAAAAAAAATCTGGTATTATTTTATTTTAAAGTCTGTTTCACGTTCGTATATAACGAAATATTTTATTGTAGATTTTGGTGTGCTAAAAATGAATCTTCAAATCGTTTCCTTAGCAAAAAGAAAGTTTTCATGATATTCATGAAATTACTTTTTCGAAAAGTGGGTGATCACTTTTCAATGTAAATTTAACTTAGAATGAGCACCCACCTTCTGGCCAACTGAGAGAGGGGCATTTTTCTGTGTGTTTCTTGGCTAAAAAGTTTTTTGTTTGATTTCTTTTGCATGGTAATAACCCCTGAACTCTGGGACTATTTTCCATTTCACAGCCGTAGCCTTCATTTACGCTATGCGTGAGCATAAATGAAAGCTGTTTAGCCAATAAACATAGGAAAACCCCCCCTCTCAGGTGGCTAGAAAGTGGGTGCTCATTTTAAGTTAAATTTATATGGAAAAATGATCGCCCACTTTTCGAAAAAGTAATTTCTTCATATCATAAAAATACTATTTTTTTTTGCGATGAAAACGGTTTGCAGATTCGTTTTTAGCACGCCAAAATCTATAAAAAATTTTTTTGTTATATACGAACGTAAGACGCACGGCCCTTAATGGAAAATTATATAAAAAAAATCCGGGGAAAATAGTTTTCAATAAAAACAGCAAATGAATTCGATAGAAAAAAATTGATGCTATTTTTTTTTTCTGTGTGTTTCTTCGCTAAAAAGTTTTTTGTTTGATTTCTTTTGCATGGTAATAACACCTGAACTCTTGGACTTTTTTCCATTTCACAGCCGTAGCATTCGTTTACGCTATGTGTGAGCATAAATGAAAGTTGTTTAGCTAATAAACATGGGGAAAATCCCCCTCTCTCAGGTGGCTAGAAAGTGGGTGCTCATTTTAAGTTAAATTTATATGGAAAAATGATCGCCCACTTTTCGAAAAAGTAATTTCTTCATATCATAAAAAACTTTTTTTTGCGACGAAAACGGTTTGCAGATTCGTTTTTAGCACACCAAAATCTACAAATTTTTTTTTTTTGTTATATACGAACGTAAGCCGCACAGCCCTTAATGGAAAATTATATAAAAAAAAGCCGGGGAAAATAGTTTTCAATAAAAACAGCAAATAAATTCGATAGAAAAAAAAATGGATGCTATTTTTTTTTTTTTCTGTGTGTTTCTTGGCTAAAAAGTTTTTTGTTTGATTTCTTTTGCATGGTAATAACCCCTGCACTCTTGGACTATTTTCCATTTCAGACGTAACCTTTGTTTATGCTACGCGTGAGCATAAACGAAGGCTGTTAAATATGCACTCGCGTACCAAACTGCTTTGTAAAAAAATCTTTAAGCCAATAAACACGAAAATAAATGCCCCTTCCTCAGGTGGCCAGAAAGTGGGTGCTCATTTTAAGTTAAATTTACATCGCAAAGTGATCACCCACTTTTCGAAAAAAATTTCTTCATATCATGAAACTATTTTGGTACTCCTTGGACGTTGAGTCCATGGCGACCCGCAGAATTATTTAATGGTCGTTCCCTTAGTCAAGGCTAGCGCATGCGTACGTATCATTTTTTATTTATTCACTTACGTGGCGGAGTTATACAACCATCACCCCCCTCCCCATGCCAATTTCTATACTGATATTTCTTTTGAAATTTTTTCACTGGATTATTATTGATTGAACACTAACCAGATTATGAAAAAAAAATTGAAAAAAAATCATTTCAACATTTGAAAGGGGTGCTCACTTTTTAGTTACTACATTCTGGTAAATCGGTCACCCATTTTTTTTTTTTCTAAATACGGAAGTGTCTTCGGGAGATATAAAATGTTGACGAAGCAATGTATCGGGAGGCGTACAGGATGGAAAATTATTGGTAAATTTTTAGATTAGGTCCACCTCTTCAATTTTCTTTTAAATGACGACTTGTAATGGTTTTCGACTATGCTGAATACGAAAATCGCATTGAAATTTTGCAGAAATAAGTAGTTATTAAGATATAAAAAGTTGTATTATGCATTGTATTCTTTGACGGCCATCTTTTTTACGCGCGTGTGTTTGTTTATGGCGCGCGCACGCGCGTAAAAAGATGGCATAGATAGCTTCCGGTATTCAACCACATGGTCATGCTAACAGGCATAAAATAATATGGCTACCAATATGTGTTACCGATTGTCCATGTATGTTCTAAAGAAAAAGAACAATTCTCCATTCGGAAAATAATTATTATAATTGCACATTTGGGATAATTTTAATCAAAATATCGTAAGTGAATTTGTGTTTGAACTTTTATTTTTATTGGAGAAAGTCGAATATTTCATTTTATTTATTTATTTATTTTTTTTTTACTGCAAAACAAACAATTTTTTGGTTTGCATTACTGTACACATAGATTCAAAAAAGCTGTCAAAAACAAATATATAACAAATAAATGTTATCAAAAGCAAGATAAGTTACTTTTCTACCAAATTGGATATATTTTTCGTGTTTTTATTCAATGTAACATGTTTATTCAGCTCGAAAAACATACATTGTTTACCGATGTATTGGAAAATTCAAAATGGCGCCCGACATCTTTAACACGGTAAGTTCGAGAAAAGGTGTTATAAATAATAAACAAGACAAAATACTATTAAAAAAACACCGAATATATGTCAACCTATGTCACGGTAATATATATTGAGCGAGTTTCTAACAGTATTTTGTCTAGTTTTATATTGATAGCACCTTTTCCCAAACTTACTGTGTTAAAGAGAGAGTCGGGCGCCATTTTGAATTTCCAATACATCGGTAAACACAGTATTTTTTCGAGCTGAATAAACATGTTACATTAAATAAAAACACTGAAAACATATCTAGTTAGGTAGAAAAGTAACTTATCTTGCCTTTGATAACATTTATCTGTTATATATTTGTTTTTTTGACAACTTTTTCGAATCTATGTGTACAGTAATACAAACCCGTAAGCATTTTTCACGGCAGTGTTTTTTTTTGTTTGGTTTTTTTTTAACGATTGGTGAATTATCAGTATTTTAGCACGGGGCGTAATTCATTTGTTTGAAATATATTTAAAACTTCAATTTTTTGTTTTTTATAACATTTTAACTGTAAATAATTTACATGACGGGTTTGTTTTACTGTACACATAGACTCGAAAAAGTTGTCAAAAAACAAATATTTAACAAATAAATGTTATCAAAGGCAAGATAAGTTACAAACATGCCGACATTTTTCTTTTTAAAATATATTGATAAACATTGAATGATTTTCAAAGCGATTACACGTTTTAAAGTGAGTAAAACCACTAAAAACCTTCCCAGATATGTAGAAGAGTAACTTATCTTGCATTTGATAACATTTATTTGTGATATATTTGTTTTTTGACAACTTTTTCGAATCTATGTGTACAGTAATACAAACCTTAAATTTAATTTAACTTGAAAATATTTAAAATACATGTGCGTACACTGCACAAGCACCCTTATTATTATCATAATAATAATAGTAATAATAATAATAAAAAAAACTGGTGTAGATGACATCGACTGGCGCCACACCACACCAACTTGTTGTGAAGGGTCAGGGAGGATGGAAAGACCGAGGTGGGAGAGTACTTACCAAATCTCCACTGGAAGTGTGCAGTTCAAATCTGGTACCTTGGGGAGGCATTTTGTCATCCAAACCCCAGGAAACACCAATGTCTGATGCCAACGAGAAATCAGTGACAACGGCTGTTGCGATAACATGCAATCATCTGCACAAGTGGTCAAGAGGTGGAGAACACTGGAAATCTGGGGAGACTTGTCACTTGGCCTCCAGGGAACACTACAGGTTACTGCCAGTGACCAATCACTGATGATGGCTTGTAAGACAACTAATACGCTACACATTTTTATGAAAAACATGGGGGAAAAATGGACATAGAAGAACAGAAAACCAAAACTTTAAACATAATTTGTATTTAAAGAAATAGTTATTTAAATATTTCAACATATAATCTTGTGGAGAAAATCCAGCTTCCAAATAAGAGGCACTCTAGATAGGAACAAAAATAATCTCAGTCATGAAAGATTTCTCCTCCACCGACCGAAGACAGAAAAGGTAAAGTGTAGCATCAAAACAGATACTACACTGATCTTGTTCCGAAGGCCCAAAAATATTTATTTAATGTTTCTTTAATTGTTTGTTTCCTCAATTCATAATTCAGTTTTATCAGTATTAAATTGTATATTGCTTTAAAATTACTTAATTTTACATAGATAATATTTATATTTTATATTGAATAAAGTTCAGTTTAAGCAGTCATCGAACTGTGTTCCTTTTTCTTTTTAAAAATGTTTTATTACTCTTTTTCAAATGGCCCTCATATAGTACTGACAGTCTGACAAATCTTACCTACATTGCCTGCAGACATTTTTCAGTTAACAGGCCTTCTTCTTACTCTCAGTGGCCGTGGTACAACTCCGCCACTTACGTTGCCTTTCGCACTTTAACAAACATTATTTACGTTGGCTTAGCTCTTTTCATAAATAATTTAAAAAAAAGTAACTAAGCTATTTATTGATAATTTGTCACGTGTACAAACATTTATTTATTTATTTACGTTGGCTTAACTCTTTTCATGAATAAAAAATGTTTTACTCTTTAAGAAAAAGTTACTAAACATTTATTAATAATTTCTCACGTACTTACGTTGGCTTAATTCTTTTCATGGAGCCAGAGGAATAGTTGGCCGAAACGTCGTGATACAACAACTAATAAAGATGAGAATAATAGTCCGCAATAAATAAAAATGATGCTAATGCAGAGAGTGCTCTGCGCTATTTTAAAATCGTATTTTCACGTTTAATTAAAGTTTTATGATTTTTTTTTATTCAATTGTAAGGTTAAAGTACAGAATAGGTACAAAACACCCTTCCCCCATGTTAAGAATGTTTTTTTTAAAATAATAACCTTATTATTTCAGCACGGATCACTCTCTGCATGAGTACCATAAAAATTGATATAAATAATACTCATCTCAATAAGTGAAAGGTTAATTTCTACAGGAAATGAAATGGCGGACAGTCTCGCAGTTACGAAAAATATTTTTATTTTATTTAATGTTTTTATAATTCAAAATTTCAAATTATTTTAATAACATGCAAACATTCCTTGACTCTAAAGATGGGTTGTCTGAAAATTTCAAATAAATTGGTAATGTAGAAATATGGCTTTATCGACTTTGAACGAACCAAGAATTACATTTATATATATATACTACCTGTACCCTGCCACGCGTTGCTGTGGCTCAATTTGGTGTAATGGAAAATTCTAATAAAAAGAGAAAACGCATGTTTCTTATATTCTTAGTACAGCAATCCACTCCAAAAAGTAAAAAATAGGCGAAAATGAAAAAAAATGGTACTCTTGCAGAATCGGATCCTGATCCTCAGTATTACTGTCAATCATGGCTTGGGCTCAACTAGCAATCAGTGGATAAAGCTAGAACGTAGCAAAAATGTTGAAACGCTAAATGTTTTTTTCGTTTTTTTTTTTGTTTTCTGTATACAAAAATGTGATTTGTAATTAATATTTGAGTGAGGGGGGGGGGTTCTATACACAGATTCGAAAAAGTTGTCCAAAAACAAATAAATGGAAGCAAAGGTAAGGTATGTTACGTTTCTACCTAACTGGATGATTATTTAGTGTTTTTATGTAATGTAAAATGTTTAATCGGCTCAAAAAAACAGAAATGGTTGCGGACTGTTGAATACCTTAAGTTTTGGAAAGAAAGTTGAAAACTAAAAACTATATAAAACAGTGTCAGAAACCCACCGAATATATGTTACCATGACATAGGCTGGCATAATCGGTGAGTTTCTGACAGTATTTGTATAGTTTTTTTAGTTTAAACTCTCTTTCTCTAACTTAACATAATCAACAGTGTCCGCCACCATTTGTAGCTTTCAAATACACTGATAAACACTGTTTTTCAGTCCGAGTAAACGTTACATTAAATGAAAAGTGTTTATATTACTAAACACAGATACAAAGAAGTTGTCAAAAAATAAATATATAACAAATAAATGTTATCAAAGGCAAGAAAAGTAAATGTTCTACCTAACTGGATAAGATTTTAGTGTTTGTATGTAATGTATAATGTTTAATCGGTTCAAAAACATTCAATGTCTATCGGTATATTTGAAAAATACAAACGGCAGCAGACTGTATCGAACATGTTAAGTTTGGAGAAATTTTGGGAAAATGAGTTTGAACTAAAAAACTATATAAAATATTGTTAGGAACTCACTCGATATATCTTACCGTGACCTAGGCTGGCATATAATCGGTGATTTAAAACTTTTGCTCGATACAGGTGACGACTTTTAAGAGTCCTTTTTAGTAATTACCTGGTTTGAGGATATTTGTACAACTAAACGGCAAATCTGCCAAAAAAAAAAAAAAAAAAAAAAAAAAATCTGGTATTATTTTATTTTAAAGTCCGTTTCACGTTTGTATATAACGAAATATTTTATTGTAGATTTTGGTGTGCTAAAAACGAATCTTCAAATCGTTTCCTTAGCAAAAAGAAAGTTTTCATGATATTCATGAAATTACTTTTTCGAAAAGTGGGTGATCATTTTTCAATGTAAATTTAACTTAGAATGAGCACCCACCTTCTGGCCACTTTAGAGAGGGGCATTTTTCTGTGTGTTTCTTGGCTAAAAAGTTTTTTGTTTGATTTCTTTTGCATGGTAATAACCCCTGAACTCTGGGACTATTTTCCATTACACAGACGTAGCCTTTGTTTATGCTATGCGTGAGCATAAACGAAAACTGTTAAATATGCATTCTCGTACCAAACTGCCTTGTCAAAAACCTTTAAGCCAATAAACACGAAAATAAATGCCCCTTTCTCAGGTGGCCAGAAAGTGGGTGCTCATTTTAAGTTAAATTTACATGGCAAAGTGAACACCCACTTTTCGAAAAAAAATTTCTTTAGATCATGAAAACTATTTTGGTACTCCTTGGGCGTTGAGTTCCATGGCGACCTGCAGAATGATTTAATTGTCGTTTCCTTAGTACCCCCCTAGTCAAGGCTAACGCATGCGCACGTAACATATTTTATTTTTTTACTTACGTGGTGGAGTTTCTATACTGATAGGTTTTTTGAAATCTTTTCACTGGATTATTATTGATTTAACAATAACCAGATTATGAAAAAAAAAATGAAAAAAAAAATAAAATCATTTCAACATTTGAAAGGGGTTCTCACTTTTTAGTTACCACGTTCTGGTAAATCGGTCACTCATTTTTTTTTTTTTTTCTAAATACGGAAGTGTCTTCGGGAGATATAAAATGGTCGCATGTTGACGAAGCAATGTATCGGGAGGCGTACGGGATGAAAAATTATTGGTAAATTTTTAGATTAGGTCCACCTCCTCAATTTTCTTTTAAATGACGACTTGAAATGGTTTTCGACTATGCTGAATACGAAAATCGCATCGAAATTTTGCAGAAATAAGTAGTTATCAAGATATAAAAAGTTGTATTATGCATTGTAATCTTTGGCGGCTATCTTTTTTAGTGTGTGTATTTGTTTATGGCGCGTGTGCACGTAAAAAGATGGCCGCCGAAGAATACAATGCATAATACAACTATTTATTTCCGCAAAATTTCAATGCGATTTGCGTGTTCAGCATACTCGGAAACCTATAAATGTCGTCATTGAAAGGAAAATTGTGGAGGTGGACCTAATCTAAAAAAAATACCAAATTATTAAACATTTCTCCAGCATGTTAGTGAAATTTATAATGCTTTAAAAAAAATTTTAAAAAAAAGTTTTGAAAAAAAAAAACAAAAAAAAACTCACCTTTCATAAAAACAATTTTAAAAAAAACCCACAAACTGACTAAATAAGTAAAAAAAGAGTTTTAAAAACTCGAAACTTTATTTTCATAAAAACAATAAAAAAGTCATGTTCAATCTATTTTTTTTTCTTTGAGAAACAAATATATTTCTGACTTACAAATGCGGTAGAGGCTCATTATTTTTACTTTCTATGGTTTTGATATACCGCGTTTTTATTGCTTACAAAATGGGTGACTGATTTATCAGAACGTTGTAATTAAAAAGTTAGCACCACTTTCAAATGGCGAAATAATGATTTCTTTTTTACATTTTTTTAATAATCTGTTTTAATAGTGTCCAATAAATAATAATCCAGTGAAAAAAATTCCAAAAACCTATAAGTATAGAAATTAAGCATGGGAGTGATGGTTGTACAACGTCGCCTTTCGCACTTTTACAAGCATTATTTACGTTAACTCTTTTCATAAATAATTTTTTTAAAAAAGTAACTAAACCATTTATTGATAATTTGTCACGTGTACAAACATTTATTTATTTACGTAGGCTTAACTCCTTTCATGAATAAGAAAAGTTTAACTCTTTAAGAATAATAAAAGGAAAAAGTTACTGAACATTTATAAAAGGACTTACTTCTTTTCATGAAGGCCAGAGGAATAGTTGGCCGAAAAGCCGTGAAACAACAACTAATAAAGATGAGAATAATAGTCCGCAATAAATAAAAATGGTGCTAATGCAGAGAGCGATCAGCGCTATTTTTAAATCATATTTCCACGTTTAATTAACGTTTTACGATATGTTTTTTTATTCAATTGTAAGGTTAAAGTACAGAATAGGTACAAAACATCCTTCCCTCCCCATGTTAAGAATGACTTTTTAAATAATAACATTATTTCAGCACAGATCACTCTCTGCATGAGTATCATAAAAATTAATACAAATAATACTTATTTCAATAAGTGAAAGGCTAATTTCTACCGGAAATAAAATGGCGATAATCTCGCAGTTACGAAAAATATTTTTTATTTAATTTAATATTTTTATAATTCGCAATGTTAAATTATTTTAATAACATGCAAACATTCCTTGACTTTAAAAATAGAATTTCTGAAAATTTCAATTAAATTGGTAACGTAGAAATATGGTTTTATTCGCTTTTAACGAACCAAAATTACATTTTTATATATATAGATATAGATATATAAAACAGTAACGCTCTTGAGGGAATGTTTCTATTACTCTTCGTAGTTATTGAGGATATTTTATTCTGTGTACATGGTTTTATTCTTCTATCCCATCAATTTAGATGAAATATTAATTCACTATCCTGAAAGACGATTTCGAATCGTTTAATTTTAATCTTAATAATATTTGGAAGTGTAGCTTTTCTTTAATTGTAAAAAATAATCAAATATAAATATAAAATTACGTTTATTTGTAATGAGTTTCCAAATATTTAATTATTTCTGATTTATTTTCCGATATTTCATATTGAGTTAGTTCAAATTAAATAATCTTGGTAAGGTCCCCAGTCACTTTCGTGGGAAAGATGGACGAGTTCATTCCGGCTGTATATTAAGGGATGGCCGTGAACAGATCCATTCCCAAAATCATTTGTATCCCTTAGAAATTAAAGAAGTTTATCCTGCAGATCATGCAGAGGTTGAATTTGAAGAAGCAGAGGCGACTTTATTCTTGTCCAAATTGTTCTGTTAGGAATGAGGGTTCTTCCCAAATGTTGTGATAAATACAACAGATGGTACTACTTTGGCTGCATAGTAGTGTCTGAGGGAGAGAATTGTGGAGATTGGCTTTATCCAGATTGTGTGGCACACGACCTTTTTCCCTGCTGTTAATACATGTAAAAACTATTTAACTTATTTACGATAAAGAGAATATACGCCTTGAAACTAAAATAATAATAAAAATAATTCTTTGATTCTTGTATAGTTTGAGTTAAAACATAAACCCATAAAATTATTCATTACTTGTAAAATAATTTGATCTGGAAGTTTGTAAAATTATTCCTGACTGTAAAAAAAAACATTAACACATTCTATAAAACAAATGTCGTTAAGTTATTAACTATATAAAAACCATGTAGCATTCATTGACCTGTTAGCACCATTTAATGTTAAACAATTTAATTAAAATTAAATATAAGACTATAGAAATGTTTGAGTTCAAACTTTGTAGAATTTGACAGAAGGAGGACCATCTTCTTGTATTAAAGTATTAAAAAGAAACAATGAATATTCATTATTTTTTAACCCCCCCCATCTTTAAAGAGTGTGTTGAAATTCGATAGCCAGAATCGATTCTGACTACCCTATAGCAAAAGCTCACGTGAGTTTGAACTTCTTAAGTAAGTTTCGTTTGAGTAGATGTGAAATAAGGCGGTAAATTTGTTTCGGTGAAAAACTTTAGTTCTAGTTTTAAATTCGTGCCGACAAGACATATCGGTCTTGTCGCGACGAGAATCCAATTCTTAAAGGACGATTTGTTCCCGCTCATCCTATTCAAAGAAATGGTATTCTAACGGAAATACCTTACTTCTGTGGTTTATTCCATTATATGAGATCTTTGAATTATTTTCCCGGATTAGATCGTCAATATTACAATTACTAACAAAAATATAATAAGTAAACTGTAAATTTTCTAGAAAAATTAGAGGAAGGTACAAAACAATAACTAGCAAAAATATTAGACTGTCAATATTACATGTTCTAGAAAAAGTAAAAGAACATAAACATAACAATTACTGACACAATCAAGCGACTGTAAAGTTACATTTTCAAGAAAGAGTATATAAACGTCAACATAAAAATTACTAGCAAAAAAAAGGCCGCCATCAAAGTTACAAGTTCTAGAAAAAATAAAAGAACAAAAACATACAAATTTAAAGCAAAAATAAGCGACGTTATATTTTCAAGAAAGCGTATGGGAACGTCAACATAACAATTACAAGCAAAAAAAAAAAAACGTTTTCTAGAAAAAGTATAGGAACGTAAAAATAACAATTAATAGCAAAAATAAGCGACTGCCAAAACTACATTTTCTAGAAAATGTATGGGCACGTCAACATAACAATTACTAGTAAAATAAGCTACTGTCAACGTTACATTTTTAAACGAAAAGTATTGAAACGTCAACATAGCAATTACTACCAAAAACAGGCGACTGTCAATGTTACGTTTTATAGACAAAGTATTGGAACATAAACATAACAATTTATAGCAAAAAGGTGAGTGTCATTGTTACAATTTCTAAAAAAAATATTAGGACATAAACAAAATTACTAGCAAAAACAAGCGACTGTCAACGTTACATTTTCTGTAAAAGGTATAGAAACGCAACTGACAAAAATTACCGACAGCAAATGTTACAGTTTTTAGAAAATGTATAGGAATGTAAACACAACAAATGCTTGCAAAAAAGCGATTGTAAAAGTTACATTTCTTGAAATAATATTGTTACGTCGACATAAAAATTACTTGCAAAAAAAAAGGCGACTGTAAAAGTTACATTTTCTAAAAAATATATATAGGAACGCCAACACAACAATTACTAGCAAAAATAGGCGACTGTCAATGTTACGTTTTCTAGAAAAAGTATAGAGACATCAACATACCAATTACTAGCAAAAATAAGCATTTGTCAATATTACATTATCTAGTAAAAGTATAGGAACGTCAAGACAACAATTACTAGCAAGAATAGGGGGCTGTCAATAATATATTTTCTAGAAAAAGTAAAGGAACGTCAACAAAACAATTACTAGCAAAAATAAGCGACTGTAAATGTTACATTTTTTTATAAAAAAGGGTATAGAAACGCACACACAACAATTACTAGCAAAAATAGGCGATTGTCAATATTACATATTTTTAGAAAAAGTATTTGAACTTCAACACAACAATTACAAGCAAAATAAGCAAGATAAACAACAATTCATCGCAAAAAAAAATCGAGTGTCAACGTTAGATTTTCTAGAAACAATATAGAAAGGCAAACATAGCATTTACTCGCAAAAATAATGTTACATTTCTGTCAATATTATATTTTCTCGTAAAATATTGAAACGTAAACACAACAATTAATAGTAAACATAGGCGACTATAAATGTTACATTTTCTAAAAAAATATAGTAACGTCAACTTAACAATTACTAGCAAAAGTATGCTACTGTCATTGTTATATTTTCTAGAAAAGTCAGGGAGAATGAAAATAACAATGACTTGCACATATTAGCGACTGTCAATGATCTATTTTCTAGAAAAAGTATAGAAACGTCAACATAACAATTACTAGAAAAAATATGCGAGTGTCAATGTCACATTTTCTAGAAAAAGTATAGGAACGTCGACATCAAAATTACTGGCAAAATAAGCGACTTCCAACATTGCATTTTCCAGAAAAAGTATTTGAACGTAAACACAACAATTACTAGTAAAAACAGGCGACTGTTAACGCTACATTTTCTAGAAAGGTATAGGAACGTCACCAAACAATTACTGGCAAAAATGTCATAAAAAGATTGTCAAGGTTACATTTTCTAAAAAAACGTATAAGAACATTTTCTAAAATAATTATAAGAAGGCTAACATAACAATTATCAGAAAAAATAGGCGACTGTTAATGTTACATTTTGTAAAAATAGAACTGGAATAACAACAAAACAATTACTTGCCCCATAGGCGACTGTCAACGTTACATTTTCTAGAAAATCTATTGAAACGTAAACATAATAACTACTTGCAAAAATAGCCGGCTGTAAGCGTTACATTTTTAAGAAAAAGTATAAGAACGTCAACATAAATTTACTTGCAAATTAGGCGGCTCTCAATGTTAAATTTTCCAGAAAAAAAGTATTGGAACATCAATAAAAAATTACGTGCAAAAATAAACTGTTACATTTTTTAGAAAAAGTATAGGAACGTCCACATCACTACTATTTGCACAATACGTGACTGTCAACATAATTTTTTCTATAAAAAGTATAGGAACGTCAACATAACAGTTATTTGAAAAACTAGGCGACTGTCAATGTTACATTTTCTAGAAAAATGTATTGGAACGTCAATATAACAATTACTTGCAATAATAGATACTAAAACTGTTAGTATTTTTAGAAAGAGTATAGAAACGGACACAACGTTAAATATTTTTAGAAAAAAGTATTGGGACATCAACATAAAAATTACTTGCAAAAACAGGCGACTTTACACTTTCTACAAAAAAAAATATATAGAAGTGTTAACATACCAATTACTAGTAAAAATCTGGGACTGTCAATGTTATATTTTCTAGAAAAGGTATAGGAACGTCAACACAACAACCACTAACAAAAATATGCGACTACTAATGTTACATTTTCTAGGAAATATAGGAACGTCAACATCACAATTACTAGCAAATATATGCGATTGTTAATGTTACATTTTTAAGAAAAAGTATAGGAGAATAAAAATAACAGTTACTTGCACAAATAAGCGACTGTCAATGTTATATTTTCTAGTAAAAGTATAGAAACGTCAACATAACAATTACTAGCATAAATATGCGACTGTCAATGTTACATTTTCTAAAAAAAGTATCAGAAACGCAAGACCAAAATTCGTTGAAAAAAAAGCGACTGTTGATGTTACATATTTTAGAGCAAGATAGAAACGTCTCCTTGCAAAAATATGCGAATGTCAATGTTATATTTTCTAAAAAAAAAAAAAAGAAAATTAACATTAACATAAAAAATACTCGCAAAAAAGTCGACTGTCAATGTTACATTTTCCAGAAAAAGTACATGGACGTCAACATCACAATTATTTTTTTTGCACAGGAATCACCACTTTTCAAGGCCCAGAGGCCACTCGAGGATAATGAGTAATGGGTATACATTAGTCAATGTGATTATAGCGTAGTAAACATAAGTAGTGGGAATTTTGTAAATCGAATTACTTAGGGGTACGGTTCATCAAGAACTTTTTTACGTTGTACTTGAAGACAATCAGATCGTAGTCAGCTGGGAAGCGGGCAGTCGGAAAAGAGTTCCACAGGTGTGAAGTTCTAAGAAAGAATCTTTGTTCTGTGAATCTACATTTAGGTTTATGCACAGATAAAGAGTGTGGGAAATTATTGATAGTGGTTTTGGCTAGATGAGTGTTTTTCGTGAAAGTTTGGTAAGCGGGGGGACCATAGACCGAAACTCAGCTGAGGACTTGCCATGAAAGTAACGATAAATCAGAGACAAGCTAGCGACGTCTCTTCTGTGAGAAAGAGGCTGCAGGGAAGAGAAAAGGGCATCCCCCACTAAGCTACGAAGTTTATTTTGAACACCGTCAAGGCAGGATAGCTGATTCTAGCAGCTTCTGCCCAGATGTGGCAACAGTATTCCATCGTTAGTCGACCTGACTTTTATATAGGTAGAGAACTGCATCGGGAGTGAGATACCTACTGGAGCGGTAGAAGAATGCCACCATTTTTTTTAGCGACCTTGGCAATGGATTTGATATACGTGTTCCATTTCAGTTCAGGAGTAAAGGTCAACCCAGAAGCTTGTCAAAACATGAAGACCCCCCAAGACGAGAGCCATTTATTTTAACCGATACCAGATTGGCCTCAGAGCATAGATCATGTAGAGATAGAAGTTTGGGTTTAGATGCATTAAAAATAACCAGCCACCTCTTTCCCCATTGTACTACATGCTCAAGATCAGAGGAGAGAGAATCAGAGAGAACTTGGTCGTTTACGGTCTTGACGTGCTACCATAAATTGTAGTGTCATCAACATAAATGTCTACGAATGATGTAAGGATGTGATTTGGAAGATCATTAAAGTAAATCAGGAAGAGAGTTGGGCCAAGGATGGACTCCTGAGGAAACTCCAGCATTAATACTGAGAGCTTCTGATTTCTGCCCATCAACCACTACTCTTATGAACCTATCAGAAAGAAATGATTTAATAATTGAGAAGACATTTCCAGCTATACCATAGCTGGAGATCCTGTGAAGTAGACCTTTATGCCATACCTTATCAAAGGCCTTTGATATGTCAAGAGCAATTGCCCTAGAGAGGAAGCCTCCATCGAGAGATTCGCTAATCCTATGAAATATAACTGCAAGTACGTCTGCTGTAGATCTAGCAGAACAGAAACCATATTGCACGTCATTAAGAAGATTGTTTTTGCTGAGATGGTTGACTACTTCTCTATATGACCAAACGAAGCAGTCCAGCGGATTCAGGTCGCAGAAGAAGGGGGGTAGTGAGAAAAGGGCACAAAGTCGTAGCACTCCTTCTGAAGCCAAGCCTGAGACTCTTTGGCCGAGTCGTGTTGCTACACCCAGGGTCTACCAGCGTCCACCTGATTGCACCAGGGGATCACCACTCTCTTCAGTACATCCAGGTGTGTTGACTTTGAAGCCAACTTTGAACATGTGACCCTCATATGAAATCACACCAAAGACCATAACCGTGACCGGAAACTTCGTGGAGCTGTACCCTCTCAAGCGTTGAACCATCCGAATTTGCATTTTGTAAGCTACTGGCAATTGTCCCGTTGTCATAACTTGGATCGGTAGAGCACACAAGTTGTACTGTGACGCTTGACCGATCTTGCTCGTTGAACATTGTGTGACTTTCAGAAATTATAGAAGGCTCCTATCGTTCTTAGGATTTGTACACAACTGGCCAACTAGTACATGGTCTGCAAAAAAAAAAAAAAAATAGCCCCCCCCCCAAAAAAAAACAAAACAAAAACAAAAAAGGGGTTTTTATCAAACGGAAATGGAATTATGTTGTCTTTTCTATTTATGGGACCGTCAAATTTATCATGACTAGCAAAATATGAAACACCATTATATTTACTACATAAGATATAGGATAGTAGACATGGTATTGTAGTAACAGGAGCAGCATATACTTGCGGCTTAAGATTTTGAATAAGTTTGCTTTATAACATCATTGCTGATTGGTTGCAGCGGTCAACTTCCTTTCTTGCTTGCTATCACTCAGACGCGTAGAACATGTGATTAAGTTGATAAAACTTTACACACACGGCAATTCTCTATTTCTTCCCGGTTCTAGCTGACAACACACAACTTCGCCCGAGCTAAGAAGACAAACAATCCAACACGGACTTCAGTGCAGTACGCACATGATACTCCTTCTCCCACAGGATTCTCTAATCTTCTGTCGCCATCGATACTTGTATGCACACTTCTACCAACTTCAACACCCATCCATGAATTGTTTCTTTCAACAGGTCTACCTAATTTTTCATCAAGGTCTCTACGCAGGAATTTTTTCAAATACTAACCATTTTTTTAGCGACCTTGGCAATGAATTTGATATAGGTTTTCCATTTCAGTTCAGGAGTAAAGGTCAACCTAGAAGCTTGTCAAAACATGAAGATCCCCCAAGACGAGAGCCATTTATTTTAACCGATACCAGATTGGCCTCAGAGCATAGATCGTGTAGAGATAGAAGCTTGGTTTTAGATGCATTAAAAATAACCAGCCACCTCTTTCCCCATTGTACTACATGCTCAAGATCAGAGGAGAGAGAATCAGAGAGAACTTGGTCGTTGACGGTCTTGACGTGCTACCATAAATTTAACTTACAAATCATAAGAAAGAAAATAAACAATAAAGTTTATAACATCATTAGCCATCCCAGTATAGAACAAAACTGCATTTGGACGCCCCTAATCACAAAATCACAGAAAAAGAACAAACATGACATATGCCCAGCCCAAGGGAGGTAACTTCACAAAAAACTCTTGCACTCCTTGCATTGTTTGTTTTTTTATAACAAAAATACGCATGGGTATCGATCCTCTGTTTCGTAAAACATTTTTTTTCATTTATACTAACAATTAGTATAGAGATCCCGAAAAATTGAACCATAGGAAAGCCTTTAAAAATATCTTAGTGCCCCGTGAAGATTGAACCTTCTACGGACCCACATTCAAATCCACGATTCCAATTCTTGTAATGCAGAGCCAACACTCGTTTCCTTAGTAGAGAAAAAGAAGCGTTGCGAGGCCATATCAAGCATGTTCACGACTTAGTAATAAAGAAAACCCATTATACCAGTATATATATCTAAAACTACATTATTTATTTAAAACAAAACATAGTGGCAAGTTCGTACATTGGCGCAATAATTTGGTAGTCACGTAAGAACGTGTGATAGTGGCTTGTACGTGTTGACCTCTGTGAAAGTGTGTACAAAGAGAGGTTATAGTTCATATTTTACACGAGCAATATATAGCTTAAATATAACAGTCTTCTATTGTTCATACTGTGTTAGCTCTGCGTGTAAGAATCTTAAAGGTAACAATGTTTATACATAAAAAATTGTAATCCTTATCTCACGCAATGATGCATGTTTATTGAGCACGCACATTTTTACGTGTGTACTGCTTGATGCCAAGCGAAAAAGAGAAAGAAGATAAGGAAAACAGAAGGCTATGTCAGAGGTTACAGAAAATGCACGCATATCAATAAGTTTGCGCGTGCCCCACTCCGTGCGTGTGTGTGCTAATGAACACAGCTTGCTCTGTGTCTGTGTGTTTGATCTAGACAAAGCGAATTTGGCAGGTGTAAACGGTTCACTAATATTGCCTCCAGATAACTGGCAGCGAAAAGGAAAGAAAAATGGAAAAGAGCTTACAGATGTATGTCGACCAAGAGTATCAGAACGAAGAAGAAACAGAACAAAATTTTTTAAGAGGTGTCGAAGTCTGAGTATTTGCGGGGGAATACTGCATGATGACCACTTAAAGTCGTGCGTATTGCCGGTGTAGGTATAGGTCCAGAGCCTGGGGAGTGTATGTCTGGTTCATTACGTGGTGTGGAAGCAGCAGGTGTAATGACGAGGTCTAAATCTGGTGTGGTGGGGTTGGAGCTGGTATGATTACTGGTTCTGAATCTGAAAAACTGGCTGAAGGAAAATTAGAACCATACGAGCTTTCCAAGAATGCAGGTTTAACGCGATCTATTGCAATCATGTCACGCTTACTATTGCGGTCAACGATAAAATACTTCCCAGAACGTTCTAAAACGAGATATGGTCCATCGTAGAGTGGCTGGAGAGGTCTGCGTATCGAGTCAATGCGGACGAAGACGTACTTGCATAAATGAAGATTAGGTGGGTAGTATGGTTTGGAAGTTACAGAGTGTGGTGTAGTATACATCACTCGAGACATTGCAAGTTTCAGACGGTCAGCATAACCGGAGGTGGTGGCGTGTATAGACCTTTCGACCATGAAAAATTCGCCTAAAAGGCGTAGAGTGGTTTAAAAAATCATCTCTGCTAGTATAGCGTTCAAGTCTTCTTTCAAAATGGACTGGAGTCCTAGAAGAATGAGCGGTAAATGTTCACTCTAGCGACATGGTTCGGGCTGAGCTAATAGGGCAGCATTTAGTCGACGATGAAAGCGCTCTACCATCTCGTTAGCAGAAGGATGATAGGTGGTAGTTGCAATGTGGGAAATTCCAAGAGGTTTGCAAAGTTCTTGGAACGTGTGAGACGTAAACTGGAAACCGCTGTCGGTGGTAACAGTGGTGGGTACACCAAAGTTAGAGATCCAGTTCTCTACAAATGCACGGGTTACGACTTCTGTTGAAATGTCGTGCAAAAAATTGCTGCTGGCCAACGTCTAAAATGGTCTACCATGGTGAGCATATCGCGATGACCAGTGGAAGATGGCAGTGGACCTACAATATCCAGATGGACATGTGAAAAATGAGCATCAGGTGCAGAGAAGTTGCCTAGAGTGGATTTTGTATGGCGATGTACTTTTGTAGTATGGCAAGAAATACATGCCTGAGTCCATTTGCGTATGTCGACGTTCATGCTGGGCCAGAAAAGGGGGGGCTGCGATTAGCTTGATGTTGCGTACTTATCGTGGAAATGCCGGAAAATGCGCTTCCGACACGATGGAGGCAGGTAAGGTCGTGGATGTGCAACAGATCTATCGCACCAAATGAGCTTGTCCGAGAATGGGACTGATGTCTTTTCTAGCGGAATTGTTTGAAGTCGACATAAAGTCTGTGAATGACGCATCACGTTCTTGCTCGGTTGCGATGTAGTCGAAGTCGAGAGGCTTCTCGAGACTGTTGAGATCACAAAAACGCGATAGTGTGTTTGCCATAATATTCGTTTTTCCAGGTAAATACCGTATGAGCAGAATATTGTGTGTCGTAGTCCATGTCGTAGTTCACGAGGCGTGCGTTTCCCATAAATGGATGATGTAAGAGCAGCAACCAGTAGTTTGTGGTCGGTGAAGACCGTGAATTGTCTCCCTTTCCACATGTAGTGGAAATGTTTTAATGCTAAGTATATGGCAAGCAGTTCTCAACCAAAAACGCTGTACTTTTGCTGGGTCGTACTTAGCTTGGCAGAAAAAAAAAGACAAAGGTTGTGTTTCATCGTTCACAATTTGATTCAGAACGGCCCCAACAGAAGAAAGAGCTTAGTTGTGGTGTTAGAGTCGATGTAGGAAAGTTTAGTGTAGTTCACCAGCGCAATCTTGGATGCATAGAAAGATGAGAGGGCTTCGTCTGAGAGAGAAAGAGAGAGAGAGAGAGAGAGAGAGAGAGACAGACAGACAGACAGACAGACAGACAGACAGACAGACAGAGACAGACAGAGACAGAGACAGAGAGAGGGTCTTCTTTTGTGTATGGAGTGAATCCGTGAGCTTAGAGAAGTGATGCAAGCAGTTTGAAATGAAACCGTGGTAATAGTTCACGAGTCCAACATAACGACGTAATTGGCGCAAGGAAGTAGGCACCAGAAAATCCTGGACTGCTTATACTTTCGAAGGCAAGGGCGTAAGTTCAGATTTATAGATCCGATGTCCGAGAAAGTCCAAGGAATCGACACTGAATTCGCATTTCGCAACGTTTATTTTTAGTTCCTCTGCGACGGGAATCTGATTGTACGCACGGACTAAATCGATCCGGGAGAAACGTTGTGTTAATAACACCCAAGATAAGAATAATAGTCCGATTAATCAACATAACACAAGCAAACGATAAAGTTGTTAATGAATGTTAGAATAAGACTCTTTCTCTTTTTTTCCCTAATCTACATCATTTATTTACTAATGGGATCGTGAAATGTGCATTCGTTAGCAAATGGCGGGACAGTAAGCGTTTACATTTACTTGCAAAAATATGCAACGGTAAAAATCATATTAACTTAAAAAAACATCGGACAGTTAAAATTATACCAAGTAAAATATTGAACTGTAAATGCTACATTTACTAGAAATAATATAGGGATGTCAACATTACTTTTTCTCGCTGAAATATTTCAGCATCACATTTATTAACAAAACATCAAAATAACAACATAACATTTACTATTTAAACTTTGGGATATCCATCATTATATTCACCAGTAAATATACGACTCTGGACATTTACTAGCAATAAAATGGTAGCGCTACCGCTACATATAATTTATAAGCAATGATATGCAACCATAACCAAATGACATTTGCTAGCAAAAGTTTGGGAAAATCTATACGTATTTAATGCAATTCTAAATTTTTTTTAGATGAGGTATGAATATTTGTATTGTTTCGATTTTCAGACAATTGTTCTCATCTTGGGTGTTATTGGCATAACGTTTCTGTCGTTGAAACCTTCGACCTTCGTCAGGTGTAAACTCCATGTTTTTTTTTCTTCAACTAAGGAAAAGGGGTTAACTCTGTATTGTAAAAAATCGGATCGTGGGTTTGAGGGTGTGTTTGTAAATTATAAAAAAAGTCAATTTTCAGGGGTAACTAGGGTAATTTTTAAGGCTGAAATGTTGTGCCAATAGCAACTATGAAAATAATTGTCCGGTTATATATAATCAATGTTCAACAGAGTGTGAATACCAAAGATACAGTTCAATGAATGCTAGATATCTATTTAGAAGCTTCAAAAAACACAAAATGGAACTTTTATCAAGTAATAACCATGAAAGCGTAACCTTTATTTACAAGGACAAAGACAGGTAGGCAAAGAGAGATAAATAGACTGAAAGAGAAAGAGAGAGAGAGAGAGAGAGAGGCTGAAGGAGATTGAGAGAGATTAGGAGGTAGACTAAGAGAGATAAACAGATTAAAAAAGAGGCAGAGAGAGAGAGATACAAAGAGAGAGAGAGAGAGAGAGAGAGAGAGAGGCTGAGCGAGATGGGGAGAGATTAACAGGTAGACTAAGAGAGCCAAATAAAGAATGTGGGTGATTGTAAGAAACGGAGGGAGGAAAAAAGCCTACTGAGCAGAAATAGGAAGAGAAAAGGACAGAGAGACATACAAACTAGAAGTACAATAAAAAGAAAGAGAGAAAGAATGGGAGTAGGATTGGTAGACAGGGCGAAAGAGAGATATTAAGAGAGGGGCAAAATAGAAGGAACAGACGGAGGACTGGAAAAAAGATAAATAGAATGGGTGTGCTTGTACAGGGTGCCCCACTTAAAAGTAGCCCATAAAAAATTTAGTAGAGACGAGGAACATTCTTTTATTGTTTAAATTACGTGTAGTGTTATAAAAGAAGCTGGAATCTGGGCAGGAGCTGCTAGAAAGAACTTGTCCTGCCTTGATAGAGTTCAAAATAGACTTTGTAGCCTCGTAGGGGATGTCCTTTTTTCTTCCCTGCAACCTCTATCTCACAGAAGAGATGTTGCGAGTTTGTCTCTGATGTATCGTTATTTTCATGGAAAGTGTTCGACTGAGCTTCAGTCTATGGTCCCCCCTCGCCAAACTTTCACAAGAAACACTGGTCTAGCTGAAAACACTATCAATAATTCCCCCCCACTCTTTATCTGCGCCTAAACCTAAACGTAGATTCCATGGACAAAGCTTCTTTCTTAAAACTGCACGCATGTGGAATTGTCTTCCGTTTTCCTGCTTTCCGGCTGACTACAATATGGTTGTGTTCAAGTCTAACGTAAATAAGTTCTCGATGAGCCGTTCCATATAAGTTATCAAATTTACCGAATTTTCATTACTAATGATTACTATATTGTCCAATTTCTACTGTACACTCTTTAATCCTTATCCTTGAGTGGCCTCTTGTCCTTGATAATGTGGTGATGCCTGTGTAAAAAAAAAAAGAAAAAAGTGCTCCCCGTTGACATCTATGCATTTCTGGACACGTGTAATAACGTTCGCAGATATTATCTATAGATCTTCTCTGCTGAGTCTTCTGGTCGCGTTGGTATTGTTCTCCTTTAGTTGATCTTGATTGTGAGGATTATTGGCATAAATGTTTTATTTTAAAGTTCCTCAAAGATAAATCTCACATGATGACAAGTTTGGGGAACGTGGTGGCCATAGCCCTTTGCTTATTGTTCTCTATTCCGTAAACATGTCATGACATTATATCAGTGATCTGTGAGACGTATAGTATGTAGCGCCATATTGTTAGAAAAAGAATTGCATTTCGTCTGGTGGTGTCAGTTGGTCGTTAAGAGAAAGATTAGAAAGATCGGGCAACTTCTAAATGTGCCACCTTGAACAAATAAAAATAAAGCTACATACATACATACATACATACATACATGATGATTGCAACGTCTTGTCAGACGAGTGCCACTCCTTCAGACATTTAAAATCCATGAGCCCAAATGCCTGAGGGAGTATCTATACAAAGATGATGTTACAGAGTCTTAGCTTTGTACGACAGCTAAGTCCTCTCTCGGTTCAAAATGTTGAGATCCAGCAACAAGCAAGAGCAAGATAACCAGCAACAAATTAAACTGCAGACCAGCTTAATGCGGGTACTGGTCTCCCGCTTTATGGTTTTTTAAATCAGAGATTTGCTTCTCCTAGAAAGGTTGCCTTCCCTACGGCTTACGGGAGCCCTCTCCTCCCCAATACACGTATACACACACACACACACACACACACACAAATATACATGGCGCTAGTTGGCCGTTGACCCAGAAAAACATACATACATACATAAATACATACATGCATACATACATACATAAATACATACATGCATAAATTCATCTATATATATAGATATATTATATATAGATGTATATTTCTCTCTCTCTCTCTCTCTCTCTCTCTCTATATATATATATATATATATATATATATATATATATATACAGAGAGAGATGAGAGAAAGAGAGAGAGAGAGAGAAATTTATCGTTTCTACCCATTATACCGGCATCATATATATATATATATATATATATATATATATATATATATATATATATGTTATGGAACAGCCGCCTGTTCTTGTAAGTGAGTAAATATGAGATAGGATAGCCGAGGATTCGAACTTGCAAAGCTAGATTTGGAATTGAGAATTCCGATCATAAGTTAAAATAAATAATAATAATGTTATTAAAAATGGAATGTAGATTGTTTAGTTCACATAGAATAGTTAGATATCGGTTTATTGAAAAAGGAATGTAATGATGAATTTTGTTTCTGTTAAAGAAATAAAATTAAAATAAGGAATTTAGAAACGGACAATGGAAAATGTAATTTGTAAAGTGAGAGTCGGCTTTGTAGAAACATGAGGAACAATGCATGTTAGGCCACGAGTATGATAGGCACGTGTTGGTCATGCAATGACGTCATGAGTTTTCAATATAGTTAGAGCTCGGCAGAGAGTCAGTCAGTCAGTCAGGGGACAAGTGAGAAGAATGAGTCAGAGACAGAGCTGACATCGAACCTTGGAAGCGAAGGTTAGAAGAAGAAAGAATCATGTAAAGATTTGGATTCCTTGATGCAAAGCCATTGACCGATTGAAATGGAATAAACAAACAACTTCATCTTTTTGTATCTGCGTCTTCATGTTATGTTATTCAGCAGAAAAGGCATTGTCAATTTATATTATAAGAACTTTGTGAAAATCATCATTTCAAAAATAGGTAAAGAAATATGTGTCAATGTTATAGAAACACTCCCATTCACAGAACTGTCTACAAGCGCTGACAGGAACTCGGCGAATACTCGGCAAATACTTGGTGGATGGCGGCAATCAGGCTTACTTTGGTGTGGGGCGTCATGTTGGTGATGTTGTTGACGTATGATCAAACGAAGAAGTCCAGCAGGTTTAGGTCGGGGAAGGAGGGAGGGCAGTGAGAGAAGGGTACAAAGTCGTAGCACTCCTACTGAAGCCAAGCCTGGGTTTCTTTGGATTTCTGGGCCGGTGTTGAGTCCTGCTGCCACATCAAGGGTCGCCAGAGGCCACCTGATTGCACCAGGGGATAACCACACTCTTTAGCACATCCAAGTACACGTTGGTGTTGACTTTTAAGCCGACTTTGAAGATGTGAGGTGGCATGATATGGCCGTCACTTGAATCCACATTGAAGACCATAATCGTGGCCGGAAGCTTTGTTGAGCTGTGCCCTCAAGCGGTGAACTGTCCAGATTTGCATTTAAGGGTGCTGGCAATGGTCCTGTCGTCATAGGATCGGTAGAGAACATGACTTGTATAGCGGTGGATCTTCGATCCCGCTTTTTGAACATTGTGTTACTTTCAGACATGATAGAAGGCTCCTATTGATGTTGGCCAACTAGTAGATAGTCTGCAATAAAAAAGAAAACCGGTTTTCATCAAACGGAAATGGAATCATCGTCTTTTCTAGGGCGACAATTCTAACGTTCTACCCTCTTTCTCTCTCTCTCATATATATATATATATATATATATATATATATATATATATATATATATATATATATATATATGTGTGTAGTAGCGCCTAAAAAAAAGTCCGCACTTGTCATTTTTCAAAAAACGCAAATTTAAGCTAAATTGAATGTAACTTTTTAAACAAACTATTTCTCATTTGATTTGCCTTTTATTCGTTTATAATTTTTCCTGTTCATATTTGACTTTATATTGAAGTATCTTAGTCAATTAAAAAATTAACTTCAAATTGAGAAGGCAAAAAGAAATTCCACACAATGGAAAATTGTTATTTAAATGTAAATTTAGAACATCAATGCAACACAACTACAGCAGGAACACAATGATCTAGTTAATATTTAGTAGCATAGCCCTTCTGCAATTTGACAGCCTGCAATCTTTTGGGCATTCCTTGACTTCATCTGTGACAATACTCTGGTGAAAGGGCATTCTACTCCTATTTAATTTTTGTCTAAATTTCTTCCAGATTATAAATTTTATCATTGTGTAGCTGTTGCTTGATGTAATGCCACACGTTTCCGATAGGATTGAGGTATGGAGATTGTGCAGGCCAATCCAAACATGGAATATTATGCTCTTCAAGTCTTGACATTGCCAGCTGTGTGAATGAGTGCATTATCCTGCATGAAGATGGGATTATCATCCAAATTTCGGCCAAAGTAGTAGAAAATACTCAATCAACATATTAATGTACTTAGTCGAATTAATTTGACCTCACAAGTGAGCTATAGGCCCTGGGAACTTGGCACTAATTACTCCCCACACCAAAACTGAACCTCCATCACCTTGCAGTGTTGAAACTGTACACCTAGGATTAAATTCTTTGTCCTTCCTTTGGCGGACGTACTGCCTACCAGTACTGCCTACCAGTACTGTCTAGCCTATTGAACTTGCTTTCGTCGCTAAAAATCACTATCGACCAATATGAAGGGTCATGATCTTCATTGCGTCTGATGAAGTCATGACAGCGCTTTCTATTTTTTACAGAAATCATTGGCTTGAGTCTTGCAACACAGCTTTGCAAATTAAATTCCGTCAATCTGTTTTTCACTGTAAAAAGAGAACACTTTTTAAAAAGATTACGCTGTTGTTGGATTTGGGGAGCCATTTCAAATCTGTTTCTTAGGTTGCAGATCTTGATAGCATTGTCTTCCATGTAAGAAGTAACTTTAGGACGACCAGATTTAGAAACATCATAAACACTGTTGGTATTTCTGGTACTTTTGCACAGTCATTCGTACCGTTTTCTCATCACATTTCAATCTGCCGCCGATTTCTTGATTGGATAAACCAGAAAGGTGGAGATTAATGAGCTCCTGACGATCACCGAGAGAAAATCAAGGCATAATGTTATGTCGTATAACCTGAAGCAACAAAAATTACGATTGGAGATGCTTTGTTGCCTAAAAGGTGGATATTTTAAGCTGGTTTTAAGCTCATTTGTTGCTGCGGGGTTTCTTTTTGCTTTCTCAATTTGAAGTTATTTTTTTTAAATTGACATGAACACTCGGATATATCAATCAAAAGTTAAATATTAACAGGTAAAACTATAAAAGAATAAAAGGCGAATCAAATGAGGTTGTTTAAACAGTTACATTCAATTTAGCTTAAATTGGCGGTTTTGGAATAATGACAAGTGTGGACTTTCTTTTTGGTATCACTATATATATATATTGAAAGTGTGCTATGTTCAAATGGTATATATATATATATATATATATATATATATATATATATATATATATATATATATATATCAAATTTCAACCTTGTAGACTAAATATTCAGAGAGGAGTTTGGTAGAGACTTTTCGCACACATACCGACAGAGCCCATTATATATATATATATATATATATATATATATATATATATATATATATTCGAGTGCTAGGACGTTTTCATCTTAAAGCCTATGCAATTTCTTATGCAAAGAACTTGAAACATAAATTTTTTTTTTCCCAAAATTACAGGATTCGACATTAAATAACCCGAAAAGGGTTGATATGCCATAAAACAAAACAACTACAGTGTGAAACGATAAAATTGTCGCCCTAAAAAAACCACATGATTCCATTTCCGTCTGATGAAACTTTTTTTTTTTTTCACATTGCAGACCATCAACTAATTGGCCAGTTGTGTACAAATCTCAACAGCGATAGAGCCTTCTATCATGTCTGAAAGTGACACAATTTTCAACGAGCGAGATTGGAGAATCACCACTCTACAACTCATGCTCTCTATCGATCCGAGTTATGATGAAAGGCCCATTTCCAGCACCCTTAAAAAGCAAATCGGGACGGTTCAACGCTTGAGGGCACAGCTAAACAAAGTTTCCAGCCATGATTGTGATCTTTGGTTTGGTTTTAAATGAGGGTCACACCATTCCACTTCACAACTTCGAAGTCGACTTGAAAGTCAGCACTAAAGTGTACCTGGATGTGCTGAAGAGTGGTTATCCTCTGGTACAATCAGGTGGCAGCTGGAAGGCTCTGGGGGTGGCAACAGGACTCGGCACTGACTCACAAGTCCAAAGATAACCCGGGTGACAGCAAAAGAGGGGTGACACAACAAAATTTTTCAGCCAGGCTAAGGTGCGAAAATCGTCTGAAAATAGGATTTATTTATCATCATATATTATGTCAAGTTTTTAATCTTTTCAAAAATATTAGAAACTTTTACATTTTTTTTTTTTAATTAGTAACTTTTACATTTTATAAACCTTAGTGACTGAAGAACATTTTGCCGAGTGTTTGCAGGTGTGTGTTGAGTAAAAACAAAAACAAAAAAAAGTGGTAGTAGGAAGGCAGGCTCGAACCCGTACCGCGAAGGAGGAAAAGAACGTGAAAAAAAAAACAAAAAAAAACGTGACATCTTTGCTGTTACGACCACCGCCAAACCGGAAGTGACGTAGGTTTAAATTACGGCTAGACAATCGAAAAGAGGGGATGGCTTTTGAAAATATCGGCGAAAAAAGCAACCCCTTCCTGTAGAAAAGTGCCCAGTTGAGAATGAAGAAATTAATGTTTTTAGCCAATTTTTCGGTATTTGCCGTCTGAAGGGTCGAGCTTCAAAACGATACTGATTTTGTGAAAATCCTTTGCCTCTGTCGAAAGTTTTAGGCAGATATGCATACATACATAATACATTTATATATTTGTAGCTTAAATTTTCGACTCAAACTGATTAAAAAGCTTGCCCTATCTCTGAATACCCTGTATGTAAAATTTCAAATGTTTAGACCAGAAATTTTCCTTAGTAATTTGGTAGAGACCGCAGAGGTCAATTTTTTAAAAACTTTGACCCTTATTATCACCCCTTAACATTTATTGTTTTGGGCTCAAATGAAGTTATTAAGTTAGATCCATGTCCAATTGTCTGATCTTCACACACACACACACACACACACACACACACACACACACACACACACACACACACACACACACGCGCGCGCGCGCGCGCGCGCGCGAGCGCGCGCGCGCGTTCAGTATATACAGTGTGACCCCCCAAAAAACGGGCCCCGTGTACTCTTTATGTGATATCTCCATTATTTATTCAACTTTGACCCCGTGACAGCCAAATTTCTGTCCGAAAATGGATTAAAACGATTTTCCCAAAACTCAATACCCCCTTATGTCAAATCGCGAGTCTGTAGACCGAAAATTGACAGAGTTATTTGGTAGGCAAAAGTACACAGAGAAACATAGAAACACAGACACACATATATATATATATATATACCGTTTTTATCTGCTTAGAAGCACATGCTTCCACCATTAGAATCGAATTAACGATCCGAAATATATTTTATATATTTTTAAAAATATAAATATTTTTGCTCACATTTTTTTCAGGTTTTATATATATATATATATATATATATATATATATATATATATATATATATATATATATATATATATATAAGAGAAATAAAATTAAAACTGTAAGTTGAACTTTACAATCAAAATTTATTGTTCGACTGAATAATCCAAAGAACAATTTAAAAGTCCTTATTCCGCGGAGTTTCAGAGGACATAAAGAAATCAGCAAATTATATTTGTAGCAATGCTAGAATTTGCTAGTTAAGGCATTAAGTGAAACCGCACTTTATTGTAGTTATAAATGGTTAAATAAAAAATGAAAAAATATTGGATATGTAAAAAACTTATATAAAAACAAACCGTGCATAATATTTCAGTTTGAATGAAACTCCTCTAGAGTTGATCCAAAATGCAAAATAGTTCTTTAGATAGAATGTATTCCAAAATAAGTCCAGCGTGGCGATGCATATAATCCGATTGGAAAGTTTTCAAAAATCCGATTGGAAAGTTTACAAAACAGCTGAAATAATGCAAATTGTTTTCTTTTCCGTGCAGTGCAGTAGTTCAAAGAGAAGTCTGTCTCTAGTCAAATGGGAACTAATAATAAAAAGAGAGAAATCCAAATTGAAAACCTTCATCCTCAGCTTAAAAAGAAAAAGTGACTTCAAGCGAGAGGGGAGGGGGACAAAAAACCGTGAAAGCTCGTAATTACTATGACCGGAAATTGTCTAGACAGAATGAAACAGATCTTTCTATAAAGAAATTCGATGTCATTATCAAAAGCAAAAGTGTAGAATTGATGATTATAATTTTTTAAGCGTTGCAGAATCATAGTTTATTAAGGCTGTCAAAATGTCATGATGATGATGAAGGTAACAAAATAATAATAATAATAATAATAATAATAATAATAATAATAATTTAGTAATTATAGTAACAAAATTTAGTAATAAGAAAAAAAAATGGCGATAATAATAATATTTATAATAGAAGCCCCAGAGATAGTGACACGAATGATTATGTCAATTATATACCGATATTGATAAAAGTAAATATACACATACATACACATATATACATACACACACTCATACACACATACATACTTATACATATACACATAACATACATACATGTACTTACCCACATTTATACATACATAAGTACAACCATAAACATACAAATACACACACACACACACACACACACATATATATATATATATATATATATATATATATACATATATACACAACGCACAAAACACGTCTAAATAAACATAATAATAAAATAATTAAAATAAAAACCTTCATATATATATATATATATATATATATATATATATATATATATATATATATATAAATACACATACAAAGACACACATAAGGATAATTATATACACGTATACAAATTATAACAAATGCTAAAACTGCTACGACCCCTACACCCCACCACCACCACCATCACCACTACTGAAAAAAATATATAGACACATATATATATATATATATATATATATATAAATATATATATATATATATATATATATATATATATATATATATATATATATATAGCTACATATATACATATATAGAGTGACCACAAAAAAACGTGATATATCCATTATTTATTCACCGATTGCCCTTATTTTATAGGACATGGCAGAATCAACGACCGTGAGTACACCAAGACCCCAGTGGGAGCTGGGACAAAGAATACACTTTGTTAAATTTCGTTCGGACAAAATACTAAGAAACGGGGCCTAATTAGAGTTGTGCCCAGTTTTTTTTGGTCAATCTGTATATACATACATACATACATACATACATGATGATTGCAACGTGTTGTCAGACGAGTGCCACTCTCTCAGACATTTAAAATCCATGAGCCCAAATGCCTGAGGGAGTATCTATACAAAGATGATGTTACAGAGTCTTAGCTTTGTACGACAGCTAAGTCTCTCTCTCTCGGTTCAAAATGTTGAGATCCAGCAACAAGCAAGAGCAAGATAACCAGCAACAAATTAAACTGCAGACCAGCTTAATGCGGGTACTGGTCTCCCGCTTTATGTTTTTTTAAATCAGAGATTTGCTTCTCCTAGAAAAGTTGCCTTCACCACGGCTTACGGGAGCCCTCTCCACCCCAATACACATATACACACACACAAATATACACGGTGCTAATTGGCTGTTGACCCAGAAAAAGAGTTCATTCGCCTTTTGGAAGGTCTTGCTTTTAATCCTTCAGGGAGACTAGCCGCCCTCCTCACCAAACAAGTTGGTGGGGGAACCAGTTTAGTCGCCGGTGACCCGACCATGAGGCAGGTAGTACTGGGTTACATGGTACCAGTAGCATATGACATGACCTGACACATACATACATACATACATACATACATACATATAGATATATATATACGTATATATATGTATGTATATATATGCATACACATATATATATACGTATATATATGTATATATACATATATATACGTATATATATGTATATATATACACATACATATATATACGTATATATATATATGTATATATACACACATTTATATATATATATATATATATATATATATATATATATATATAAATTTAAAGGAGATTAGAACAATAGTCTAAAGAGCAGAGTGTATCTTAATGTAATAGTAAAATTACTAATTTAATTAAAATGCAGGAAAAGAAAAAGTGCTCGTTGTAATTTAGATATATAAGCTCGATAGGTAAATATCCTAGAGCTAATTTAATATTCAGTAATGTGATTGATAATTTAAAATTCAAATTAGAATTAAATTAAAAATCCGTTTCACAAGAAGGAGCAACAAAATCAATAATTTGTACGATCGTTTTGGAAAACAATATTTTTATTTTGGTAGACATTAAGCCACGGACAATAATTTTTACATATAGTATTTTTAACAAACAAAGTTTCCTCATCAGCAAAGATATATTGAAGGGTTTTTAATATATGTAAAAGACACCATAAATAAACCTAGCAATAAAAGTAAGGCAGATGTATCTTTTAATTTTTCGCCTTTTGAAATCAGCAATTAAGGTCAAAGCATTCATATGGATGTTTATTGTAGCTTTTCAACTTATGAAATAATAAATTTATCATTTCATAAGTTGAAAAGCTCCAATAAACATCCATATGTTTCCATAATGATCACGGAATATAATAGATCTATTATTTTTATTTGAGTCTTGGTGGAAATGTATTATTTTGTTTAAAAAAAAAAACCCACCTTTATTTAAGTTGTTTTCAGTAGTAAAAAAAATGAATGAATTTATTTTTGCCTTTTTTATGAAATTTAAGCATCATAAATTGTAACAATAAAACAAAAAATGTTTTTTCAGGAACTTTACGAAAAAGCCCCTAAGGTCCGTATTAATTAAATAGATCTAATTCGAAGAAAATTAATTTCTAGAACTAACGATAATATCATTGTAATAAAACATTGTTTATTTAAAAATAAAATAAATTTACTTTTTTCTTTTGAGATTACATTATTAGCGGCATTTTTATGTGTAAGATTCTAATATTTTCCTTGCCTGAATGAATGCGTAATCTTCTTGGTGTATCAGAAGCCGCCATTAAAAATGTGTGATAAGAACTTGACTAATTAAACTTACTATCTTTCGAAGCTTATAACTACTTGAAAAATGTAATTCAAACCCTAATTTTTTTTCGATTAAAGGAGCAAAGACCACATTAAAAAAGTAAAAGGTTTAATAGCAAATTATGCAACATTTGTTTTTTTTAAAATCGGTTTTCTTTAAAAAAAGATTTAAAGAAAATCAACGAAATTATACGTACTTCGATTATAAAATATATATATATAAATTCCAAAAAATCACTTACGTATAAAAATACTATTCAATGAATACTTTCATTGTTAAGAAGTTATCCATATTTATATTTATATTTCATATCCTTTTTAAATAAAATACTTTTTAAACAAGGATTAAAAAAAACGCGAACTCAGATGCTTTCACTGTTCAAATAAAGGGAGACAAATTTTTGATTTTCTTCGCCTTTATCTTTCGGTGGCTTCAAAGAGTCACAATTAATGTCTCTTTCTATTGCGTGCTGTAAACCAAAATTAGTATTTTTTGGGCCTCCGTATTAAAAAAAAAATGAACACATTTACTGATAAGTTTTTGCCTTTATATAAAAACCCCACTCTACCGATATTTTTTTCTCTCTTAAAGAAATACATGAATTTTTTATTTAATATATTTTAATTCTTCTTTATCGAGTGATATTTTTTTTTAATATCTAAAAAAAGAAAACATTAAATGAAATAGAAAAAATTGTCGTCAGCGTCCAATATGTACTTGACAATCTCAGAATAACATATGCTTCCACTTAAAAAAAAATCAACGTGTTTTTTTAAAAAAAAAGGGTTTTACACTTAGGACTTTACAGGTAAATTTCCAAAACACACTTCTTTTTTGTTTTAAATTGAAATATTTTATTTATTGACCTTTTATCTTCAATTTATGATATATAAAACTTTGGTGAGTAAATTAATTATTAAAATTTTAATAAACATTTAAAAATGGGGGATGAAAACGTTTGTCTAAAATATTATATTTGGTTTATTGGAAAGAGCATAGAACTTCACATTGATCCTGAAAATATCGTAAAAATTGAGCCAATAGAAAAATTTTGATAGATTTTTAAAGTTTAAAAATTGAAAAATATTAAACTCGTAAAATTCAAGTGATTTCATTACGTAAAAAAATGGCTGAATGAAGTCGCACCGGTACTCTGTAAACACTATTTTTTTTAAATAAAAAAATATTTCTATTATTTTTTATACAACTTTAATAGTTTATTTTGGAAGTATATTCCATAAAGAAAATAAACAACTCTCTTTAAAAAGAGAAATTACGAGTTTTTCTTTTTTAAATATTTTTTTCGCAGTTTTGTGTTAGGGGTGTCAAAAATTCCCCCAAAATTATGATACACCTAGTAATCTTCAGTATAACATAATTCTTATATAATCTTGAAAAAAAGAAAAAAAAAAAAGAAAAAATTTTAAAGCAGGAACACAGAAAAATAATTAGATCGTTTTTGCTTTACGGTATATCAGCCCTTTTCAGGTTATTTAATGCCGAATCCAGTGATTTTGAAGAAAATTTTTTTAATGGAATATATTTGTTTTTTTTTTCCAAGTCGGTTTCTATTTAACCCATAGTTGGGACCCTAACAGGTACTACCACTCCGGGTCAGAGTGGACCTGGAAGCAATTAATGTGACAATTAAAGGGTGGTTCCACACTCCTCAAAGCCCGCAAACAAATTCAGAGTTTTAGTGTAAGAATAGATAGAATGCTATCACCATAAAATGAAGTACAGTTACCACATCTGCTCGGCGTACCCATCCTGCTTTGATAGAGTTCAAAACCGGCTTCGAAATCTAGTAGGTGATGCCCTATTCTCTTCTCTGCAACATCTTTCCCACAGAAGAGACGTCGCGAGTCTGTCTCTCCTCTATCGTTATTTTCGTGGACAGTGCTCGTCTCAGCTCCAATCTATGCTCCCCCTTGCCGGATCTTCACACACACACACACACACACACACACACACACACACACACACACACACACACACACACACACACACACACACACACACACACAAAACAAAACAAAACAAACAAAAACAAAGTAAAAAACAAACAAAACACTCGATGGGCTACAACCACTTTCAACAATTTTCCACACTCTCATCTGTGCCTAAATCTAAACGCGGATCCCATAAACAAAGCTTTTTCCCTAAAACTGCCCGCCTGTTAAACACTGTTCTGTTGGCCTGCTTCCCAGTGAACAACAATGTCGTAGGCTTCAAAACCAATGTAAACAAATTCTTGTTGAATTTTTATCTTAAATATTCAAAGTCTACCCAACGTACACCATTAACGATTACTACACCACTACCTTACATTCATTAATTTTTATCCTCAAATGGCTTTCGGGCTTTGATAAATGGTGACTTCGTTGTAAAATAATGTTTATGAAATATTTGAAAAGAAAATATACTAAAACAAAAAAAAAAAGAAAGAAAGTCGGTCTAAATTAGAAACCTTCTTTCTCACCTACATTTCTCGAATAATTGTTATAACGTAAAGCAAGATTTCACCAACCTGTTTTAAGCAAGCCATATCCAGTTGTCGTTATACGACCGTAAAGAAAGCGACCGTTTGGTTAAGTTCTTCCATGCGAAATGACTAAGGAGAATTTTTACATAACAAAAAGAAATGTAGGACATTAAGAATGTGCGAATGCTATTTGTAGGAGGGATATTTCAGAAGTAATGTATACTGTTCTTTCTTATTTAGAGCGGATTGCGATACTCATCCTCAAAAAAGAAAACAATTCATACTTTCATATTACATTGAAATATACGTTTAAATATGCAACAAAAAATTAAAAAAGAACATTTTAATAATAAAGTTTTAATACATCGAACTGAACTAAACAGAATATCTGAGAAGAGAGAAGAGATCGAGAAACCGTTTAAATAGGTTTTGTTAACTAATAAAGAATGCACGTACTATGATTCTTGTACAGTGTTGTAGTGGCGAAAGGGCTTCCTCTAGCCAAGGGGGATATGTCATTTTATTACCGCTAGTGGTCCTTGGAAGGGATAAAGCCAAAGGGGCAGGGGGATAAGGGTAATTTAAAACTATAACAATTTTCCCCTTCAGGAATTATTATGAAAGGGGATCAGTAAGGATTGTCTGTCCAACGTCAAGTTATGAAAGCCTTAAATTTACTTATTTAAATTTACTCTCGGCGATTTTCATACTAATTCATGGGGATTAAGGTCCTTTGTATTAACTTCTTGGGAGGTGTTGGTTTCTTCAAGGGCGGGCAAACGATTCTTCTCCTCATCGGCTGCGCCTTCATCAATAGATAATTCTTGAGAGGCCTCGGGGCTAGTAAAATTGTTTTCATTACAAAAGTCTTCTTCATTCGAAAGAGTTAGGAGCTATGTCTCGTACGTTGACTGTAGTTTCTGCACTAGAAGGTAGTCGTACAGGAGCATAGTAAGCGTTGATGTCTAAAGGAGTGGCTGGAGTAACAGGAGGGTCGAACTTAAACGTTCTTGTGTGGTTTCTCATATATATGTTAGGCCTGGTTTTGCCCAAGAAGCAGTCAATAGGAGGAGGTTTTATGGCTGTATATAAACAGTCTGTCATGAGGAGTCCCATTAGTGGCAGTGCAGAGTAATGATCTAATTGAGTGGAGGGCAACAGGTAATATGCCTTCTTAACAAAGCAGCTTCATGTTGCTAGAGTGTAAGATTACTTGAATGGCATTCCATAAAATGCCGTTCAGTTTCTCAATATGTCCATTACCTCCAGAGTGGTATCTACTTGTGTTAGAGGAGGTAGCAATACTTGTTCCGTGTAAAAAGTATTTAATTTCTCGCGCAAGGAAGCCAGCAGCCCGGTCAGTATTTATCATATCAGGCATCCCAAAAAATTGAAAATAGCTGATTTAGACAGTAGGTGATTGTTTTGCTTATCATGTCCTTATAGGGAAAAGCAAAGGGAAAGCGAGAATACTCATCAATTATAATAAGGAGGTATTTGTTACCATGTAAAGAGGTTGGTGATGGGCGTTTAAAATCGATGTTTAATCGCTGAAAAAGGTAGTATGGCCTTTATGAGTGTTCCTCTGATAAATTTCGGCTTCAGATATTGGCAACAGGAAGATGAGTTGGTCATGTTTTTATTTGGTCTAAAGAGAACGGGCGATTCCTCGTTCTGATAAAGTGGCAGAGCCGTGTAACACAAGGATGGCATAATCGAATATGCAAATCAAAGTGTGAATGAGAGCTGAAATGCGAGAGAATGTGTCAAAAGCTGCATTTTCCGTTCCCGGACGGTAGACAATTTTGTCATTTTTAATTTTTTTTTTTTGTCATTTTTAATTTTCGATTTTCTGATATTGTCGACCATAAAACTAATGCTCTTTTGATCTGTAATGATTTTGAAGTGTCAGCCAAGTAAGAAATGGCGCCACTTTCGAAGAGTTTTAACGATCGCAGCAGCTTCCTTTTCGAGAGCATGATGCTTGATTTCGTTCGGATTCAGCGTCTGTGAAAAGAATGCAACGGGTCGATCTTGATTGAATGTATCAGCTATGCAGTAATTACTTGCATCCGTCTCTACTTCAAATTCTTTATCTGGGTCAATTATTATTAGAGTAGCTTTTTAAGTTATTTTTCACAGTTTAAAAAAAGTTTAAGACAGATGAAGGTAGTGGAAATTCCTTGTTATGATTGAGCAATAGTATTTTGTCGGAGAAGGTTTGAATAAACTTACTATAGTACGAAAACATTCCGTCTACTCGCTTGTGAAATGTGAGATTTAGAGGTGGTGGTATTTCGAGAAGTGGTTTCAATCTGTGGTAGTCGGGAGCAATTGTGTTGTTTGCATCATGTACCCAAGTAGAGTGGCTATAGTAGCCGAAATAATGCTCATGCCTTCATTCAGGGTAATGTTATATCTTTTCGCTGCATCATAGAATTTTTGAAGATTGTGGTCATGCTCTTTTTGATTTCTTCCACATATTTGACGTTGTTTACGTACATGAAAGTATCTGTTAGGTTTTTCTTATCTATAATGTCATCGATACATCTTTGGAACGCACTTACTCCATTAGTAACGACAAAAGGGAGGCGAGTAAATTGGTAAAGTTTACCACTTATTTCAAAAGTTGTGTATTTCTGATTAATGTGAGTTATCAGCATTTGGTGATAGGTAGACTTCAGGTCGAGTGTAGTAAAGATACTATACTGCGCTATGGCGTCAATCATTTTAATGATGTTAGGCATAGGATAAGCATCCAGTTTCGTAAATCTATTCATGGCATCACTGTAGTCAATACCATTATTTTTGTAATATTCGTTGGAGGTCACCAAACCTGAGCTCGCCAAGGAGACAAATAAGGCTTTATTATGCCTTCTCTCAACATCCTAGCAGTTTCCTTCATTATGAAGGAGTTGCACGTGGAGAAAAGTGAGAAAAGAGAGGGATTTTTATACATGGAAAAGAGTTATTCTTGTTAATAGCTCCAATTACGAGTTCATCCTCAGGACCTTCGAGTTTTAGTCACTCTTTTGTATTTTTATTAGAATGTCTTTACCGATAATTATGTCAATAAAGAGATCCCTAATCATTTCCACTGCCATGCCAGAATAGGTCTTATTTTTGCAGTGAAATGTCTACAATGCTTTCGTCAATAATTTTGGCGTGTTGGTTAGGATCTGCCAGAGCTATAGTTGATTTTTTTTAGAAATCGTGAAGAGTTTCATTTTTTTTTTTTTTTGCGGTATTTTTGCTGATAAATATTCCCACGCTACCAGAATCTACTAGTGCATTCACAATATGTCCATTTATTTTACATTTAGTGAACATAATTTTGTTTTGTAATTTTGTTTCTCTCCCTAGTCAGGCGAAACTAGGCGGGGGGGGGGGAGCGAGTCAAGGTCGTATAATACAACAGCAGTAGAAGAAGAAGATTAACATACCTTAGCCCAATGTCCTTTATTCTTACATTTTCTACATTTGGCGTTGCACGCCAGACATAGCAGTCACGGATGCCGCGAGTTCCCACAGAAGAAGTAAACTCTTTTAGGTTGGGCATTCTCCTTTATAGAGGCTAAGTGGGCGTCTTCTAAAGGAATTACAGCAGCAGCTATGTAGTGGACGTTTTCGTAGCTGTCCAAATGTTGTTCCAGTGATTTGGTCATTGCGTAGATTTCTTGTAGCGTGAGGAAGAGTTTCTCGAGCAAATGTTGATGAAGAGGAAGAGATACCACTGGTAAAAGCGTCTCGAATGTACTGCTTTTTTTTCTTCGGCGGTTAGAGCTTGACAATTGCACGACTTTGCAAGTACTTTCAACTGTTGTATGAACGCATCAATAGTTTGATCCGGTTGCTGTTTCTTTGTTAGTAGTTGGTGTCTATTGTACACTACGTTTGCTGATTTAATATAACCAGCGTCGAGGGCCTCTATTGCGCTATTGTAGTCCGTGGCATCGCTCATTTTCTCGTAGACAGTGGCTAAAATGTTGTTAATTAAGACGAAAAAGTTATGGCTGTTGTTTTCACTTTCGTCATTGTTGATAGTCGTTAAATAGTTTTCGAAAGTCAGTTTCCAGTGTGTATAATGTTTAGTTAAAAAAATAAAAACAACAATAGGAATTCTCATTTTAACGTTTAATAAACAACTTTATTTGTCATCTTCGTTAGTAGCGTGTACACGAGAGTAACGAGTTAGTAGGTTAAAGTGTTCTTGTGTGTAAAGATAGATTTAATATTATGCCGGCGTGTCGAAGGAGAGATTAGTTAAAGTTATACGTGTTTGTAGTTAGTAGTTTTCGGGATGAAGGTGGCCGGTTAAAGGAGAAAGAAAGACTAAAGTCTTTAGTATGTTTACGTAGGTACTAGGAGCGTGTGTCGTCGGTGTATCGACGAGAGCAGTTCTGTAGCATGATAAAGTACCGCACGTGGAAAAAAGTGGGTGTTTGAAGGTAGCCGTATTGATTTGTTGTACTCACATAAGCCGGAAGCCAAAGGCCCCCAAGCCAGGTCTGCTGCCAGATAGAGCAGGCATGAGAGAGAGAGAGAAAAGTTACCGGTTTCGCATTTTATGTACTTGGTCACGTGATTGAGAGCTGACTTGTTGTGACAAGCCAGGGAGACAGTTGATTTAAATCTCGAGCCGCGAGATTTTGCCCCTGCATGCTACTGCAGCAAGTTTCGACTGTTATAAATTTATCCGAGTTTGAAGCTCTTGTTTCGATGTCGTATCTTTCAGGGCGCAGTAGTCTGCCCATTTTTTTTGTGCTAGTAAATAAAATTGTAATGAACTGAAAAGAATATTTGAGAAGAGAGAAGACATTCGTAAACCGTTGATATAGGTTTTATTAAATAACCAAGAATATACATGCTGTGATTCTCATACAGTGGTGTAATGGCGGAAGGGCTTCCTCTGGCCAAAGGAGATAACCTGTGTGATTTTATTACCGCTAGGGTCCTTGGAAGGGATAAAGCCAAAGGGACAGGAGGGTAAGCGTCATTTAAAACTATAACATAAAACATATTTTAAATTTCATTAAAATAAATATGGAAGCGTATAAGAAGTTTATAGCAATGCAAGGAACCGTGTGTTGAAGTGGTGTGACATATGAACATAGCATTGTCACTTCCGGTTTGAATAAAAACAATAACTGATTTTTCATTCGCTAAAATTAAATCAAGTAATATATATATATATATATATATATATATATATATATATATATATATATATATATATATATATATATATATTAGTCCTCGCGCGAAATTGCAGGACACAAAATGATTTAAATAATAATAATAATAATAATAATAATAATAATAATAATAATAATAATAATAATAATAATAATAATAATAATAGAATAACAATAACAAAGACTTTCGCTAGCGAGGAATACTATTGAGCGTAACCAGTTATACACTTCTTTTGAAATTTCCATCTCTATTTTTCTTGTCATCTACTGAATATTTTTAATGAAACCTATATGAAATATGTTCCTTATTAAATTGTTAAGATTTTCTATTCTGAAAGAAGTTTAAAAAAATTTAATCTAAAAAAGTTATTTTAAAGTTTTTGTTAACAAAATTCAGATTTTCTCATTATTCAGACATGTATGACAAAGGGGGAGTTGCAAAAAAGAGTTGTTGGGTGAGGAGAATCACGAACTGAAACAGAGAGAATATTCAGACCTGTAATAATACAAAAAGGTGGTTGCAAAAATGAGTTTTGGTGTGAGGAGAAATACAATCTGAAATAGAGAGGCGGAGAGTTTTTATAAATACATACAAAAGCACATTCATCTTTTTTTAAACCCAAATAAATAAATTAAATAAAATATAATCTTAAAAAGATAAGATACAAGTTAGAAAAGCATTTCATCCAAAGCATGAAAATTGTTAAAGAAAATGTTTTTACTATAGGCTTTAAAAATAAAGGTACACGATTCAATTTGAAATTTATTTATCTTCAAAGTGCACTTTTATACATTTTACAAAGTAAGGTATTAAATTTTTATACCTTAATTTGTAATTAATTTATTATTTTAAATATATATATATATATATATATGTATATATATATATATATAATCTAATAAGATCTACCTCTATTTAAATGTATGCACACATATATATAACACTTTTTAAAAATATCGTTACAAATAAATATTAAAATTTCTTTACTTTACAAGGCAAAAAAAAAAAAAACGATACAAGAATGTATTCTTTAAATTCACTAAAAATATTGATATTTACTTAAAATATATTTAAGACAATGATCATTTACAAATAGGGAAGTGCGTGCAGGGAATATATACATTCAATTACAAGCAGTTTTGGCGGTTATTAAAGAGAGAGTTTATGATATGTGAGTTTTACACAAACTTTTAGATAGTTTCGGTTTGGTTAGATATCAATTTAAGAGTAAATAAGAGGGTTAAATAAATTATAAATTCTAATGATTTATATTAATTAGTCTATTATTGGGTTTCCAAAGTTATTTTGAAAGAATTCAAAAAGGCCAGTAAGGATTCTTCAAGAGTAGTTAAAGTATGGGTTGTTTAAATAATTAGTGAATCGATAATAGGGCAAAATTTAGATGAATAAAGGTTAATGATAGGTAAAGGTATAGGACTAGAAAATAAAAAGTAGAGTATCAATTGTGAGCGTCATATATAAGAAAATTAAATTAGAACGATAAAAGGTAGATGGAATTAGCAAATTTTAAGCATATGTATTCTAATAAAGTACGTAAACTTTTAAAGTTTAAGATGAAAATTAAAGATTAATTATTCTGAAATTTTATAAATTCTACAGAGAATTATTGGGGGAATTATTTATAAATGTAAATTAATGTTATTTAGGCGTTACAACATTTGACTAAGTCAGTTCGAATTGGCTGTATTTAAATTTTTTCATATGTTGGGTTGCAATGCTAGATGAGTTCAATCTTTGTGTTAAGTATATTTTTATTCATATAAGAAGTAATATACTTAACAGCCCCCGAAATGCAAAGGTTACACCGCATATGTGATCTCTTTCTTTTGTATAGTCTTTTCCCTTACAATGATGCCATTTCACATTTCGTATGCATTTGCACGCACGCATCCACGCTATGCTGCATATGTAGCAAAGATATCTGTCGGGTTAGATCAGTTTTTAGTAATTGATCTACCAAACTAATGACTTCCTTGCAATTAACATGTTATTGAAGTTGCTTTTGTGGACGGTTCAGAGGGTATCATAAAAGTGACACAACCCCTTCACTACTCTAGCAATTCTGTTCGGAATTTTTTTAAAACTTATTAGGTTACTCTGACCTATACATAGGACACCAAATATTTTTTTTAATCTTGAAGATAATATATAATAGTACTGCTTACTGCATAATTACTCAGAAGAAACGAATAAGATTAATAAAAACTAGCGAGACCTATGGAAATTCCACAGGGGACTCATTCATTATGTGATATATTGATGTTGGCATTCTGTAGATGTTCAGTGTAAATGGAGATGCTCTGATATTATTGTAGCTTTTTTGTTAAAATTGCAAAAGTATTTATCTAAACTAGCACGAACGCTTGGCAAAGCCCAGTCGTAAAGTATTCTTAAAATACGCTTAAATATGATATCTTAATTCTTGCAGATTTCATATATATTATTATAGAGTTAATGTTCTATCGATTTTTATATATTACAAAGTTGCCCTTTCAAAAATAAAAAAAAATATATCCATATGACTTGGGTGCATTAGCTTGAATCGAAACTGAAATAAAAACTTATGAAAAATTATAATATTGCAGCATTAAGAATTTTTAATTTTTTAATTCATTTTATAGCATTATATAATCAATTCTTAATGCTGCAATATTTTAAGTTACAAATTTATCACATTTTTTACTAGAATATCTTGTCCTTTTCTTTTCCAGTTTTAACAACTAGTCCTTTACTTTTCCATGTTTAAGCTTAACCATATTACTTTTCATGCTCGCATTTTTTTTTATTGTAATTAATATATAAATTAGCATTTTGCTTCCTAAATAAAATACGTAAATAGCTTTTTGGTCCCCCGACAAAGGAAGGGTAGACCTGTAAATTCACCCTTGTCCGTTCGTCCGTCCGTCTGTCCGCACTTTTCTCAATAACTACGCCTTGGAAATTTTTGAAATTTTGCACAAACATTAAACATATGAGTAAAAAGTTACAGAACGGATTTTCCTGGAAAACTCCGGTTGCCCCCCCCAGGGGTGCCTTTCGGATTAAAATGGTTAAAATTGACACTTTTGTGATTATTAAAAGAAATGATGCCTTGAAGTTTTATAAAACTTTCTGAAAAGTTGTAAATAACTGATTTTTATATAATTTTGTTTGTTCTATACTTCGCGATAACTCTTGGTGTGCCCCAAGGGCTCTTTTAGGGCTAATAAAAACACTCAATTTTTTTTACTATTTAACCATATTTGCCCAGAATTTTCTGTGTACGTCTATTTAACAGTTTTGCATTGTGCTGAATCCAAACTTAAATATCTAAAGGCCTTGGGGACGTTTAGGGCTAAATGGAGGAGGAATGATGGACTTGGTCATTTCTTTTTTTTTTTTTTTGAATGGTGCGGAACTAAAATTTACCTATGTTAAGAGCAAAACCGCACCGTTTGTTCATTTTCACCAGGTTTTGACGTCCTCTGGGTATTTGGGGGCTAAATGGGGGGGGGTGCAAATGCTGAAATTAGTCATTTTTTGTATGGTTCGTTCACAGTGCACTCATGTGAGACCATGCATGCTTGACTTGTGTTCCTTTCAAGTTTTCTATTCTAACCCATTTTCCTCCCGAAGGAAAAAAGATCTATGTCGTAAAATGTATTCAAAATTTTAGAAAAGCATAACTGGAAAGCAAATATAATGTTTGTTTGTTTTTTTTGTTTTTTTCATAAAGCTTGAATAACTGATGTATGTTTTTTTTTTTTTTTTTTTTTTTTTTTTTTTTTTTTACATATGTGCAAAAGACGATCCACAATGCGACATAATTGGTTTCCAAGGTTACGGAACACTTGAATAACTTTCTGTATTCTATGTCCGTTTGAAAAAAAAACAAAAAAACTGAATGCATGCATCTACTGAAGCCTTATTAACGTGGGTGTAGCTAATAGAAAGTGGTCTATACATCTAATATTATATAAAAGGGACTTTGCCTGTATGTACACGTAAAAGAGAGAATTCGTTCCTATGTATCTGCTAGTTTTTATATATACATAAATATATATATATATATATATATATATATATATATATATATATATATATAACTGCTTCATTTACTCACATAAAATTAATATACGAAAGTATAGATTTATGCGTAAACTTTAAGTATTTACTCAATACTCAGGTAGAGCTAGTTAGTAAGTTATAAAATATATATGGCGATTAAGCTACACTGAATATTCGGCGTTTCATCCACTCTAGGATTCGTCAGGCTTATGCGTATAAGCCTGACGAATCCTAGAGTGGATGAAACGCCAAATATTCAGTGTATCTTAATCGCCATATATATTTTATAAATTACTATATATATATATATATATATATATATATATATATATATATATATATATATAATTCAAACTCGGTAGTATTTAATATACAGTTAATTGGCAGTTTTAGTCATTTAGTCTGCTTTAAAGTTTGTGGGAACATGATGAGAATTAGCAGCGAACCGATCTGGAGTGAGAAGGCTATGTGTTTGTATCACGTCGGGGTCACCATTTATGGCCTGGGTTTTTATAAAAAGGATTGGTGGTGGAAGAGGATGTCATAGAGGCCACAATCAAGAATACATGAAATGAATAACGTTGGAAGTATGTAGATTCTGACTCCATATAATTAAAGACAGACGAATATTGAGGGTTGAGAGCCGATTTTATTTACTACCAACAATTTGTATTAGGAGAGGTAAAGTGTTCGTAGGATGGAATATGATTTAACGAAGGAGATGAATGTTCGTAAAATGTTTGAAGATATGTATGAATTGATAAGGAATGAATGTTCGTAAAGTGTTTGTAGGTATATATGAATTGACAAGGAATGAATGTTCGTAAAATGTAACTTATTTTTTGGACGATGGAGAGGGTTAGGGTAGGCCGGTCATCCTGCTGTCGGTGATGCGTGTCCTGGCTTGTAACTGGAAAGCGAGTGATTTTTATCTCAACAGCTAGCAGCCCGGCGTCTTCGTCTTCCTTTTTCTCCTCTCTTCTTTGGTTTCTGTGCAGTAGGCATTGTCTAGAATTGAAGGCGTTTGTCCCATAACATGAGAGCGTAGTCGGCTTCAGTTCACTGGTGCCTTATTTCTTTTTCTTCTTCAAGTCGGGTGAGAGAATCCGTCCGTACGTTCACTGACGCAGCAGGGCGAATCTCCACCTCCCTCTTTTTTGGTCCCCTCATTTTATAGTGGCAAACCGGTTCCCAGCGACTGTGATATTTGAGGTGTTTATTTTAGGCGCGGAGCTCTGCCATTAGTCGATAATTATTTTGTGGTTATCTTATTTTTTTCTTCCCAAGCGGAAGCGATGCGTGGAGCCATGTACAAAAGACGATTTTTCATTTTGTTTCTCATGGTAGATGCGTTAACATCCGGTTCGCTGCTAATTCTCATCATGTTCTCACAAGCTGCTTCACCGCTCATTTATTTTTCAACCAAATTTCAAACAATTATTACAGTTTATAGATCACCTTCTCAGCTATATGATGAAAAAAAATTCAATTTTCGTTCAGTAAAACAAAAGTTATGATGAATTTTCTGGTGTTCAAAATCATAAAAATATGTAATGGCGTGAGCGACGCTTTTTATGGCTGGTTTCCATAGCAACGTCGTTGCTTCCAATGCTTCAGTGACTACTGTTGCTACTAATTCGAAAAGAGAAGTAACAAGTGAAACAGAGAATGAAAGCATGAAAGGGAGATAATTAGGGGTATTTTTTAAAGCAGACGAGTGCCATACATTGTTATTACTAGGTACGGCAAAATGAATGCCGATGCTCAAAATGTATAAATATTTTGATCCCTCCCTTTGCTTAAAAATTCACGAAAAATCAGTAAATTAACCAATTTTAATGAAATTTTTAGTATTTATTAAATAATGATCGCGGAATGTAATGAACTTATTATTTTTCTTTAAAGCTTAGTAAAAATGTGTGTTTAAACAAAAATACCTTTACTAAAGTTATCGTTTTAAGTAGTAAATAAAAAACGCAAGAATTTATTTTTTGCTTTTTTATATAAATAATGCATCGTAAGTTGTAAAAATAAAAAAATAATTTTTGCAGAAACATTACGAAAAGCCTCCAAAGTCCATATTTACGAAATCGATATAACTCGAAGAAAAATTAATTTCTCGAACTACCAATATTATCATTGAATTAAGCATTGTTTATTTAATATTTTCACACACACACACAAAAAATTAATAGCAAAAATTATTTCTAAATTTTTTTTTTACGCGTACATTTTTAGCGTAATCTTTACATGCACGCACCAACGTGTAATCACTAACGTAAGATAATGTTCATATAATCTTGGAAAATAAAGTAAAAAAAAATTAAATTGAAAAACAGGAACATAGAAAAATAATTTAATTAAAAAATGGTAAAAATTATACGAACATTCCATGTCGGTAAGTACGGATGCACAGACTTGAAAAGAAAACCAGTCTGTTTTTCCCACCCTTCTCCTCTCTTCAACTACCCACCTGTTTGTGTTTATAAACTTTAAATTTCACGTAGACATTCTGATAAATTTTAATGTAAGTCTACATTTTGTTTAGTGTGTAATTTTTTCAATGATTATAAATTGTTTTCATAACCAATTGTAATTCTGTATTAATATTAATAAATAATGGTGCTAACTTTTTTTTCAATGAATAAATTGTCAGTATTATAATTAATGAATTTAATTAACTTTTATGCCTTTTAAAATGAAGAAAAAAAGTCACTCGGTATGCCGGAATAATGTTAAATAAAGAAATAAATTATGTCTAATTTGTCCTTCCGTACATATTTGAATTTTGCCGCCAGCTTAATTTTTGATTCGATAAACAAGTCCCGTTCCTACCAGTGTCATATTTTTGGATGATTATTACTTTTTTTTATAGCAAAAGTTAAGTACATTTATTGTATTAATTCATTATCTTAAGACTTAACTTGGAAATAATTCCAGAAAATTTATATTTTTCTTGCCAGAAAAATGTAAACACGATCTTTGTCATAATGAATTTTTAAGTGAAATGTAAGGTTTTCAGATTTGAGATAAAATTATTCCATGCACTTTTTATTTCACACACCTTTTTTCTTGGATAAATTAACTTTAAACTATAATCTTTCAAACACAAAAAAAAGTAATCGAAAATTAAAAAAAATTATTATGATTAACCGGCGTTCAAAACCATGCCTACCGAAACAGCCATTAAATTGCCCGTCCCTAGTTATTACATATGTGTTTATGGGGGCAAAAAACAAAACAAAAAAACCCAAAACAAAACAGAGTGAAATTAAACAAAGAACAAGTGAATTTATTGGAAACCTGAAAAAATCATGGATTATAGAAAAATGCGAGCATGAAAAGTAATATGTTTAAGCTTAAACATGGAAAAGTAAAGGACTAGTTGTTAAAACTGGAAAAGAAAAGAACAAGATATTTTAGTAAAAAATATAATAAATTTATAACTTAAAATATTGCAGCATGAAGAATTTTTTTTATTCAATTTATAACGTTATATAATCAATTCTTAATGCTGCAACTTTACTTTTCCATGTTTAAGCTTAACCATATTACTTTTCATGCTCGTATTATTCTATAATAGATTACTTTTTATATACAGGAATTTAGATAGCTTCTTTTAAACAAATCTCTACATGGCAATTACTACACTGAAGAAAACTTTCATTAATCTTCAGCAATGGACTCTGTACACTTTTACGTTCAGATTTAAAAAGCCAGTTTTCAAAAAAAATACTATTATATAAAAAAGAATCTTTGTCTGTGTGTGTATGTGACTGTGTGTGTCAGTGTGTGAGTGAGTTCGTTCCCTATGGAATCGAAAATGGTTGGGCTAATTTTTTTTAAATTTTACACGAAGGAACTTGATGTGCCTGGCAGTATTCTTAGATACGTTTTGTATCAGAATTTCTTCAATAAGTATCGATAATTGAAAAAAAATCCGATGAAAGAAAAAACAATCGATTTTGACTAAAGTTAACACCATATACAGCTTAATATCACAAGTGCATTTGAAAAGTTTTACTACGGCACAAGTAGAAAGGCCCGACATAAAATCAATAGCAGTTTCTTTTATATGACAGGGGCGCGTTCGAAATGAATGCTTCAACTGAATTATGATACTTGATATTTACATTTTAAACTTTAATTCAAGCTATTATATAGAAATAAAATACTTGTGCATTTTTGCCATCGTGCTGAAATAATAACGTTATTTTACAAGCCATTCTTAACATGGGTAGGAGAGAGTGTTTTGTAACTATTCTGTGCTACCACCTTACAATTTAATAATAAAAAAAGATATTGTGAAGCTTGGATTTAACATGAAAAAAAAACTATTTAAAAATAGCGTGGTAGCAAAAGTGCACAAGCACCAAAAATAATTTATGAACTCAACAGTAGATTCTCTACAGTGCAACGTAGACTACAATGTGTTGTGGACTAAGTAACTGTTGGGAGGATTGAAAAATGGGAGATTTTACCGATTTCGATGGCAATAAAATATGGGAGGGGTGAAACATTTGTTGATTCTCATTCATTCCTGGGCAACGTCGGGTTTCCATGCTAGTCCCAAATGAAGTAAGATATGATTCCCACTTCCGCTATGTTATTGGCAGGCTTACAGCAACAAATTGGCCCTAGAGATCGGTCTGCACCCAAAAATATCTCTCTATATAAAGTTAGATATGTGTATATCTAACAACATGTATAAAAGGCAATTTATTTGTGTGTGTGTGTGTGTGTGTGTGTGTGTGTGTGGGTGGGTGGGTGGGTGGGTGCGTGTGTGTGTGTGTGTGTTTGGTTGCGTGTCTTCGTTCCCTATTCTATAAATACGCTGGATGTGCGTTCTGTGCCCCCAGGAAGTTCTAGCAACATAAACAGTATAACGAAATGTTCGCATTTGAGTGTAGCAACCATGTAGATGCCAATATTAATAACGAACTGAGTATATTAGTATTTTGAAATGTGGAAGGAAGAAGTTAGTCGAAAATATGTAGAAGGTAACAGACTCATCCAACACAATTTTAATCTTTCTTGCAAACATTGAAAGATGAAAGATTGTTATTTGAGACCATCCTATATACCTGCAAAAAATCGTGTATGACTTCTTCCGTAAGCTAGCTTTCTTAAGCACTATTTTAAACATATCCACGGACTGTTCTACCTGGCCATTGCGTCTTGCATGGTCCGCTGTGATCGTGATATACCCTATTACAAAAGTTTAATGGGACATTTTAAAATCACTAGACGTGGCCTGTGTTCGATTGTCTAATACAATACGATGAACGACCCCGAAACGGGCGAATAATTCATATAAAAAAGTAATTGTTATTTCCGTAGTTGGTTTCTTACATTTTAATAGTTTTGTCCAATTCGAGAAACTGTCTACAAGCATTAGCTTAAAGAAATCATATAGTGGGCTAATACGCTCTATGTACCTCTTAGATCGGTGTCGGTTAGTTTTTAATCAGAACTTTATATATGTTGTATTCACTGTATAGCATGCATTTTCAGGATCCTTAATAATAAATTAAACGAGATCGTCAGTTTATGGGAAGGGCTACCAATTTACATCCTTAAATAAAGAAATAAAAATAAAGTCAGGAAAAGACGGCACTCGATAAACAATATCGCCGAGTTTATATACATAAATAACATTTATTTGCGTGAAATAAGTATTAAAATAAAGTGTTCCAATATAAGTGTTTTCTTGTGTTTGAACGTTTTAAATCAATGATTATTGGTGTACGGATTTTATGTGTATGGTACCAAGTTTGAAATACTGATTTTTATGATAGGTGTGCCGCAGGAGGGCTTGGAGTCAATATGGCTTATTTCCTGGTAAAAACAGTCCGTAATCCGCGCTCGCGCGTGTGTGCGCACACTCGTATTGTAAAGAGAGTGGTTTGGGATACGATTGTTTAAAAGGAGGTTTGAGTTCTCGCTGGATGTGGCGAATTTCCACGATGGCTATTGTAGTTTATCTGCGGCCCGCATAAAGCCATGACGGGTCTTTTAACGTCTCACAAAGATGAAACTTCCTCGAACAATCTGAATTAAACGGAAGGTATACGATTTCCAACTACTTGAGAGAGATTGGAAATACAAAAAAAAAACCCTGATAAATGGGTGCCTTACGAATTGAACGACAACCAAAGAAACGCCGTTATGAAGTGTCATTTTTCCTTCTTTTACGCAACAAGAACGTCCCGTTTCACGACCATGTTGTGACTTGCGATGAAAAGTGAGTTCTTTACGACACTTCCCGAAGCTAAAGTTGCACGAAAAGAAGGTCATGCTGACTGTTTGGTGTTTGAAACCGGTCTCATCCATTACAGTTTGTTGAATGCAAGCGAAAACATTACGGCAGCTAAGTACTGTCAACAAATGGATAAAATGCATAAGAAACTTCGACAACAACACTCATCATTAGTCAACAGAAAAGTCCCAATTCTCATCTACGATAATGCCCGACCGAACGTTGCTAAACTGCAGAAATTCAACGAGTTAGGCTATGAACTTTTGCCTAATCCGCCATACTCTCCAGACATCTCACCTACCGAATACCACTTTTTCAAGCATATCAACAACTTTCTGCGTGAGAAATGCTTCAAAAACCTAATTGATATAATAAATGCTTTCAACTTCATTGCAAGCAGAACGCAAGATTTTTACGTTACTGGCATAAATACACTCGTTTTGCGTTGGAAAAATGTTGATTCTAATGGTGCTTATTTCGATCAATAAATTTTTGTTTGAGCCGAGATATGTTTATGTGAATTTAAAAGTTAAAAACCGCAAGAATTTTCTTGTCAACCTGATAATAAAACAAATATATCTGACCAAGAAGATATAGACGAGGTGCGTGCGCTGTTTAGGACATATTTTTATATCTAATAAACCAATCTTCATACCAATGCTACCGAAACATGGTGTAGGAGAAAAATTATTTTTCTTTTAACTGTTTTGAATTAAGTTGGTGAATTCATTTACTTTTTCTTTTGACAATTTTTTTCTATAACGTAAGACTTGCTCAATGTCTTCCGAATCTTGGTGAAGGCTAATAACACGTTGGCAATCCTTTGCGATATGTTGAAGCATTAAACCATATTCATTCTCTTGTTTTTTTCTTCATTGGTACGTACTAATGAACCTTGTGCAAATATTAGACATTTAAAATGTTTCTTACTGATATGTGTTTTTAAATTTTCAACTATCGTGGAATTTTCACGAGTTCTGCTAGTTGTTGTAGTTGTTATTATTATTATTATTATTATTATTATTATTATTATTATTATTATTATTATTATTAATAATAATATTATTATTATTATTATTATTGATATTATTATTATTAGTAGTATTATTAATATTATTATTAATATTATTATTATTATTATTATTAATATTATTATTATTATTATTAATATTATTAATATTATTATTATTATTATTATTATTAATATTATTATTATTATTAATATTATTATTATTAATATTATTAATTATATTATTATTATTAATATTATTATTATTAATATTATTATTATTATTATTATTATTATTATTATTATTATTAATACGATAGCGTGTGGGTTCTTTTGTGTGTCACGCTTTCCGGTAAATTTCATTGGTTGAGATTTAAGAACACACACGCTATCGTATTAATATATAGATTATGCTAAATGTGAGTTAATGGATTTGGTGATTGTTCAATGAGATCCCAGGCATAATCTCCTCGTTCTTTTCGAGTGGGGGGGGGAAGATGATAGTCTGACTTGCTTACTTCCGGTGATGACGTCATTATCTTCTGTTAAAAAAGATGCATATAATATATTTATGATGTACTACATTGACATAAGATGTCATATTTTAAAAATCACATGGATCTGATGCTGATTCCAAAAGTCAGGTAAATGGAGCAGTGCACGCTAGGGGCTTATTTGTAACATTACAAAAATCATGTAAATATATCAAGTAATCCTGAGTTCATATTTTCGCCCTTAATGTCCTCATGGCCGTAATTGCAAAAATTCTTTTAAGGAAGGAGGGGGGATTAAAATCACTGGAATGCTAGGACTGATACTACATTCCAAAATTCATGTTGAAGTAATGCTTACCTAATTCCTAATCGTGTTAATGTTTTTATGTATTAATTTTGAAAAAACTGCTGAAACAGTTTATGATTTAAACATTACTTTGTTTAAAATATATTTTTAACAGTAGGATGGGGGGATATGAAATCAATCCCAGAAATGGCTGAAACCGTTTACGATTTAAACATTACTTTATTTCACATATATTTTTAACACTGGGGTGGGGGATATGAAATCAATCCCGGAAATGGCTGAACCCGTTTACAGATTAAACATTACTTTATTTCATAACAGGGGGTGGGAGATATGAAGTCAGTCCCGGAAATGGCTGAAACAGTTTACGATTTAGACATTACATGATTTCATACATATTTTTAACAGTGGGGTGGCGGACATGAAGTCGGTCCCGGGATCGGATGAAATAAGTGAAAATATATAGTAGCAGAATACCCACCGTCGACCAGGATTGAATGAAAAACATATAGTAGCTAAATACCCAGCATCGCCCCAAATCGAATAAGATAGGTGGAAAAAATACTAGCAGAATATGCGGCGTCACCCAAGATCGGATAAGATATAGGTGGAACATATATACTATGAGAATACCCGGAATTAATTGATGTCTTTTTAATGAAATAATCAGCCCAGGCAATATATCAAAGTTATCATTTTAGTAAAGTAGGCGATAATGTGGGTTAAAATTATGAAAAATGATTGTCGATATTAGTAACATATCCAAGAATTATGAAGAATGGTGAAATGTAAGTTGTAAGTTGTCGAAATTGTAAACATGAAAAAGATTGGTGTGTTTGTAATGAAATAATCAGCCCAGACAATATATTAAAATTTTTATTTTATAAGGGGGGGTGCGATAATATGAGTAAAAATTATAAAAAAATTATTGCCGAAATTAGTAACATATCACAGAATTACAAAAAAAATAATGAAATGTGAGTTAATTAATCGGTGTGTTTGTAATGAAATAATAAGCCCGGACAATATATCAAAGTTATTATTTTATTAAAGGGGGCGATAATGAGGTTAAAATTATGAAAAATGATTGTCGAAATTGTTAACATCTCAAAAAATTATGAAAAATGATGAAATGTGAGTTTATTGATTGGTGTGTTTGTTATGAAATCATCAACCCAGACAATATATCAAAGTTATAATTTTAGTAAGGGGAGGCGACATTGTGGGTTAAAATTATGAAAAATGATTGTCGAAATTAGTACCATATCCCATAATTATGAAAAATGATTAATATGAGTTAATGGATTAGTGTGTTTGTAATGAAATAATAAGCCCAGACTATATATCGAAGTTATTATTTTAGTAAGAGGAGGACGATAATGTTGGCTTTAATCATGAAAAATTATAGTCAAAATTAGTACCATATCCAAAAATTATGAAAAATTATGAAATGTTAGTCAATGGATTAGTGTTTTTGTAATGAAATAATCAGCCCAGGCCATATATCGAAATTATTATTTTAGTAAAAGGGGCCATAATGTAGGTTAAAATTATGAAAAATGATTGTCGAAATTAGTAACATATCCAAGAATTATGAAAAATTATAAAATGGGAGTTAATTGATTGGTGTGTTGGTAATGCAATCATCATCCCAGACAACATATCAAAGCATTTTTTTTAGTAAAGGGGGGGGCGATAATGTGGGTTAAAATTATGAAAAATGATTGTCGAAATTAGTAACATATCCAAGAATTATGAAAAATGATGGAATGTGAATTAATTGATTGTTGGGTTTGTAATGAAATAATCAACCCAGACAATATATCAATGTTATTATTTTAGTAAGTGGGGAGGGGCGATACAGTTTTCATAAAAGGACTAGAATAATATGATGGTGTCTTCATTCATGCTGAACGTACACAGAATGCCCAGCAGCAGTATATTACATATGAAAGATGCCGCTGTGGAATTTCCACAGGTCCCGCTAATTATTATTATTATTATTATTATTATTATTATTATTATTATTATTATTATTATTATTATTATTATTTCTGTTGTAACATTTTGTGTCTGGCTGTTATTATTGTCGATTTTTTATTGATAGGCGGATCATAACATATGATCATCAGCTACCAACATCTTTTTTCTTCTCAGGCCTCCAGTACTTTCCGAAAGATAATGGCAGTTCCCAACCAGACAGTCTTTTGAAGCACTCTAAACATTGCAATGGATCCTAAGTGGGCTATGGACATTCGTTCCATAAGTGAGGTAAAAAATAAATCGTGAAATTATGTAACATTGTCCAAGAACCAGCACGTTGTAGCCTCAGTCGCAAAGCAAAACAAAGAATGGAAAAGAACTTCAACTCACTTTTTTGCTGTACAACGATATTTATTTCTTCATTGTTAGCTCCATGACGTCACCCATATGATCTCGAACGTTATTCTCGTCTTTAACGTGATCTCCTTTTAAAAGTCTTTATTTTCACCTACCGGTGACGTTATTTCGCATGCATTTGCATATAGCTGTTTACATTGTTACAGTGAGGCTTGCTTGTCCCCAGAAATTGGGAGATGGGCTAATAAAATGACAGTTTGTGTGAGATAGAGAATGTGTGCAATAGAGAAACTACTCAGGCCAATACACGGTGATTGTCCCAACCAACATGTATGAGACAACAGAAAACCACCAGGATTGTTATATCTGTGGTGAAGTACACTGGATAAGGTTTTGCCCAGCGAAAAAAAAAATCTGTGAAAATTGTGGTAAAGTTAGCCACGAAGTAAAATATTGTTGTATGCAAAAAAAAAAAAAAAGAGGAAACCCAGAAATAAAATAAGACAAACACAGTCAGACGATAATTAAGACGGAAATTAACGCAAATATGTAATGGTTAAAATGCAGTAAAATTCCAGCTTGACTCGAGTTTCAACCCCCTGATAATAAATTTGCATACGTGGCGTCGTATAAACAAGCTATCTTTATTTAGAATGAAAAAGACAGCACGTTCTATAACAGGTGACAGTATAAATATTCCGGATGAAGTGATTCTCAGAAAACAATTGAAAATTAAAAATGTTTAAGAGTTTAATAATTGTAGAAATAAACAAGAATGCCAACTGATGAAAATTGCTTAGTAACCTCCATAGTTTAAAAAGAGAAAATCTCCACAAAAAAACCCTAATAGTAGTAAGTATTATATTGCTATGGCTTGAAATACTTTCAAGGAACGGTTCAGAGGTCACAAAAGGTCATTTGAAAATCCCAACAGTAAAATTAATACGTCACTTTCAGTATACTATGAAAACTTATTAGAACAGATCTAACACCAACCATACAATGGAATATCCTTAAAAAAAAGCTAAAACGTGTTCTTCACTAAGCTCCCCATGTTACGTTTGTCTTATGAAAAACTTATTTATCATAAGATTTAAAAACAGGTAAGTTACTCAATGAAAAATTATAAACTTCCATAAACTACAGGCATTATAAAGAACATTTTAGTAACCTTAATATTACCCCATAATTTAATTAAATCATGTTATAAAAATTACATAACTAAAACTATAGATACCCCACATACTATATATATATATATATATATATGTGCATGGGTGGGTGTGTATGTATATATACGTATATATATATATATATATATGTGTGTGTGTGTGTGTGTGTGTGAGTGTGTGTGTGTGGATATCGTGTATATATATATATATATATATATATATATATATATATATATATATATACATATATATATAGTAAGTTATAAAATGTATATGGCGATTAAGCTACACTGAATATTCCGCGTTTCATCCACTCTAGGACTCTTCAGGCTTATGCGACTTCATAAGCGTGAAGAATCCTAGTGAATGAAATGCGGAATATTCAGTGTAGCTTAATCGCCATATACATTTTATAACTTACTAACTAGCTCTACCTACGTATTGAGCACTTTTGAAGTAAATACTTAAAGTTTACGCATAAATCTATACTTTCGTATATTAATTTTATGTGAGTAAATCAAGTAGTTATATATATATATATATATATATATATATATATATATATATATATATATTTATATATATATATATTTATATATATATATATATATATATATATATATATATATATATATATATCTTTATTCGATTGGCAAATTTTTAGAATAATTGTAAAGAAGTGAACCATAGCGGAAATTCAGTCGACTAAAATAAGATGGAAAACGAGGTGAGAAAAAAGAAAAAAAAATGGGGGAAGTTACATGTAACAAATGTACCATTCAGTATTTTACATGCGTTGGGTTGACGACACTTTTTCTTGTTTTGCAACGCATGATGAAGCTGTGTCCTTTTTCCACTTATTAAATGATTTACACCCTTCTCTCAAATTTACGATGGAGGTGGAAAAAGATAACTCCCTTCCTTTCCTTGATGTGTTAGTTTCTAAACGCGGGCTTTCCTTTATGACATCTATTTATAGAAAACCCACTTTTATGGTCTTTATCTCAGTTGGGATTCCTTTGCACCCACAACCAGGAAACTTAATCTTATTAGAAACCTAACCCATCGGGCACTTGTTATTTTTCCCCACCTTTTATTGATTTGGAAACTGACAACATTAAAAGGATTTTTATTATGAATGGATATCCACCTCCATTAGTTAACATAGTTATTAATAAGAAAATTCAATCCTTTTCTGAGCTACCAAAATATGGTCCATCTAGACTTAAGTTACCCAGGATTGGACCTGAAGGCCAACTTATTGGTGATAAGATTTCCTCTCTGGTGTCTTCTAATTTTGGTGCTCTATCCCTCCGTATTGCTTTTTCCACAAAAACCGCCTTTCCCTCATTTCGTAAGGATGTCTTGCCTATCTCTCAAACAAGTAATATTATTTATAAATTTCAATGTCGGTGTGGTGCCGTCTATATAGGAAAGACTACCCAGCGTCTTCAGGTCAGAATCGCCCAACATGTTCTCCGCTTCATCCGAGCCCATCAACCTACCACCAGAAAGTCTCAATTGATAGAATCGTCCATCGGACAACACTTGGAGGATAAAAAGGAGTGTGGTCTTGCATTCTCTCCGGAGTGTTTTTCTGTTTTGCACCGAGGACGTACAAAGTTCCACCTGTCTATCCTCGAAGCACTTGCCATCATTTCCAGCCCCCCCCTACTTTGTGCAAGCAGAGAAACCTCCGGCTTCAATTAGAATTATTTGGGTAGTCACAGTTTCTTTTAATTTTTTTTAACCTCCTCTCCGTTCTTACTCCATTCCACTACCAAATATTCTAAATAAAAATAAATAAATAGATAAATAAATAATTTTCAGACATATACCCTTGAAAAGTTAGTCTGAACGAAAAGCGCTTCGGGTGTATTTTAGTGATCTCGTTTTTAATCGACTTCTTTATTTTACTGAATTGTACATTTGTTACATTACTTCCCCATTTTTTTTTCTTTTTCCACACCCCGTTTTCCATCTTATTTTAATCGACTGAATTTCCACTAAGTTCACTTCTTTACAATATATATATATATATATATAGCAAGTTATAAAACTATATATGGCAATTAAGCTTAGGTGTGTGTGTGTGTGTGTGTGTGTGTGTGTATGTGTGTGTATATATATATGTGTATATATATTTATGACATATACCTAATGCATCCATTTAGTTAAATATTCCAATTCATTAAATCTACTGCTAACAACAAGATAAGCCTAAAATACCAATATCCTACTTAAACCAAGCCAACTAAATTACTAAAACACTCTCAATAAAATGTATACACAAACTCTGAGGGTTTTAACATGTTTCTGCGGTACTACTTTCGCACAAAATATATTGATTTAAATAGTATACTATTTTTATTCCCTAACATATATTGGGAAAATATCCAACTAGAGAATCTCCAGCAATATAATTTAATCTTTCAAATATATAAAAAGCATTACGGAAAAAATAGCGTATTTTTATAAAGACAAATTAGGTTTAAAAAACACTATAGTCTATTTTTTAGAAAAGACTATCAAACTTAAGAGATTACAGGTGATCTTAGGTGAAGTTTTAAAAAATTATTTGAAAAACCCCTGGAAAATAATCTAGATAAGTATACAACCTTTTATATAATAAAAAATACATAAATAAAGAAAAATTAATAAATAATTATTTAAATTTAATAAAAAAAAGAAATAAGTAAATAAGAATAGTTATAAATAATAAAAATAAATAAAATAGAAATGAATAAATAAATAAAAATTTAACACAGTATATATGCATATTTATATATACATATATATATGTATATTTACACACACACACACACACACACACACACACACACACACACACACACACACATATATATATATATATATATATATATATATAAACAATCTAAAAGCAAAAATAACTAATATATGATAATCTTCTTAAATATATTAACTTATTAAGATACAAATTAAAAATAATTGATATGATATAACTAGAAAGTACAAAAAATTAAGTTTAATTCGGACCGTAGCAAAAGATCGATCTTATCTTATAAAAAAAAAAAGTTAGTGTACAATTCATAACAATAAGAAATGATAAAAAGTAAATAAATAAATAAATAAATAAAAAATTGAACGACAAACTTCGGGTTTTATAGGCAGCAATTTGACCCAATTCCAGTGAACTTTCTCTATGACCTAGATATTTCCAAATTGTCTGATATCGCTTTCTGATATCCCCCTTCTTGGTAATTGTCTGTATTTTTGAGATGAGGTGTTTTCATTGATTGAGATTGTCGGACTGACTTCCTTATCTTGGTTGTTATTGCCACAACGTTTCGGCCGTTTTGCTCTCTGGCCTTCGTCAGGTGTTTTGTATCGAACTGGGGAACTGTTTGTGAGGAGTCTCGAACCCAACCCTTTATTATTATTACGGGGGTACCGTGTTCGGACTCCAATGGGGAACCGTTTGTTAGGAGTCTGGAACCCAACCCTTTATTATTATTACGGGGGTACCGTGTTCGGACTATGGAGTCCGAACACGGTACCCCCGTAATAATAATAAAGGGTTGGGTTCGAGACTCCTAACAAACGGTTCCCCAGTTCGATACAAAACACCTGACGAAGGCCAGATCCCAAGGGGTTTTAGATATTGCGCGTATGAAAGTAGTTCCACGATATCACCACATCTACCTTACCAGATAGAAAAGAAAATTGTTCAGATACTTTCTAGTACATATTGTCCAGGGACAGTTGCTGGTAAATCATGAACTGTTTTATCATTATACATTTTCTGTCCGTCCTGTCTATGTTCTAGTTGTTCATGGATATGGTCAGAGTCGGGAAATCTTGGGTTTGGAACTTTCACAATTATGTTTGATTTCATAATGCGGTTGTTTAATAATTCATCTGTATGCTGTGGTTTGTTGCTTTTGCTGCTGTTGTAATTGTTGTTGTTGAACCAGTGCCTGTTGGGCCAGTGGATCCTGCTGTTATTTCTGAGAAAGAACTTGATGTTAGCCAATAGGAGACAGTTGCTGTTGGGTTAGCATTGTTTTTTGTTTTCGTTGGGCAAGTTGGACAAATTCCTGCTGTCTTGTTGTTGAGCAGTTAGGCTGAACTTCTGTTGGCTTAAAGCTTGCTGTTGTTGTTGTGCCGAAAGTTGTTGAGGTGTTGACATGGGAGATTGCTGTTGAGTCAAGGCATGTTGTTGTTGTTGTTGTTCTTGTTCTTGTTGTAGAAAAAGTGTTTGCTATACTTACAATACTTACATCTGCTGCAGAAATTTGGCATGCATCTTTTGAGGCTGTATTCAGATGTCTTGGGTCTAAACGGATTCTCAACCTCCCATCTTTTTTGTGTGAATATGCTAAGCTTGAAACCCATTCTGCCACTCAGCCACTTTTTAAATGATGTTGTTATTGTTTAATCTTGTTTTTTTAATGATGTTGTTATTGTTTAATCTTGTTTTTTTAATGATGTTGTTATTGTTTAACCTTGTTTTTTTAATAATGTTGTTATTGTTTAATCTTGTTTTTTTAATGATGTTGTTATTGTTTAATCTTGTTTTTTTAATGATGTTGTTATTGTTTAATCTTGTTTTTTTAATGATGTTGTTATTGTTTAATCTTGTTTTTTTAATGATGTTGTTATTGTTTAATCTTGTTTTTTTAATGATGTTGTTATTGTTTAATCTTGTTTTTTTAAATGATGTTGTTAGTGTTTAATCTTGTTTTTTAATGATGTTGTTATTGTTTAATCTTGTTTTTTTAATGATGTTGTTATTGTTTAATCTTGTTTTTTAATGATGTTGTTATTGTTTAATCTTGTTTTTAATGATGTTGTTATTGTTTAATCTTGTTTTTTTAATGATGTTGTTATTGTTTAATCTTGTTTTTTTAATGATGTTGTTATTGTTTAATCTTGTTTTTAATGATGTTGTTATTGTTTGATCTTGTTTTTTTTATGATGTTGTTATTGTTTAATCTTGTTTTTAATGATGTTGTTATTGTTTAATCTTGTTTTTAACGATGTTGTTATTGTTTAATCTTGTTTTTTAATGATGTTGTTATTGTTTAATCTTGTTTTTTTAATGATGTTGTTATTGTTTAATCTTGTTTTTTAATGATGTTGTTATTGTTTAATCTTGTTTTTTTTAATGATGTTGTTATTGTTTAATCTTGTTTTTAATGATGTTGTTATTGTTCAATCTTGTTTTTTAATGATGTTGTTATTGTTTAATCTTGTTTTTTTAATGATGTTGTTATTGTTTAATCTTGTTTTTTTAATGATGTTGTTATTGTTTAATCTTGTTTTTTTATGATGTTGTTATTGTTTAATCTTGTTTTTAATGATGTTGTTATTGTTTAATCTTGTTTTTAACGATGTTGTTATTGTTTAATCTTGTTTTTTAATGATGTTGTTATTGTTTAATCTTGTTTTTTTAATGATGTTGTTATTGTTTAATCTTGTTTTTTAATGATGTTGTTATTGTTTAATCTTGTTTTTTTAATGATGTTGTTATTGTTTAATCTTGTTTTTAATGATGTTGTTATTGTTTAATCTTGTTTTTAATGATGTTGTTATTGTTTAATCTTGTTTTTTAATGATGTTGTTATTGTTTAATCTTGTTTTTAACGATGTTGTTATTGTTTAATCTTGTTTTTTAATGATGTTGTTATTGTTTAATCTTGTTTTTTTAATGATGTTGTTATTGTTTAATCTTGTTTTTTAATGATGTTGTTATTGTCTAATCTTGTTTTTTAATGATGTTGTTATTGTTTAATCTTGTTTTTTAATGATGTTGTTATTGTTTAATCTTGTTTTTTTAATGATGTTGTTATTGTTTAATCTTGTTTTTTTTAATGCAATTGGGATTTTCCGTAGTGCATCAGTATGCAGTTGTATGCTCTTGTTCACTAATAGTTTCACAAACCCTGGCATGGAGCCAGTTTTATCAAAACGGTCTGGATACATCTGTATCAAGTTTTTGATTTCATTGACCTGTGTTGTTGCACAAGTCTAGTGTTCGTCTTCTTTTTGGACTGTACAATGAAGGGCGATTAGTTTAAGCTGTTCTAGTGATGGTAGTCTTAGAACTGCTTGCTCTTGTACATCTACACCGTATAAAGTGCTGTTATACCAGTCGGAATTATTATATTTACATGGTATTTTAATGCTACCAGAACATTTTATTAGTGTTCCATTATATGCTACCAGGTTCTTACTTGTTTGGTTTGTTAGATTTGGAAAACTATTAGTGTCTAATTTATGTGGGAACATTATACGAAATGTAGATATTGGAAGTGTGTTCTCCTGAGCTCCTCTATCAATTTTTGTCCGCAATTTATGAACTCAATTTCTGTTTGGCATCTTTATATTGACATATACATAAGCTTCATCTCTCGAAACAGTTGTAGACAAACAGTTCTTTTTAACAGATGTAAATAACACAACACATACCTGAATTATTTACGAACATTTATTTTCATGATCCAGCATCTTCAGAGATTACACGTATTTTTACATCTTGGCTGCCTGAAAAAACGCCACTCCCTGCGTCATGGAGAAACCAACCTTCCTTTTTTGAATCGGCCGTTCTCTCTGATGTCAAGCTGCCTAGAATCTCCCCAAATCTACATTTCATCACGTGTCTTATTACGTCTCAAACCAACAGCTGATGTAACCCCTATCTAGTTATTTGTTCATGTGAACCAAAAATCATGTTTACATCTATTTTCTATTTTCACATTCCTTTTGCGATATTATTATATTATATGTCAATAATCTTTTCCAAATCTAATTATTTATTTTTCTAATCATAATAATTGATCCAGCGACCCTCCCTCGCTCGAATCAATTAATAACAATCTTTGTTTCGATATAAACGTATAATTCTGTTTGTCAATTCAAACTTAATGCAAATCCTCTAAAAATTGATGCAAATATACCCAGACGGGCGACAGGCGAACTATCTAGTTAAATGTTTGTCCGAATTTATAACAGAAACCAGACTTTTTCTGATATTGACATAGAAATTTGCCCCGCCTTTGAACGAGGGAATTAAATACTACCAAAGCGGCGGGGAAAATTGCCCTCCTCCTCTGTTCCCATACATTTCCAGCGCCTAAACCGTATGGTGTAAGGTAGACTTATCCTCAAACGCCCTCTTTCAGAGCATGACTTTCGACTTTTACTAAGTAGAATACTTAGTTATTTATTTTATCTATCTATTTTTTTATTTTTATTTTTTTATTTTATTTTTTATTTTCTTATTTATTTACTTCTCCTTGTCCCATATGTATGTGTGATAGTGCACGATACCTCTTGGATACACAGGAGCTTTACACTATCCCTGCATCAGAACCACAGGTAAAACAATTCTGGGCTCGGTGTTGCCACAAACACCAAATCATGAAAAATGTCAATTATAATTAATATAATATAATTATACTGCTCCTTCAGTGGCTAGCATGGGGGACCCGGTCGTCATCTTGCGAATGTTGGCCAACTTTCTAGTTTCAGAAACTCAAATGACATGGACGCTGAACAGGTAAGTATAACCTCTAATTTCAGGGAACAAAATGATACCGAACAAACACAACACAGCCATGATAACCATTAAAAGAAAGACAACCGACGAAAGAAATGGACAACAACAGAGAACAGACTCGTAATGGAATGCTACTATAGAAGCCATCCTAAATATAGATATGGAGGTTACCGGAAACGAATGAAAGAACTATGGGACCTATCCAGTGACTACCATACGACAGAACAAAGAATTGCGGACCAAGCAAGACTGATACTCAAGAAAGGCTGGCTCTCTAAACTAGAACTAACTGAAATCCAGCGAAAAATAAATGATGGAACTGAACAAGAAGCATCCCCCAACGGAACCACACGTAGAGCAACCCCCACAAGTTGAAGCCACCAAAGGCCGAGAACCAACAAAGAACGAAGCCTACAAACGTGGAAACCGAGAACAATGAAACAGAACTAACAGAGAATGAAGCAAATGAAATAAACAAAATAATACAGCTGATGAACGAAGAAAAAACAAAGCTCCCATCGTTAAAGAACCAAGAGCAGAAGAAATTAAAAACAGAAACAGAGAAGGTTAACAAACTCCTCCCACACATTCCAACAAATACAATCACAGACTTAAACAACCTCATTTATGCAGGCGCCAAAATGGTAAGTATGAAACTTAAATCAGAAAAACAACCGGGGACAAGCGGACCAACAAAACCTGGATGGGAAATAAGACTAGAAACCCAAATACACAAACATAAAAAAGAAACCGAAATGATCAACAGGAAGAAAGCAATGGAAAGGTAACTGACAGGGAGAGGCTAAACAAGAAACATGAAGAGCTGGACCAAAAAATAAAAGCAAAAAAAGCGAGATTGAGACGATATAGATATAAATCTGAACAATGCAAACAAAACAGAACATTTGAAACTAATGAAAGCCAATTCTACCAAAATGTGAACGGAGGAAAAACAAAAACAGAACAACCAAATCCGACAGAAACAAAACTCTACTAGAGTAAAATAGGGGAAGAGCGACAAGATCACAATAGGAATGCGAGTGGCTGAAAGACATGAAAGAAGAGTTACAACAAATAGAAGAAGGAACAGTGAATGAAATCAGCAAGGAAACCCTAAAGAAAACCATAGGAAAAATGGCAAACTGGAGAGCAGCAGGGCACGACGAGATACATGCATACTGGTTCAAAAAATTCACAACCTTACACGAAAGGCTAGACCAAAACCTGAGAAGATGTATACAGGAAGCAAGCGTACCAGACTGGATGACAAAAGGTAGAACCACACTGCTACAGAAGGACATGGAGAAAGGAACCGTCCCTAGCAACTATAGGCCAATCACGTGCTTACCAAATATGTGGAAGATACTAACAGCACAACTGAGGGAACAAATCTACCACGCCCTGAATAACCACGGACTCATCCCCGAGGAGCAGAAAGGATGCCAAAAAGGAAAAAGAGGAACACATGACCTGTTATATATAGATCAAAAGATCCTAAAGGAGGTAAAAAGGAGGAGAAAGAATTTAGCAATGGCATGGATCGGCTACAAAAAAGCATACGACAACAGGATCCCGCAAGCATGGATAATAGAATGCCTAAAAATGTATAAAATACCAAGCAGGATCACCAACGTAATAGAAAATGCAATGAAAACATGGAGACTGGAATTGACAGCTGATGGACAACACATAACAGAAATTAACATACAAAGAGGCATCTTCCAAGGAGACTCGCTATCACCACTACTGTTCATCATAGTCATGATGCCCTTGAACAGTATTCTGAAAAAGTGCCAAGCCGGATACAAGTTCTCCAATACAGAGGAAAAAATGAACCACCTGATGTACATGGACGATCTGAATCTTTTTGCAAGGACCGAAAAGGAGCTAGAGACACTAATTAACACTACCAGAATCTTCAGCCAAGATATCCAAATGGAATTTGGAATGGAAAAGTGCGCACAACTAGTTATAAGAAAGGGAAAACTGGAAACGACAGAAGGCATGGAACTATCCAACCAAACAGAAATGAGGGCACTAGAGAAACAAGACGACTATAAATACTTGGGAATTCTGGAAGTGGACACCATCAGAGCAACAGAAATGAAAGAGAAAGTTGGAAAGGATTACCTCAGGAGAACAAGAAAACTCCTGGAAACTAAATTATATAGCAGAAACCTAATAAAAGGTATTAATACATGGGCAGTATCACTAGTAAGATACCCTGAACCGTTTATAGGGTGGACAAAAGAAGAACTGAGAAAACTCGACCAGAAAACCAGGAAACTCATGACCATGCATAATGCACTACACCCAAAGGACGATATTGACAGACTCTACATGAAAAGGAAAGACGGTGGGAGGGGACTGGTCTCTATAGAAGACTGTGTGAAGGACACAACAAAAGTACTAGAAAAATACATAATGCAAAACACTGAAAGGATAATTATGGCAGGGAGAGACACTGAAAAAAACAAAACAAAACAGAAAACAGAGAGACAAACGACAAAACGAGAAAAGAGAAATGGGAAGAGAAACAACTCCACGGAAGATTCATAAGAATGACAAAAGATGAGAATAACGAAAACACTTGGGCTTGGATGTGAAAAGGACATATAAACCGAGAAACTGAATCTCTAATAACTGCAGCACAAGATAACTCGATAAGAACCAACCATATCAAAGCAAGGATCGATAAAATACAAGAAAACAGCAAATGCAGACTCTGTGGACAAAGAGACGAAACGATAAACCATATAGTAAGCGAATACAGCAAACTTGCTCAAAAGGAATACAAAAACAGGCATGACCAAGTGGGGAGGGTGGTACACTGGGAATTGTGTAAACGACTGCATTTTGAGCGTACAGACAAATGGTGCAAGCATAAACCTGCAACAGCACTCGAAAACGAGAACCACAAAATCCTATGGGACATGGACATACAGACGGACAAACCCATCCAAGCAAGAAGACCAGATGTTGTAATAATTAATAAGAAAGAAAAATCCTGTCAAATCGTGGACTTTGCAGTCCCAGCTGATCACAGGATGAGTATGAAAGAAAAAGAGAAACGAAGCAAATACACAGAACTAGCCAGAGAGTTAAAAAGGATTTGGATGATGAAGAAAGTCCAAATAGTACCGATAATAGTAGGAGCACTAGGAACAATTCCGAAAAACTTCGAAAAAAGAATGTTAGAAATTGGAATCAGAGGAATAACTGCAAAAGTACAACGACTAACGATAATGAAAACGACTGAAATATTAAGGAAAACCCTTGAATGCGGAGAATAATACAAGACAATATAACGAATAAGCATTACAGGGAATGAAGAACACCGAAACTGCATATTTACAAGTTCTATACCCCCAATCATGCACCCCTCCCCATTGTTTCATCACCGACCCCTCCCCCCAAAAAAAATGATACCAAAGGGCCGAGAAGGGTCAATAAGGACTGAAAGACCGAGGAGCGAGCGCCAACCAGACCTCGGCTGGCAAGCGCAAAGAGAACTGGGACCTTGGAGAGGCTGAGTGCCACTCAAATTCCAGTATAAACCAATGGCCACTACCAGCGAGAAATCAATGGTAATCGGCTGTTCCGATGATGCAAATTCATTTGCAAATGCTATCGAAGGAGGTGGAGAGAGCTGGACGTCTGGGGAGACTTGTTGTCACTCAGCTTCCAGAGAATACCACAGGTTTCCAATCAGATCGTTTGTTGACTTGTGTGAAAGCTCCATGTGAGCCAATAATAATAATAATAATAATAATAATAATAATAATAATGTTTTGACCCTTGGCCCTGCTTGCCACAGTTAACACAGATACTACGCTATGATCACAGCCCAAACGGGCCACAACATTACAATATGTTGCATTCTGATCCAAATGCTGGACAGGTTTCATGGCAAAATTCGATTGAGACAGATATTAAATTTCGTGGAACATGTTGTTGGTGTTCTAATGACTTTAATATTGGTACTTCTATCCTATCGTTCAGCATGAGCCTAAGTTGTTTTCAATGCATGTTAGAAGCTTCAAATGTTTTGTCGACACAAACAATAACCCCTTTAGAAAATCTGGAATTAGAGTGCTGGAAATAATAAGTTCAATTATTTTCTATTGTTGTTCCATATCAGATAACGAACATCTCTGTCTGAGTTGTCTACACCTATTTACAAAATAATCTAACGACTCTTCTTGTCTCTGTTTATAAGACATTAGTTTTAACCGATTCACCCTGAAATTTTCTTTTGGTTTAAGCTGTTCCCTGAATCTATTGAAAATAAATTCTTCTTCCGTTAAAGATGTTTTAAAGTTCTTCATTGCCGCTTTGCAACAATATATAGCTTCCTTACTGTTCTGTTTTTATTTTGTTAGTAATAAAATACAGTTGCAAACGTTGTTTAAAAAGCCTAAAAGTTTCTGCGGGATTTCAGTGTCCCAGTACATTACAAATATAATATCGTTATGAGACACCGTACGAGGGGCGTGCAATAAGTAATGCCCCTGACCCACTTCCATAGCAGTAGAGCAACAAAACTTGGCACAGTTATTAGTCTTTCTCTACATAGGAACCACCTAGAGTTATGCATTTCTCCCATCGTTTGATGCAGCTCTGGAGACCGTTTTTGTAGAACACCCCAGAAATCAAGGCTGCATCATCTGGGAAACGCTTTCCTTTCAAAAACAACTTCATGGCTGGGAAGAGGTGAAAGTACGAGGGTGCAAGGTCAGGAGAGTAGGGAGGATGGGGAAGGATTTCATAACCACACGCCCGTGCTTTTGATCTGGCGACATGCGAGTTGTGGACCGGAGCGTTGTCCTGCAGGAGGAGGGTACCTTTGCTGATCTTGCCCTGCTTCTTGATTTTGATAGCTTCTCTTAATTTCCTCCAAAGTGAAGCATAATAGGCTCTTGTAATTGTGGTCCCCTTTGCCAGAAAACCTGTCATCACTACTCCGTTCTGGTCCCAGAAGACTGTGAGCATGACCTTGCCAGCGGAGGGCTGCACTCTTGCGTTCTTGGGAGGTGGTGAGTCTAAGTGCTTCCACTGCATTGACTGGGCTTTGGTCTCTGGATCATAGTGATGGACCCAGGTTTAATCCTGTGTAATCAGTCTTTAGAAAAACTTTGCTCATCTTCTTGGCACATCTCCAAATTCATCCTCGAGCACTCGACGCATTCTCGCTTCTGGAATGGTGTGAGCAACCTGGGAATCCATCTGGCAGACACCTTATGCATATGCAAATGGTCATGAATGATAGTTTTTACAGACTCTGTACTAATCTTGACATCTTCGACTATTTGGCGAATAGTAATGCGCCGATCTTCCAAAATGGCAGCCTCAACTTGACAGACAGATGCCTCATAAATGGCAGAAGGAGGGCGACCAGGTCTGGGAGCTGTTTCCACAGAATTCCGGCCATGTTTGAATTCACGATGTCAGCGTTTTACAAGGTCATATGATGGGGCGTTATAACCATAACTTTCTTTCATTTCATCAAAAGTCTCCTGTGGTGTGTGTCCTTTCAAATACAAAAACCGGATCACTGCTCGACATTCAACAGGCTCCATTTCACACCTGACTCAGTTCAAACACTTGTAAAACAGAAACTACAATTAGTTCAGAGCTGTAATTTGCCACATAATCCGTAGAGATATAAATTATTGCACATGCAAAATTTCAGCTAAATCAGACAACTGGAAGCCAGTCATGAGCATTACTTATAGCACGCCCCTCGTGGATGTTATTTGACAGAAAATTCCAAATGATGGTTAATACGAAAAAAAATATCAACGCGTGTTGGGTTGAAAAGAAAACAAAAAATAACTTGCTATGTTTTAGGTATACAGTGTATGGCACAACAATATATATATATATATATATATATATATATATATATATATATATATATATACTAGCAAAAGTACCCGTCATTGACTGGGTTCAAAAACAGCCTACAGAAAATGGGCTCTAATTTATGAAAGTACTATCGGGGGGTACCCGGTGTTGCCCAGGTTTTTAGAGGTGTGTGTGCTCGGGGTAAACCAAAACAAAAGAATAAGCAAAATATGATGAAAGTAAAAATAAAATAGATAACCCCCATAATTTATTATACCATACCTGTTCACACTGAAACACTTGTACCCATCCCCCCCCCTTTTTTTAAAATGGAGAGTAGATAATACAGTGGATGTGTTATCGGCAGCTCCAGTAACTCTCGCTTCTCTTTTTTGCCCCTCAGTCCTCATTCAAATGAGTGATTTTTCTGACAAAGGGTGAAGAAAAAGCTGCTTTAAAGGTCGGTAGTACTTGGTGAACAGTAGTCTGAGATGTCGGAAATTTTCTATCTCTATGTCTATCCTTGTGGCCATGTCACTAGTAAGGGTGCTAGAGGTAAACGTTTTGTCTGGGCTGACGTTATCCGCCTGATAGCCAGGGACCCGAACCTTGGATTAACCACTAAGAAGGCTGTCCTATCAGCAGGCGCAAAGTACTGAGACTGCTGTATTTCTATTTGGTGAATGGATTCTGGATCATGCAGTAGTCTCTGGTGGGTCCTCTCGATTCCATACTAGTGGGTAATTGTTACGGCTTTACCTTTTCATGTGCTACAAAAAAAAAAAAAAAAAATTTTCCTGTCTTTTCTCTCTTACTTTCCCTCTCTGGTATGCCGACCTGTTCCACAAATCCCAAAACCTCAACATGAAACATCTCCAGAAAAAAAACTTGAATAAACCTAGAACCCCATCTTCCAACGTAGACCCCTACTACCATCTCTCCTTCTCCAACATTAGGGGTCTACGTTCCAACCTTCCAGAGGTTGAAACCCAATTGCAGGAGACGAAACCGGATATATTCTTTCTAAGTGAAACTGGAATAGGGCCGACCACTTCCCTAGATGAGTTCATAATTAACGGATTCTCTAAATCTGACCCCCAAGATCGCCATGGGCATGGAATATGTGCGTACATTAAAGATGGCTTTCCATGTGGCAGGGATATCTCTAGAGAAGATCCTAATTTACCTTATATGTGCTTCCGTGTTGCACTTGCTTACACCACTGCATTTATATTTGCCCTCTATCGGCCCCATAACAGCAGAGTTACTATCTTTAAGAGTATATCTGAGAAAATAGACCACATCCTGTCTGCACATCCCTCGACTAACATCCACATCTGTTGTGACTTCAACGTCCATAACATGGAATGGCTGACCCACTCAAATAAGACAGACGAAGAGGGGAGGTTTTGTCATGATTTTGCCATTGCTTATGACCTCACTCAGATTGTTCGCGAACCCACCCGTGTGCCCGATACTACAGGTCAATATGCAAGCCTCCTAGACCTTTTTCTCTCAACTTCCCCTGAGCTATGTTCATGTTCCATTCTATCTCCTCTAGTATCCTCCGACCACTCCGTCGTATCAGTTAAGATAAAAATGAAATATAATAAGTCCCCAGATGTACCCCTCATCCGTACTGTATACCGATACTCTATGGCTGACTGGGACAGCTTCCGTACATTCATATCTGATTTACTTCTGCATTCCATGTTTAAAAAGGGTGTGTGCTCTATAGTATCAGATCTGACCGAATGATTAATTGTAGGCATAAATCAATTCATACCATCTAAAAAATTCCAACAAAAACCTACCAGCCAGTCATGGTTCTCCCCAGAATGTGCTGCTGCTATCGCCCACAGAAACCACTTTTTCCATAACGCCCAACGTAATAGATGCACTGAAACTAAAGCTGCTTTCAGGAACGCCAGCAACCACTGTAAAAGAGTAATAAAAAAATGCTAGAGAGCTATATGCCCAGTCTGTTAAATCCAAAGAAGCTGATCAGTGGCTTGGTTCCCACCAGTTTTGGCAAATAACAAATAGGATCCTGAACAGAAGTGTGCATTCTATCCCAACCATTATCAATGGACCAGAGGTCATCTCGTCAGCTTCTGACAAGGCCAAACTATTTGCAAAGAACTTTGCAGCTAATTCTACCCTATGCGATGAAGGCCATCAAATCCCCATATTTCCTCCTATAACACAGAACACGCTAGGTAACATACAAATATCTGTGCATGAGGTCGCCAAGCTAATCAAGAACCTTGCTTCCAGTAAAGTAACTGGCCCTGACGGCATTCCAATTATAGTGTTAAAAAAGCTTCAACCAGAACTTACTCCCATACTTACAAAACTGTTTAAACGTTGCCTTAAGGAGAAGTGCTTTCCGACTCCCTGGAAAACCTCATCAGTATGCCCTGTATTTAAGAATTCAGGTGATAAGTCATCTCCCTCTCAGTAAAGACCAATATCTCCTGTGTGTTATGAGTAAGTTGCTGGAATCCATATTAAATAGAGAAATAGTCAACCACCTCAGCAGAAACAATCTTCTTAGTGACACACAATACGGTTTCCGTTCTGCAAGATCTACCGCAGATGTGCTAACGGTTATATCTCACAGGATTAGTGAATCTCTTGACAAAGGCTTCCTTTCTAGGGCAATTGCTCTTGACATATCAAAGGCCTTCGACAAGGTATGACATAAGGGTCTACTTCACAAGATTTCCAGCTACGGTATAACTGGAAATGTTTTCTCAATCATTAAATCATTTCTCTCTAATAGGCTCATAAGAGTAGTGGTTGATGGACAAAAATCAGAGGCCTGCAGTATTAATGCTGGAGTCTCTCAAGGATCAATCTTGGGCCCAACTCTCTTCCTGATCTACATCAATGACCTTCCTAAACACATACTTAAATCATTCATTGACATCTATGCTGATGACACGACCATCTACGGCAACACATCAAAGGCTGTAAATGACAAAGTTCCCTCTGATTCTCTCTCCTCTGATCTCGAGCGCGTGGTTCAGTGGGGAAAGTCGTGGCTGGTTACCTTTAATGCATCTAAAACCAAACTCCTATCTTTACATCATCAACGCTCTGATCCCCATCTGGCATCAATTGAAATGGATAGCTCTCGTCTAGGAGAAGCCCCGTGTTTTGACAAGCTTCTGGGTTTGTCCTTTACTCCTGATCTGAAATGGAACACGTACATCAAGTCTGTTGCTAAGGTCGCTGGAAAGATGGTGGGGTCCTTCTACCGCTCCAGAAGATATCTCACTACTGCTGAAATTCTCTATCTATATAAAATCCAAGTACGTCCAAAGATGGAATACTGCTGCCATATCTGGGCAGGAGCTGCTAAAAACAGCCTATCCTGCCTTGACAGAGTACAAAATAGACTTCGTGACTCAGTGGGGAATGCCCTTTTCTCTACCCTGCAACCCCTCTCCCACAGAGACATTGCGAGCCTATTCTTGTTTTATCGTTATTTCCGTGGCAGATGCTCGTCTGAACTCCAATCTCTGGTCCCCCCTCGCCAATCTTTCCGGAAAAACACGTGCTCGAGATCAGAGGTGAAAGAATCAGAGAGAACTTTGTTATTTACAGCCTTTGATGTGTTGCCGTAGATGGTCGTGTCATCAGCATAGATGTCAACGAATAATTTAAGTATGTGTTCAGGGAGATCATTGATGTAGATCAGGAAGAAAGTTGGGTTCAGGATTGACCCTTGAGGGACTCCAGCATTAATACTGCAGGCCTCTGATTTTTGTCCATCAACCACTACTCTTATGAGCCTATCGGAGAGAAATGATTTAATGATTGAGAAAACATTTCCAGTTATACCGTAGCTGGAAATCTTGTGAAGTAGACCCTTATGCCATACCTTGTCGAATGTATTGAAATAACGTATCGAAATGGGACAAGTTTACATTATATTAATATGCACAACTGAACCCCCATTCTAAATTCTAAATTAACGTTTTAGTGTGCTCACACTTAATCGCCTAAAATGTAGAATCTCATATGTTTTGGGCATTTTAAATGTAAAAAGAAAGTTTTTTTAAGTTAAAAAACTTCTCAATATTTGCTCTTCCAAAGTTTTGGCAAACTTGTGAGATTTTTATCTATATTTTCACTTGTTCCACAACCAAACAAAATATAATGGAAACATGAAATATTTCAAAAGATGTGGGGATCATAGAAAACCAGCACCAGAAAAAAATTCCAAGCATGTTAAATCTTTTATATTAAAGTGCCAATTACAAGAAACCCTCTCTACCACCCATAGCAATGGCCAACGACTCTTTATCTGAGAGTACATCTTTCAAATTCCTTGGCCTAACGTTCACAGGAAACATGAGTTGGAACAATTACATTGAAGGCATTGCCAGGGCCGCTGCAAGAAAGGTAGGCTCTCTCTACCGTGCTAGAAAACTACTAACACCCGAAAGTATCCTGTACCTCTATAAGGCCACCATTCGCCCATGTATGGAGTATTGCTGCCACATCTGGGCTGGTGCATCTGCTACTAGTCTCTCGCTCCTTGACAAGGTTCAAAAGAGAGTCGCAAACCTGATAGGCCCTGAACTGGCATCTAAGCTTCAGCCTCTGTCCCATCGACGAAATGTTGCATCCCTCTGCCTTTTCTACAAGTATTTTAGTGGTGAATGCTCTGACGAATTGCAATCACTTGTGCCCCCACGACGCGAGCACCCTCGACAAACCTGACAGGCTACTAGATCCCACCCCCACACTGTAGAGATCCCTAGATGTAAAAGATCTTTTTACTCCAATAGTTTCTTCCCCAGAACCGCAAGACTCTGGAATTCCATTCCAGGTCCCTGCTTCCCCAACAGTACTGACGTGCAGAAGTTCAAGTGTAACGTGAACCGACACCTTGCTGCCCAAATCCCTACATAGTACCCCAGTAGTTGTTTCCCCTGATAGTAGCCCCCTACACCAAAGTGGCAATTTGCCTTGTTTGGGGTGAAAATGTAATAAAAAAAAAAAAAAATTCACTAATAGACGCCATATGGCCATTTATCAAATAGGTGTGAAAAGCTTTTTAAAATCTGTGATGTTGAATTGGCAAGTGAACTCTAGAATATTTACTTTGCTTACAATAAAAACTAATAAAAACAAATTAAATTAGGTTTGGAGAGTCCGAGGATTTCCTTGTGTCCAAAAAGGTGTCATAAAACTTTAATTATTTCAGAAGAAGCCGTTGACAAATATCCCAATGTACAGCTGGCGCTAACAGAAATTTAAAAGAGCATTTAAAATTTGTTAATAATCACATAAACTACCATAGATGAGGGCACATAAACATTTAAGCAACAAAGGCATTAGGCAAGTTATAACTGACCAACACATAAAATAAATTAAACTCTGCTAATCAATGTTAAATCTGTAAATGAGATTTATAACTTATGCGGGGGGGGGGGGTCCTTCTCAGTCTTTGTTGCGAAGAAACAACATCTAATGGCAAAAAGCAATTTGTGCTTGTTTCATTTTTTTATTTCAAACTTTTTCGGCATAGGAAATTAGACTATACTTTTCTGATTCCTATACCGATTCCAATACTCCAAAAAGTTCTGATTCTTCTGACTCTTGATTCCAATTCTGGTAAATCGTCCCAGCACTAGTATATATATATATATATATATATATATATATATATATATATATATATATATATATATATATATATATATATATATATGTGTGTGTGTGTGTGTGTGTGTGTGTGCGCGTGTGTGTGTGTGTATATATATATGTATATATGTATATATATGTGTATTGTATATATATGTGTACATTGTATTATGTGTACATTGTATTATTGTATATATATATATATACATATATATACTTATATATACACATATATATACATGTACACATATATACATGTGTATATATAAGTATATATATGTATATATGTATATATGTATATATGCGTATATATGTATATACATGTATATATGTATATATATGTATATATATGTATACGTGTATATATATGTATATATGCGTGTATATATGCATATATATGTACATACATGTATGTATATGTGTGTATATGTATATATATGTGTATATATGTATATATATCTGTATATATATGTGTATGTGTATATATAGGTGTGTATATATGTATATTTATATATATGTATATTTATATGTATATATGTATATATATGTATATGTGTATATGTATATATATATGCGTGTATATGTACATATATATGTGCATATGTATATATATATATTTGTATATATATGTATATATGTGTATATGCATATATATTAGTATATGGGTATATATACGTATATATATGTATATACGTGTATATATATATTTATATACGTGTATATATATATGTATATATATGTATATATATGCGTATATATATGTATATATAGTATATATATGTATATCTATATGTATATGTATATATTATATATGTGTGTACATTTATATATTTGTATACATATATGTATACGTTGTATATGTATCTACATATAAAATACATCTGAATTTAATAAATTAGAGTAGTTAAATTATAATTACGTTTGATGACTAATAGAAATAATACTCGTTCTTTGAAAAATTGCAATTTAAATTAGTTTATCGTTAAATGTATATTTAATTTTTAATGAATTTGTTAATTCAATTTATAGTACAAATTAAATTAACCAACAAATTATGTTATGTGATCACTTGCTCGACACGTTATATAATCGGTACTAAAAAACATATTACGTAGTGGAGTGGTGTTCATATCAATGTCGTGTAATTCTGTGTAACGTGTTACAAATGTCTGTATTGATTCTTAAGCATCTGAACCATACATTCCTATTTCTCTCTTTCTCGCTCTGTATATATATATATATATATATATATATATATATATATATATATATATATATATATATATATATATATATACTCGGGTTTTTTTTATTCAAAGGTAATGGACTAATGAATTCAACGAGGTTGTTAGATAGTGCTCAATAAAAAGAGCTGATAATATTTGTTTATTGTTATATAAACATGGTCACATCCTGCTGCTACAAATAGCCACTTGTTTCAATCAAACAACAGATATCATCAGGCAGCGACTTGACTATTCAAAAGTTCAATGAATAATCTTGAACTTTTGAATAGTCAAGTCGCTGCCTGATGATATCTGTTGTTTGATTGAAACAAGTGGCTATTTGTAGCAGCAGGATGTGACAATGTTTATATAACAATAAACAGATATATATATATATATATATATATACATATATATATATAAATAAATATATATAAATATATAAATATATATACATATAAATATATATACATATCTATAAATATATATATACATATAAATAAATAAATATATATATATACATACATATAAATATATATACATATATATAAATAAATATATATATATACATATAAATAAATAAATATATATATACATATAAATATATATACATATATATAAATAAATATATATATATACATATAAATAAATAAATATATATATATACATATAAATATATATATACATATATATAAATAAATATATATATACATATAAATAAATATATATATATATATATACATATAAATATATATATATAAATATATATATACATATAAATAAATAAATATATATATATATACATATAAATATATATACATATATATAAATATATATATACATATAAATATATATATATATATATATATATATATATATATATATATATATATATATATATATATATAAAATGGGTTAATAAATTCCAACGAAAGAAAGATGTATATTTAAATAAGGGCATAATCACCAACAATGTGTATTTTTTAACATTATTTTATTATTCCGTGTCTTGGTTTTTCATTGAGAATTATGTTTGGATCATTGTAATAATGTTTTTAAGTCATTGAAATCGTTTACGTACGTTTCAGATGGTCTGATGCGTCCTCGTCAGAAATTATTTTCAAATGTGTAAAAATGGCGATTTTCGTAGTTAGTTTGTAGTTTTTCCAAGGGGTGGAGGCTTGTAAGTGTTTATTATACATTGGTATGCTGAATTTTTATTGCTTTTTTATTGCTTTTTTATTTGGTTTGTCCAGGGAGATTTTGACCTCGCTGTAGTCAGTCGCTATCTCTTTCTGCTAGTGTGTTTTTCTTTTCCTTTAGGGTGGGGTAGGGTGTGTGTGTGTGTGTGTGTGTGTGTGTGTGTGTGTGTGTGTGTGTGTGTGTGTGTGTGTGTGTGTGTGTGTGTGTGTGTGTGTGCGTGTGTGTGTTTGCTTTTATTGGTTTGGGAATGTGTATATTGTTTTATAGTATTTTGGGGTTATTTGCTTTCTTAGGAAGGCGTCTGTGGTCTGAGGCTTTTACTAATGTGTATGTGTGGGGAGGGGGACTGGCTCTTCTGAAGTAAAGGTAGGGGTGCTTTCATTCTATTTTGATATTTATTTTTTGGATTCTTGGATTTTAGTATTGTGATTTTTCATTTTAGTCTTATATTATGTTTGTTTAGAAAGAGGGGTGTATTTAAAATAGGGGACTTTTTAATGTTTCTATTTATTTGTCTCCCCATATGGGTATGGCCAGACCCAGGATCGGTTCCTAGTGAGGGGAAGATTTTGTTCCCCAGAGGGGGGCATTGGGGGGTGTAGGTATGGAAGGGGGATGATAGAAGGGAAGATAGTCGTTTCAGTATTATACTATGGTTCTAGGTGTCTCCTAGTGTTGTTGGTTTCGAGGTTAAATAGGGTTGGTATTGTTCAGTGTGTTGTATTAGAGATAGGGGTGTTATGTCTGTGTGTGGTTGTATGCGCGCACGTGTGTGTGTTTTAATGTGTCGGTTCTGATTTATGTGTGGGTGTGTGTATGTGTATGTGTATGTGTATGGGTGTGCATGCGAGTGTACCTTGCATTTCATGTTTTTGGGTGATGGTATTAGGTTCTGTTCAGTTCAGGAGTGAATTTGGTGATGAAGTTTTTTTCCTGTGTAAGTAAATAAAAATAATTGTCTGTTTGGAAGATTGGCATTATTTTGAAGCTGTTTCCACTGCATGTGTGTACGTGTTTTGAAACATAGAGGTGTCTGTTATCTGCAATTTTGATGTTGCTCTTATGTAAGGCCATTCTATTGCTGAAATTTTTGGTGGCGCGTATGTAGGATTTGTTGCATGTTGTGCATCTTAGTGCATATGCTACATTTCTGGAGGTGCAATTTAGATCCTTTTTTCTTTTGAATGTTTGTGCTGGGTTTTTGAATGTGTATGTGTTACCTTCTATTATTATGTCACATACTCCACATCGCGGTTTGTTGCATTTTGTAACTCCTTTTGTAGTATGTGGGACGAGTTTGAAATGCAAGGTACACTCGCATGCACACCCATACACATACACATACACACACCCACACATAAATCAGAACCGACACATTAAAACACACACACGTGCGCGCATACAACCACACACAGACATAACACCCCTATCTCTAATACAACACACTGAACAATACCAACCCTACTTAACCTCGAAACCAACAACACTAGGAGACACCTAGAACCATAGTATAATATCTGTTCCAACACCTCGCTCCCTCCTCAGTCAGGGGAGGAGAACCACCTCATTACTGAAACGACTATCTTCCCTTCTATCATCCCCCTCCCATACCTACACCTCCCAATGCCCCCCTCTGGGGAACAAAATCTTCCCCTCACTAGGAACCGATCCTGGGCCTGGCTATACCTATATGGGGAGACAAATAAATAGAAACATTAAAAAGTCCCCTATTTTAAATACACCCCTCTTTCTAAACAAACATAATATAAGACTAAAATGGAAAATCACAATACTAAAATCCAAGAATCCAAAAAATAAATATCAAAATAGAATGAAAGCACCCCTACCCTTACTTAAGAAGAGCCAGTCCCCCCTCCCCACTTATACACATTAGTAACGACCTGGACCACAGCCGCCTTCCTAAGAAAGCAAATAACCCCAAAATACTATAAAACAATATACACATTCCCAAACCAATAAAAGCAAACACACACACGCACACACACACACACATAAACACACACGCACACACACACACCCTACCCCACCCTAAAGGAAAAGAAAACACACTAGCAGAAAGAGATAGCGACTGACTACAGCGAGGTCAAAATCTCCCTGGACAAATAAAATAAAAAAGCAATAAAAAAGCAATAAAAATTCAGCATACCAATGTATAATAAACACTTACAAGCCTCCACCCTTTGGAAAAACTTCAAACTAACTACGAAAATCGCCATTTTTACACATTTGAAAATAATTTCTGACGAGGACGCATCAGACCGTCTGAAACGTACGTACGTAAACGATTTCAATGACTTAAAAACATTATTACAATGATCCAAACATAATTCTCAATGAAAAACCAAGACACGGAATAATAAAATAATGTTAAAAAATACACATTGTTGGTGACTACTCCCTTATATATATATATATATATATATATATAGTCATATTTCACGATCCGTGATAATTTCGTCTATGTGTTTATGTGTATGTGTGTGTGAACATGATTACAGAAACACATACATTTGACGACATACCTGTTTTTCTGCGTTCGTTTCTTTGGAAGATATTCTGCCAATATTGGGGAGAAGGATTCTGTGTAAACAAAGACGTTTCAAGGTAGACCAAGTCGATGTGTATTTTTATATATAAATATTATTTTATTTCTCCCAGGTAGTCGACAATAGCAGAGAAGTGATTGACGATCTTTGCTTGGGTGGTTAGTTTTTAGACGTCCCACGTCTGAGAGTCTCAGCCTCCCTCGCGAGGAGACACCTTTCAGATCATCTTCTGTTGAATCCAACTCAATCGATATTCCATCAAACCAGAACACATGACAAACGACACGTCACCGGTCAGCTCGGCAAATATTTCTGATGCAACTTGATAGGCCACCGAGTTTTATGTATGGACATATTTTAATAATATATCAAAACACAGCTTCACATCTCATCTCTTGATGATTTTGCTAGTTCTATAAATAGATCGGTCGATAGATAGATAGATAAATAGCTAGATCGAGACATAAATATATAACAGATAATTTACTAATCTGCTCAGCAACTTTATAACATTCCTTCACCTTTTTATCAAAATGTATGGGGAAGATATACATTTTCTACAAATTACATTAAACTAATAAGGAACTATATATACCCACCCTGCCGGCAAAGAAGACTTTCATACCATAATCAAATAAATAATCTAATATATAAATCTCACTATCTGTTTGTGTGTGTGTGTCTGTCTGTTTCCGTTTTTCAAATTGTATCTCCTCCTAGACGGATGGTCGTTGGACGGCGTACAATAGCTCAAAAGATTGTATTTTTGGTGGAGAATTTTATTAGAGGTGTTTAATCGGTTAAAACAATAGCTAAGGGATTAAAAAAGAATGTTCAAATTGAAATAAATGACAACTTGACGAGCCTAGCACAATGGTGTCGTTGTGCGCATGCATACATTGTGTAAAAGAGGCATTTACTGATGTAGATATTTCATAACGTTCTTAAAATAGTTGTCCCTTTGGTGCAATGTATAGCGTGACTGATTACTAACACCAGTGTTAAGGTTTTGACCGCCACCATTTTTTTTTATTACATTTCGATAGTCTTGATTTTTAAATGTTATTATGTAATAATTACACAAGAACACTTTTATTTAAAAAAAAATACAGGAGAATGTTTCTGATCTATGTAACGAAAATGGCATATTCCAAATATATCTGATATATTGTATATCGCTTATTTGTTATATTCCAAAAATCACGTAAATAGATCAAAAGTAATTGCATTTTCTATTGGATTCACTCCTAAATTAATTATCCGATCATTATGAATTTTAATTATGTGTATATTTTTATTTGTTTGTATGTAATGGATCCACTCCTAAACTAATTAACCGATCATTATGAATTTCAATTATGTGTATATGTTTATATATTTTTGTGTTGGGTTCACTCCTAAACTAATTAACCGATCATTATGAATTTTAATTGTGTATATGATTATATATTTCTATGTATTGATTCATTTCTGAACTAATTAATCGATCATTATGAAATTTAATTATGTGCATATGTTTATATATTTGTATGTATTGGATTCACTCCTAAACTAAGTAACCGATCATTATGAATGTTTAGTATGTGTATATGATTATATATATTGGATTCACTCTTAAACTAATTTACTGATCATTATGAATTTTATGTATTGCATGTTTGTATACTGTATAGATGTCATATTCCAGAAATCACATACAATGATCACTTTTTAATATATTTATGTGTACAAGAAATTATATCCAAGTAATAAGGTACTTGTGCAGTATAGTACTCATATGAAAAAAACCAAAGAAAATATTTTCTGTGGCGTACATAAGTTATTAAAATCGAAAATCACGTTAAATATTCGAGTAGTATAACTTATATATGAGAAATAAGGTGCTTCTTCACTATAGCACCCAGATGAAAAAATAAACACATTCTTATCCCTGTCGTACAGAATATTTCGCACAACAGAAAATTTCTTAAAAGTATCGAGTTCTTTCATTTTTAAATTAGAAAAATGTTATTGTACAGTATCCTACCCAGGAAACAAGATACTTGTACAGTATAGTACCCATATGAAAAACAAAGGAAATCTTACTTGTAACGTATATAAAAGTAATCAAAACCAAAAATCATATATATATTATTCCTTAATTAGAATTCATTTTTGAGATGAGCATTATATATATTAATTTATTTTTTATTTCGGACTACTATTCTCATTTTTATTAGTTGTTGTTTTTCATCTTTTATTGGTTTCTTTCGGGGCGCGTGGTGCAGTTGATAGAGACGTTGAATCTCTACAGTTCCAGATGAACATTGTCTGAAGATAGCGGTTTCAATCCCACCCAAAGCGTGCCAGAGGTTTACTTGGTCAAAAATGTGGTGAGACGACAACAACTATGGATGGCAGTGATGGCTGAGAATGCAGTTAGGAGATTCAAAGTTCCTATCCGTCGCAGTTACCACCTGACGAAGGCCAGAGGAATTAGTTGGCCAAAACGTTGTGAATAAACAAACCAATAAAAGATGAAAAACAACAACTAATAAAGATGAGAATAGTAGTCCGAAATAAAAATAAATTAATACCAAAAATCATGTAATATATTCGGAGTAGTATGACTTCTATATTAGAAATAAGGTACTTCTTCACTATAGCACTCTAATGTAAAAACAAACTCTTACCTATGACATACGGAAAAGTTCGCACAACAGAATATTATGTAAAATCATCGAGTAGTTTCATCTATATATTAGAAATAAGGTACTTTTACATTATCCTGCCCAAGAAATGAGGTACTTGTGCAGTATAGTACTCATATGGAAAAACAAATAAAATCCTATCTGTGACGTTCATAAAAGTTATTAAACCCGAAAATCACATTATATATTCAAGTAGTATGACTTTTAAATGAGAAATAAGGTGCTTCTTCACTATAGAACCCATATGAAAAAACAAACAAATTCTTACTTTAGACGCACAAAACATTTAGCACAACAGAAAATTACTTAAAAGTACCGAGTTCTTTCATTTTTTAATTAGAAAAAAAAAGGTGTTTGTACAGTATCCTACCCAGGAAATAAGATACTTGTATAGTATAGTACCCACATGAAAAACAAAGAAAATTTACCTGTGGCATACATAATTTATCAAAACCGAAAATCATGTTAGAGTAGTATGACATTTATATAACAATAGCACTCTGATTACCTGTGACATACAAAAAAGTTCGCATAACAGAAAATTATATAAATTATTTCAAATATTTTAAATATGTTATACATTACCAGTCCTAAGTAAGGGAAAATTTTTCCATAGACATGCTCTAAATTTCCTGTCCTAGGGAAGGTACAATTATTTCATACATATGTTGTGTAATACCCGTCCTATGGTAGGTAAAATATTCTTTTGCTCAAGATGGCAAATGATACATAGACATCAAAAATTCCTCTATCCTAAGAATAACAGGTATGTTAAAAGATTTTCTCATTGTCTTATGCGATCCCGAGCAACACTGGGTGGCGTTGCTAGTAATATATAAAAAACTAAAATAACATCCACAATTAATGCCGTGTGGTGCTAATCCTAGCACCCTCGAAAGTCAACACAGCTATATCAGAAACACTTGTAAACGTTTTTTTTTTTTAATTTTTAATTTTTTTTTTCATACTTTGTGAACCAGGAGCGAACGCAGACCCCACAATTTTAATGAATCACCGTTCTGCCAGATCAAACATATCCATTCCTGTGTCTCGATACATCTTCTATCATTATATGTAATCAGTTTTTTAAATAGTCAACCATATAGGAGCCTATTCATGACCACACACACACACACACGTTCAGCTTTATATTATATTATATATATATATATATATATATATATATATATATATATATATATATATATATATATATATGTGTGTGTGTGTAAGTACCTATTTCACGGTCCGTGATAATTTCATCTAGGTCAGGGGTTCTCAACCGAGGTCCATAGAATATTTCTGGGGGTCCACAGGCAAAGCATAGCAATATGAACACATATCTAAAGAAATGGCAGAAACACTAGAGGATGACCTCCAATCTGTAGTGGAATGAGGACAAAAATGGATGGTCACGTTCAATGCCGCCAAGACTAAATTAGTTTCCTTCAATAATTACAAGAAACCTTCTCTACCACCAATAGCAATGGCCAACGACTCTTTATCTGAGAGTACATCTTTCAAACTCCTTGGCCTAACGTTCACAGGAAACATGAGTTGGAACAATTACATTGAAAGCATTGCCAAGGCCGCTGCAAAGAAGGTAGGCTCTCTCTACCGTGCTAGAAAACTACTAATGCCTGAAAGTATCCTGTAACTCAATAAGGCCACCATTCGCCCATGTATGGAGTATTGTTGTCATATTTGGGCTTGTGCATCTTCTACTACTCTCTCGCTCCTAGACAAAGTTCAAAAGAGAGTCGCCAATTTTATAGGCCCTGAACTGGCATCTAAGCTGTCCCATCGACGAAATGTTGCATCCCTCTGCCCGTTCTACAAGTATTTTAATGGAGACTGCTCTGACAAACTGCAAGCACTTGTGCCCCCACAACGTAAACACCCTCGACAAACCCGACAGGCAGCTAAATCCCACCCCCACACAGTAGAGATCCCTAGATGTAAAAGATCTTTCTACTCCAGTACTTTCTTCCCCAGAACCGCAAGACTTTTGAATTCCATTCCAGGTCCCAGCTTCCCCAACTGCACTAACGTACAGAAGTTCAAGTGTAACCTGAACCGACATATTGCTGCTCCAAATCCCTACATAGTACCCAGTAGTTGTTTCCCCTGATAGTCGCCCCCTACAACAAAGTGGCAGTGTTCCTTGTTTGGGGTGAAAATGTAATAAAACAAAAGAAAGAAAGAAATGAGAGTCCACAACGATGTTTTGGTGGTCCATGAAGAAAACCAACTCGGAATAGTTTTTATTATTTAAAATTTTATTTCTACTGTAATTTTGTATAGTTTTTTTTTTTTCAATCATTCAAGTTATTTTAATTATAATATTTCTATTTAACAGGTTTACCTTAAACATTTACCTTGCACTCTGTTTCTAAACGTGTTTTATTTGTCGAAAATTTTATAAAAATGAATAGCCATATATATAGTTAGATATTATGAACTGCAGTAATTGTATTACCCGCTATGTATATATATAATATATACATGTATGTATATATATATATATATATATATATATATATATATATATATATATATATATATATATATATATGATTTTCAGAATGTGAGATTGTATATAATAAATTCCACAGCCAAACAACGTCGCAGCTCACAAGAGCCATGACAGTCAAAGAACCGGTTCTTTGACTGTCATAGCTCTTGTGAGCTGCGACATTGTTTGGCTGTGGAATTTATTATATATATATATATATACATATATATATATATATATATATATATATATATATATATATATATATATATATATGTGTGTGTGTGTGTGTGTGTGTGTGTGTGTGTGTGTGTGTGTGTTTGTGTGTGTGTGTGTGTGTGTGTTTTCAGACATCCCATGGCCACTCCAAGTAAAAAGAAGTACCGACAGTATTCCGTTGAATATCTATCTTACAAATTTATTCCAGCACACATAATGGATCGAAACCAATGTGCCTCATATGCATGGATATACTTTCAAATGATAGCATTAAACCTTCTAATCTAAAAATCCATTTAGAAAAAAATCACACAGGAAAGAAAGATAAACCAGTAGAATACTTTAAAAAACTTTGATGATTATTTCCAAGCTCGAAAAACACTGTCTCAAGTTTTTAATAACAAAGTGAGTAAAATGAGTGATGGTTTACTGGCATGAAAAATTAAATTAGCAAAATAATAGCAAAGGCAGGTAAATCCCATAATGTTGGTGAAACAGTAATTCTACCAGCAGTGTTTGCTATAATTTCGTCAGTTATGAAACAAAATGCCAGTGAAATTACTAATTCCATCCCTTTAAGCAACTCTTCTGTGAACCAACGCATTGATGAAATGGCAGAGGATGTAGAAAAGCAATTGATAGCCCATTTGCAAGTGAAACAGTTTGGCCTTCAACTTGATGAATCCACTTTAAGAGATAATGAGGCCATTTTATTAGCATGTTAGATTTAAGTGATTAAGGGCCCAAAGAGGAAATGCTTTTTGCTAGAAGTCTTGTGACAGACACAAAAGTGAAACGATTTTTGCTGAAGTTGTTACTTATTTCCAGGAAAACAACATTCCACTCAAAAATATAATCGCTTGTGCTACTGATGGTGCACCTTCGATGGCAGGCACATACAAAGGTTTTATTGCACATTTAAAAAAAAGCTGTCCCGCAAGTATTTTGTATTCGCTGCGTGATATACCATCAACACTTACTTGCAAAGAAAATGAGTGCACGTCTGCATGATGCCCTTACTGTCGTAATACAAGTAGTTAACCATATTAAATCAAATTCTCCCAGGGACCGCCTTTTTCATGAATTACGTAAGCAACATGGAAAAGAGTTCGAGCGGCCTGTATTACATACAGAGGTGTGATGGCTATCAAAGGGGAATTGTCTTCAGCATTTCATTGCATTTGGGAATCAATTATTTCCTTTCTTGCTAACACAACTTGGAGAACAGCTGCTTGCAAATAAATGTGATGTGTTTTTCTTATCAGATATATTTGAAAAACTGAATTCACTTAATAAACAGCTCCAAGGAAAAGATTCTGATCTGATATCTAGTAAAAGTGCTATTGCTGCTTTTCTGAGGAAACTACAGTTGTACATGAATAATATCAGGCGTTGTGCATTTGAACAGTTTCCTTGTTTGGCTTTTGTTAACAGTGTATTGCATGATGAAGATCTTGTATTATATGCTGAATATATGGAAAATATGCATGCAGATTTGCAAACTCGGTTTAGTGACCTACTCATGATGGTTATACCGAGTTGGGTTTCAATTCCTTTCGAAGTTAATGTTGCCGATATTGACATATCTTTGCAAGAGCCTCTCATTGAATTACAAAGTGATGACATTATGCGTACAAAATTCAAAGATGGAAAGTACAATGTATGGAAGACACATGATGTTGTTACAAAACCTCCTTTGCTCTGGGATAAAGCACAGCTCTACGTTATTGCTTTTCCAACATCTTATCTTGTTGAATCGGGATTCAGTCGTGTTTCTCAACTGTTATCAAAAGCTCACAATAGACTTGACATTATGAAAAGAGGTGACCTTCGACTATCATTAACATCGATGAAACCAGATATAAAGAAACTCGCCAAGCAACATCAACCACAGGGATCTCACTGAATAAAAATGCCCCCCCCCTCTCTCTCTCTCTCTCTCTCTCTCTCTCTCTCTGTCTCTCTTTTAAATTACACATTCCACTTCAACTGTTTATCAAAAATTTTAACCAGTGTACATAAATGCTGCAGTGAATTCAATTGCCTGAAGAGCTCTGATCTCCATTGGCTTGACCATGGAAGAAACATTGTAATATTGTAATACAAGATATTGGTAAAGAATTATTATAACTCTAAGTTAGATTATTATTATTATTATTATTATTATTATTATTATTATTATTATTATTATTATTATTATTATTATAGTTGTTGTAGAATACTTTATTTGCATTAAATTAGTTTTCATTTACAAATAAAGCTTAATTATATAATATTCCTTTGGTTATTAAAACCTCAAAATTTATATTTGTGAAAAATAGAAGATTGTCTTATGACCAATAGTTATGAAGGGTCCACCAAGATAAAAAGAAGGGAAAAGGGGTCCATGAGTAAAAAAAAGGTTGAGAACCACTGATCTAGATGTTGATGCGCGTGTGTGTGTCAACATAATTACATAAACACACACATTTGACGATGTACCTGTTTTTCTGCTGTCGTTCCTCTGGAAGATATTCAGCCAATCTTGGGGAGAAGGATTCTGTGTGAACAAAGACGTTTCAAAGAGAGAGAGAGAGAGAGAGAGAGAGAGAGAGAGAGCGAGAGAGAGAGCAAGAGAGAGAGAGAGAGAGAGAGAGAGACCAATACGATGTGTATTTTATACATAAATATTCTTTTATTTCTCCCAAGTAGTTAACCGTAACAGAGGAGTGATTGACGATCTTTGCTTGGATGGTTAGTTCTTATACGTCCCACGTCTGAGATTCTGCCCCCTCCATAGGGAGGAGACATATTTCAGATCATCTTCTGTTGGCGTCCTTAATCCAACTCAATAGATATTCGAGCAAACCGGAACACGTGAAAAATGACACGTAATGTCAGATACTTTCGGTGTAACTTGATCGGTCACCGAGTTTTATGTATGCATAAGTGTCACGGATGTTAAAAATTTTTATTCATTGACATGTCTTGATAATATATCAAAATATAGTTTCACGTGTTATCTCTTGTTTACTTTGCCAGTTATATATATATATATATATATATATATATATATATATATATATATATATATATATATATGTATATATATATATATATATATGGAGAGAGAGATAGATAGATAGATAGACAGATAGATAGATAGACAGGTAGATAGATAGACAGATAGATAGATAGATAGATAGATAGATAAATAGATAGATAGATAGATAGACAGATAGACAGATACTTTCGGTGTAACTTGATCGGTCACCGAGTTTTATGTATGCATAATTGTCACGGATGTTAAAGATTTTTATGCATTGACATGTCTTGATAATATATCAAAATATAGTTTCACGTGTTATCTCTTGTTTACTTTGCCAGTTATATATATATATATATATATATATATATATATATATATATATATATATATATATATATATATATATATATTTAAAGTGATGGTTGTGTAGTTCCAACGAGAGAAAAAATGTATATTTAAAAGAGTGTAGCCATCAACAATTGTGGGTTTTTTTTAAAGGTTTTCATCATATTTTTATTTTCAAATATTTTTATAACGCGTTTCGAGCTTAGGGTGTGCTCTCTTCAGATATTTTCGTAAAAAGTTTTTCTTTAAAATGGGAGTTTGTAGATATGCCTCCGCTGATATTAAATATGTTTTTCATAGTGATGCGATGCGTGTGTTCAGTGTTTAGACATTCTGTCTCCAACTGTAAGTTGTTCACTGTGACCGGTCAAAGTTAGTTTCAAAGAGTGTTTTTTAGTCCATATGGTGAAGGTTTTTATGGCTTCTTTAGGGTTCTTTTTAAAGACTTTCTTTCCCCATGTATAGCATACACTCACACACAATCACATACGCATACATATATATTCATGTACATGTACACATGCACACGCACACGTACGCAGGCACACACACATACACACACGTACATACATAGAAATATATGTAGGAGCATACATATATACACATATACATACCCACCTACACACCCACACTCGTACTCGCATACATCCACCGCTAACAATTATTTTTATTTTTTTATTTTTTATTTTATATATATATATATGTATACTTTTTTTTTTTTTTCAACCAAAACACGCATGTATATATGCGCTTAATCATTCAGACATACGTACACGCACCCACACACACACAAGTAAGATGGAGAATAGGTAGAAGATATATATACACACACATACACGCACATACACACATATATGTACACACATATATGTATGTGCACATACACTCACAAACATCCACATACTATGTAGGCACATACACACACACATGCACACACACAGACATATGCAGGGGCTCACACATACGCGTATATCCATATTCACACGAACACATTTACCCACTCATACATGTGCATACATATGTATATATATATACATACACACACATATATACGGATGTGTATACACTCATCCACCCATATATATATATATGGGCACATGCACTCACAATCACACACACACATACATATTCATACATCCCACCTTATGTATATATTGGTTGAAGTTTCCTTTCCAATCCATGCACATATGCATACATGGATTTGGTCACCCAAACATAAGTGCACGTATACATACAAACAAGATGTAGCATAGATAACAGATGATATATAATTATACACACACGCATACACAATCATATGTGTACACCCACGCACACACACATATACACACGCACACACGCGCGCACATACACATACATACGTTTAATTTCTAGTTGTTTGTTTAGTTAAGAGAAATGGTACTGTACTGGGTATGGGCGCGCGCACCCGCGAAAGTGTGCGTGTGCCTTATTGTGCTTTTTTGTTGTTTCGTGTGTGAGGGTGCACACCTACCCAAGCATGCATGCGTGTAAGTGTATTTTGTGTTTTGCCTATTTATGTGTATAATTATGGAGAGATGTTTAAGGCGGGGTTAAACTTTGTTATGAAATTTTTTTCTTGAGTTAGCAAGTAGAAGTAGTTGTCAGTTTGGAAGATGGGCATTATCTCGAATCTGCCTCCACTGCATGCGTGTATATGTTGTGATACATGTAGGTGTCTATTTTCCGCGATTTTGATGTTGGATCGGTGTAGGGCTACTCTATTACTAAGGTTTTTTGTAGCGCCTATGTAGGATTTATCGCATGCTGGACATTTTATTACATAGATCACGTTTTTTGAGGTGCAATCTAGGTTTTTTTTTAATTTTGAATGTTTGTATGGGGTTCGTAAATGTGTATGTGTTTCCCTCTAATATTATGTTGCAGACTCCACATCGTTGTTTGTTGCATTTTGTGACTCCTTTTGTTGCGTCTTGATTGAGTTTGGATGAGGTAAGAATGCGTTTTAGGTTTTTGGGTTGGCGTTTGCTTTTTATTATTTTTGTTGTTTTAAGGAAATTGTTTAGTTTGCTGTTTTGGTTAAGTAGGACGAGGTTTTTCGTTATCTCTGTGAAAAGCTCTGGGTTGTTTGTGTTGTGTGTGGAGACGTATGTTAGGATTTGTTCTTTGTTTCGTTCTTTAGGGGTTCTCAAATCTTCTACTGGTATATTTGTCGCAAGTTGGATCCCTTTGTCTATAAGTTGTGATGGGTATTTACTTTTTCTTAAATTTATTCGTAGTTCCTTGAGTCGGATTTTTCGAAGGTTATTGTCCGTGATTATGGTGCAGATTCTACGTGCTAGGGTGTAGGGAATTGATTTTATGCAGCTTTTAGGGTGGTGACTTTTAAAGTGTAGGTATTGTTGGGTGTCTGTAGGTTTGCGGTAAATGTCTGTGATAATGTTATTGTCTTTAATCTTTATCAGTATGTCTAGGAAAGGTAATTCTGTAGAGCTTTGTTCTATGGTGAATTTAATTTTTGGGTGTAGGTTCTGGAGTATGGTGTGTAAGTCTGTGATGTCCCCCCATGTGGGTTTCCATAGGATGAAGCAGTCATCTAAGTACCTTTTCCATGATTCTACAAACAGTATTTTAGTGCTGTGGCCAAATTTTTGTTCTATTTTTTTATATAAGGTTTCTTCTAGGTAGGCTAATGTAAGGGTTGCGTAAGTCGGTGCCATTTTCGTTCCCATTGCTGTACCTAGTGTTTGGATGTAGTTGGTATTGTTGAATTCGAAGGAATTATTATTTAGAATTATGTCTATACTATCGATAATGAATTGCTTTGTGAATCTGGGATGTAGTGTTTGTGCGTGTCTGTTGATCCAAAATAGTATTGCTTCTTTTCCTAATTCATGGGGTATATTACTATATAAACTGCTAACGTCAAATGTAACTAATAGTGTCCCGTTTTCTACTGTATGTGGTAAGGTAGTAAGAAAATGGATGTCGTCCCTTATGTAGCTCTTAACTTGATCTGTGAAAGGTTGTAATAAGATGTCTATTAAGTTGCTAAGTCTGCTTGTCGGACAGGCTGGTCCTGCTACAATGGGTCTAAATGTAAGGTCACTAGGGTTTGGAGCGCTAATATATTCTGAGTTTTGCGTATCGATGGCAAGTTTTATTGTGCCAGATTTGTGTATTTTAGGCAGTCCGTAGAAGTTGTTGGTCTTTGTAATGAAATTTGTGAGGAAGTCCTTTTCTTTCTTTTTTAATATTTTGTTGTGTGTTGTACAAAGTTTTGTGATTTTTGAGATGGTGGTGTTATCTATGTTGGTACTAATGGGTTTATAGTAGTGTTTGTCATCCAGTAATTCTGTAATTTTTGTTTCATAATACGTTCTGTCCATGATTACTACGGCACTGCCTTTGTCTGCTTCTTTTATTATTATGTCATTATTATTACGGATCTTTTCGAGTGCTTGTTTTTGCTTATGTGTGAGGTTGCTTGTGGTTTTGTGTTTTTTTTGGAGGTTAATGTTCCAGAGATTTTCGAAGTAGCTGTTTAGTTCTTTTGTGTTGTTCTGTTTATTAGGGAAATATGTTGATTTGTTTTTTACTAAAGAATCATCTTTGTCCCCTTTGTTATCTAGTGTTTCTATTAGTCTAAATTTCCGTTCGAATTCTTTAAGGTCCTTTTTTAGTTCTGCTATATTGCTTTTAGGGGTGGGGCAGAATTTGAGGCCCAGCTTCAGTATTTCAATTTCGTTCTTTGATAAGGAGTATGTGGATAAATTGATGATTTTGGGTCTAATTTTTTCTAACCTGGAATTGTTGTTCCCTGGGGGCTTCCTAAAAAATGCTGGGAGTTGTTTGTTTCCTTGTTTCGAGGAGTGGTGTGTTTTAGGGTGGTGTGATGTCTCCTTGTAAAATGAGTGTTGTGTACAATATTGTGAGGGTTCAGTGATAAATGGTTGAATGGGTTGTCGTTATATGTTTTTTGTGTTGGATAGTTGTGTTTCAGTTGGAATTGGTGTTGCTGTTGAGGATACATGCATTGTTGTATAGGGTTGTGTTGTCGGGGTTTGTTGTAGGGAAGGTCTGTTTGTTGGGATTGGTGTTGCATGGGATATTCTGATTGTTCCCGTTGATGGGGGAGGTGCCTTAGGGGTTTGTTTCTTTGTGTGGGATATGAGGGGTGAGAGTTGTAGGTAGTGTTTTGAATTATGTGATGTCTCAGGTAGTTGTGTTGCATTGTGGGGATGTTTTGGTAGAGGTTGTTTAGTAAAGGTATTTTTTCGTTGTTTGTGTTAGCGATGTAGTGTCTGTGGGAATGGACTTTTGATTGTGTTCGCTGAATTGGGTGGTAATAGTTAGGTTTGTATTGCTTAGGATTGTATATAAGTGGGTATTTTTGTGGAGATGTATTGTGTGGTATGTTGTCTGGTGTGTTGTGTTTGTTAATGGTGCAGGTTCTTGTGTAATTTTGAGGTGTTATTAGTGTGTGTTTTGGCTGGGCCAGTTGTTGGGAATTTGTGTAAGACGTGAATATATTGTGGTTGCTTCTTTGTGTGTAGTTGTATCTGTTGTGTGGATGTGTTTGTGTATGGTGTATGTTTCGTTTCTTACCTTTGTTATGTGATCTCTGTGTTTGCGGATATCGTGTAAGAGTGTTCTGTTCCTGGTTGTCCTTGTATGTGTTTGTCGATTGTTTGCTTTTTTCTTTTTCCGGCAGGTTTTTTAGCCAGGTTATTTTCCGTCCAATGATTTCCCTGGATTTTTCCTCCTCTTTTTTGCATTCAGAATCCCAGAGTTCCAAGAGGGGTTGGTGTGTTTCCTTGGGGCAGAGTTCCTTGATTTTTTTAAATACTTTATTGTCAATTTCTGTGTACTTCTCCGTAGAGTGTACTTTTTTGTCTTCCCGTATGTCGATTTCGGCCTAAAGTTTTGAAATACTTAGGGCTTTTTTAATTTTCACTTGTTCCTCTGTATCTTGTGGTGTAATTTTTTCCCGGAATTTATATGAAATGAATTGGTCCTCCATCGTTAGAAATGTCTTGTATGTTGCTGCGGTGTCACTGCATTTTACTGCATGGTAAAAAGCCATTTTTCTTTGTTTAAGGAGGATGTTCCAGTTTTGGAGATTCCGTTTCTTGGTTTTTAGTACTTCATTCTGTATGTATGGTCTTCTAAAGTATTCCAGGTATTCTTGTTGTGCTTTGAGTTGGTTAATGATTTCCTCACATTGTATCTCTTTCTTATCCTGTTGGTTGGAAATGAGCTGGATTATTCTGTCCATTTTCTCATTTAGTTGCTGCAATCCGCCCTCGAGATGTTTGTGTTCTATGGAGAGGTTTGTCTGTGAATCCATCAGGTCCTCCAGAGACTTTTTTCTTGTTGCTGGCATTCTGTCGTTGTAGTTATTTATATTTAAAGTGATGGTTGTGTAGTTCCAACGAGAGAAAAAATGTATATTTAAAAGAGTGTAGCCATCAACAATTGTGTTTTTTTTTAAAGGTTTTCATCATATTTTTATTTTAAAATATTTTTATAACGCGTTTCGAGCTTAGGGTGTGCTCTCTTCAGATATTTTCGTCTGTGTGTATGCATGTGTGTGTGTGTATGTGTATGTGCCTACATAGTATGTGGATGTTTGTGAGTGTATGTGCACATACATATATGTGTGTACATATATGTGTGTATGTGCGTGTATGTGTGTGTATATATATATCTTCTACCTATTCTCCATCTTACTTGTGTGTGTGTGGGTGCGTGTACGTATGTCTGAATGATTAAGCGCATATATACATGCGTGTTTTGGTTGAAAAAAAAAAAAAAGTATACATATATATATATATATAAAATAAAAAATAAAAAAATAAAAATAATTGTTAGCGGTGGATGTATGCGAGTACGAGTGTGGGTGTGTAGGTGGGTATGTATATGTGTATATATGTATGCTCCTACATATATTTCTATGTATGTACGTGTGTGTATGTGTGTGTGCCTGCGTACGTGTGCATGTGTACATGTACATGAATATATATGTATGCGTATGTGATTGTGTGTGAGTGTATGCTATACATGGGGAAAGAAAGTCTTTAAAAAGAACCCTAAAGAAGCCATAAAAACCTTCACCATATGGACTAAAAAACACTCTTTGAAACTAACTTTGACCGGTCACAGTGAACAACTTACAGTTGGAGACAGAATGTCTAAACACTGAACACACGCATCGCATCACTATGAAAAACATATTTAATATCAGCGGAGGCATATCTACAAACTCCCATTTTAAAGAAAAACTTTTTACGAAAATATCTGAAGAGAGCACACCCTAAGCTCGAAACGCGTTATAAAAATATTTGAAAATAAAAATATGATGAAAACCTTTAAAAAAAACCCACAATTGTTGATGGCTACACTCTTTTAAATATATATATATATATATATATATATATATATATATATATATATATATATATATATATATATATATATATATATATATATATAGAGAGAGAGAGAGAGAGAGAGAGAGAGAGAGAGATAGATAGATAGATGGATAGATAGATAGACAGGTAGATAGATAGATAGATAGATAGATAGATAGATAGACAGACAGACAGATAGATAGATAAATAGCTAGATCGAAAGATAGATAAATTTACTTATCTACTTAGCAATATTATGACAACTAGCTGGACCCGTGAAAATTTCACGTTTTGTTTTCTTTTTTTTTCACATACACATTATCCCATCACATATCCGTACCTTGAAACATTTACATTAACTCTTTACTGCCCTGGCCGACGAATTCACCCTGTGTACTATTTTTTTTTTTACATAGTAAATGAAGAGTACGGTAGGTAAAATGTATGTAAATATGTATATACCAAAATCACGATATTAGAGCTCCAAATATTCTCAATAAATACATCCTCAATTATGTTTTATAAATATGTTTATTTAAAAATATTTTCAAAAGCTTTATTTAATTTTTAGCTTATTTATCATATACTTATTATATAATGGAGACTTAGAGTTTTTAAAACATGTTATTGTTAATTTCGCACAGTAATGGGTTAAACCTGTGCATTTTGTTCAAAAATATTTGAACCTAACGTTGAACCTAACCAAAACTATCCCAGAATATGTTCTTGATGTTTAGATGCATATGCTTGATTACTTAAAATACATTTCAAATGTCAACGTTTATAAATTATAAACTGTCATTACATATGTTTTTTCTCCCATATACGTCCACTATTCAGATTGCCTCAGGGAACCCAAACACATGGACAATTTTAGATGACTTCTGTGTATACGATATTTCGTGTAAATGTGATTCCTCCTCTGTGGCCATGCGTGGAATCATTAAGATGTTGGACTTTAACTCTCACAGTCTTCATTGCTCTTGCTCTTGAGAACGCTACATAAAGCTGGCCATGAGTAAAGCATGGCTTTGGTAAATATATGCCAACTCTATCAAAAGTCTGACCTTGAGCTTTATTTATTGTCATTGAGTATGAGAGGCGAACTGGGAACTGAGTGCGATGAAGAACAAAAGGAATATTGGCATCGCTAGGTTTCAGTTTTATCCTTGGGATAAGTACTCTCTTATGAGCGTGAGCACCGCTAATTATTGATGCCTTGATGCTGTTAACCGTAACAGAGGAGTGATTGACGATCTTTGCTTGGATGGTTAGTTCTTATACGTCCCACGTCTGAGATTCTGCCCCCTCCATAGGGAGGAGACATATTTCAGATCATCTTCTGTTGGCGTCCTTAATCCAACTCAATAGATATTCGAGCAAACCGGAACGTGAAAAATGACACGTAATGTCAGATACTTTCGGTGTAACTTGATCGGTCACCGAGTTTTATGTATGCATAATTGTCACGGATGTTAAAAATTTTTATGCATTGACATGTCTTGATAATATATCAAAATATAGTTTCACGTGTTATCTCTTGTTTACTTTGCCAGTTATATATATATATATATATATATATATATATATATATATATATATATATATATATATGGAGAGAGAGAGAGAGAGAGAGAGAGATAGATAGATAGATAGATAGATAGATAGATAGATAGATAGATAGACAGGTAGATAGATAGACAGGTAGATAGATAGATAGATAGATAGATAGACAGATAGACAGACAGATAGATAGATAAATAGCTAGATCGAAAGATAGATAAATTTACTTATCTACTTAGCAATATTATAACAATAATATAAAACAACATCAAAACTATATAAATATTTTTATAATAATAATAATAATAATAATAATAATAATAATAATAATAATAATAACTAGCAGGACCCGTGGAAATTCCACGGTAGTTAAAATCTTTTAAAACACATCAGTAAGAAATTCCTTATTGTTATATTACAAAAATGAACGTATGGAAGCAAGTGGAACAAAGAACTTTAGTTTAAACTTTTATTGAAGGTCAATGCGATCGTAACTGATGCTGTTGATATTGTCAGGAAGTGCTGGTGATGATTGAGGTGGTGACAGGGACGTCGATCAGCTGCTTGGAGTGAGAATAGTGGTCAGTCAGCAGGTTCTTGGGAGTCTGACTCTGAATTTTAAAAAATTGTGACATTGTTGACATCGATTTTGTGAAAGTTCTGATGACCCCAAGTTATTTAATATTTCAGGACATTTTGGATTACACATGTGAGTAATGAATAAGTCACAGAAAACTGCCATTGCATCTTGATAAAGCTGTTGTAGATTCCTAGGACTTCCTATAAATGTAGATGGTAGAATAACTGGTACACCAGAATAACCATCTTCATTCCTTGCTAAATGATCCATTAAGCCAGAATATTGAGCAGCTCTTGGTTGACTTTGATAGCTTTTAATGAAGTTAAAGAAGCAACCGTCAACTTTTACATATGCAATAGACTTTTCTATTTATTTTGAATTTTATTTAATGAAGATTTGGAAATTCACAAATATTTTTTAAGTCGAATTATTGATATAGATTTCAATTAAATAAAATATACTGTAAATCTTTAAATAAGGAATAAATATTTATTTAAACCATAATTATTGAAACAAAGTATTTTACTGCATAAAAAACGGTTATGGGGAGAAGGGTTAACTATGTTGAACCTTCACCTAAATAACGATTTAATGAAAACAATGTTTAAAATGTTCTTGTATCTGTTTTATAATTTTTGTTAAATAAAAAAAATCAATAAACTTTGATAGCACTAATGTAAGAATCATGCTGAAAGCCATTCTTAATATGGGGAGGGAGTTAACTATTCTGAAACTACACTTAACAATGTAAAAAAATAAGGGAAAATATATGTATGAACAATAAATATTTCTTCAGTTAAATAAAATATACTGTAAATCTTTTAATAAGGAATAAATATTTATTTAAACCATAATTGTTGAAACAAAGTATTTTACTGCATAAAAAAAACGGTTATGGGGAGAAGGGTTAACTATTTTGAACCTTCACCTAAATAGCGATTTAATGAAAAAAAAAAATTAATGGTCTTGTATCTTTTTTTAATTATTTGTTTTAGAATAAGGAAAAAAAAATCTTTGATACCGCTATTGTAAGAATCATGCTAAAAGCCATTCTTAATATGGGGAGGGGGGTTTAACTATTCTGAAACTTCACCTAACAATGTAATAAAAATAATGGAAAAATTCTTTAGTTAAATAAAATATACTGAAAATCTTTAAATAGGAAATAAATATTTCTTTAAATAAATTAAATCGTAAGTAATGAAACAAAGTGTTTTATTTCATATTAAAAAAAAATTGTTGTGTCCATTTTTTATAGTATTATGTCGGTGGGCATTAGAAGATGATGACTGCCTGTAAAAGAAGCAAAATAAAACGAACAAAGCATAAGTAGTAACTATGTAAACAACGTGAAGTTGTATAAATGTTACAAAATTACTCGATTCGGCATTAAATAACACGAAAAAGGATTGATATGCCGTAAAACAAAAGCAAAACAAAACAGAACAAGACGTAAAATATGTTTTGACTCTGTGTTACTCAGTGTATTTGCGAATGGTGACTTCACTGACTTTGGTGATTTATTTAATAAAGTTATTATTGACTTTTGTAAGATTTATTTCTAAACATATTTTTTGTTATATAAGGCTCACTCCAAAGTAAATAAAAATAAAAAGATAAAGTGGCACAGTAAAAAAACAAAACAAAACAAAAAACGAACTCGTGGCGTTAAATGTAAAAAATATATTTATTACTTTATTACTGAATAAAATAGAATAAGCGTTCAGTATTACAAAAGACATCGTTAAAAATGTAAGTAAAATACTATACTATTTAAACTGTGGAACGATACCTTCTATGCATAATTGTCTTTAAAATAATCCGGAACCAGAAATAGACCGTTCATATATATATATATATATAGTGCTCGGTAAAAATGGCACCGGTAGAAATGGCACCGGTAAAAATGGCACCGGTAAAATTGGCGCACCGGTAAAAATGGCACAAGTGAATAACTAGGTAAAAATGGCACCAAAAAGTGCTACTGAAGCTATGGGGTCCCAAATTCTAACCTCATTTTGGGTTTTGTAAAAGTTCCTATTTTCTTGCCGTCAACGAGGGCAGAGTTAGACACAAGGTCGATTTTTAATATCTAGCCCCCCCCCCAAAAGGGCCAGTTTTCATCGGAACAAAAGATTACAATTACCTCAGTTTAGAAGCATTGTTTATCTAAAGGTTCTTATTTAATTGCACCCCGCTAGGGCAAAGTTAGACACAAGGTTGGTTTTAAATCTGGGGAATATCCAGCTCCCCAAAAAGGGGTATTTTCGATCGGAACAAAAAATTACAATTACCTCAGTTTAGAAGCATTGTTTATATAAAGGTTCTTATTTAATTGCACCCCGCGAGAGCAAAGTTAGACACAATGTCGGTTTTTAATCTGGTGACTATCTAGCTTCCCAAAATGGGGTACTTAGGACTAATGAATCGCAACTTATCAAGGATAAAACACACTCGAGGATAAGGGTTAATGTGGATGTTTTCAATTACACTAAACAAAATGCATCTTTTCTGGACAAGTTGTAGTTGTACTTTTGGGTTCTTTTTTCATAATGAATCGCTAGTTATCAAGGATAAAACACAAACGGGGATAAGTTTTTTTTCCCTAAAACAAAACAAAATAAAAATGATCCAGAAAAGATGCACTTTGTTTCGTGTAATTAAAAGCTCCCTGGTTGACACTTATCCTCGACTGGCTTTTATCTTTGGTAAAAGAAAAAACTAATTTTGGTGCACTCTAAATTTATTTTATCATGGAATGTATTTTATCGGTGATAAGTTGAGCTTTGCCATTTTTTCTTATTTATCCAAAACTGCTATTATTGAATAAATATTGAACTCTGGAATGTTTCTGTTGAACTCGAGAATCTGCACAGAATTTCTGTCGGAGGTTGCATCGACTGATACGTTAACAAAGTGTAGTATCATTTCTGATGCTACACTACACCTATTATCTCCCCGTTCAATGAAGAATTAATAAATCCTTTCAGACTGAGACAATTTTAATTTTTGTTCTGATCCAGAGTTCCTCTTGTAGGAGAGCTGGATATTGCCCACATAAAAAAACGACCTTGTGTCTAACTTTGCCCTCTTGGGGAAGCAAGTAAATAGGAATACTCAAGATGAGAATAGTAGTCCAAAGCTGGAATGGGAACAGTAACACAAAATTCTCAAAGCTAAACTGTATCAATGTTGTTAATTACCAAAAATAGTTTTATTGCCTTATTAACAAATTCAACAGACACATAAACTAAAGTGAAAGATAACATGTGTTGTCGCGTATACGTGCGAAAAGGTTTTATGACCAATTCATCTCACAGTTTCATGCTCACAGTTGAGTATGAAACCGTTCTGGGGACATTTCTGGGGTTAATCAGTTACTGAGTATATTTCTGACATAAAATTATAAACTGATTCCAATATAAATAACAGCTTACTGACCAAATATGACAGAGTTCAGTTTGGACTCACTGAAGTTGCCAGCGCCACTATTTAAAGTGAACTACAAGAAGAAACAACATCAACCCCAAAAGAAACTAGGAAGAACTACCATAAATCTATCATGGAAAGTATAAGGACGAACAAAGGAAAAGAGAAAATTTGCTTCCAAGGGTATATGTATATTAAACAGGTTGCACGTTCAACTATTATCAGATGGAGATGTGTAAAAAGAACATCTTTTTGTAAAGGTACCTTGACCACAAGCTGTGAGATGACTAATCCTGTACCAGCTAATGACCACAACCACGCTCCTAGTTATGCAGAAATTGCATCCGCAAAATGCATTGACAAAATGAAGAGTAGAGCATCAGAAACAGAAGATAAACCTAGCCAGATTTATAGCAACAACCTGGATTACTTACCAGTCGATGCAAAAGCACTACTTCCAAGTGAGGATGTTATAAAAAGAACTTTATGTAACCAAAGAGAAAAACGGTATCCACAAATTCCAGACACAGTGGAAGATCTGCATCTTACTGGAGAGTGGACAACTACTTCTGCTCCTGAGCCCAAACCATTTTTGTTCTTTGACAGTGGTCCAAACACTGCCAACCGCATCATAGCATTTGGTTCTGATGAATCATTACAGTTACTTGCTTCTGCTGATACATAGCTGATGGATGGCAACTATACAATGGCGCCACGTGGATTTCTGCAGCTTTATGTAATACGAACTCCAATTGGGAACACTGCAGTTTCTACAGTTTTTGCTTGTCTGCAGAATAAGACCCAAGAAACATATGAAACACTGCTACAAGCAATTATAGATCGCTGTCATAATATTAATATTTTTCCTGATCCATCAACAATAATTGTAGACTTTGAACGGGCAACAATCCAAGCCATCAACAATGTATTAGGACCAGAAAAACGCACACAAGGATGTTTCTACCATTTGACTCAGAGTACTTGGAGAAAAATACAGGAACTTGGCCTCACCAAGCATTACAAACAGAGTGAAAACTTTTGTCAATTTTGTGGACAGATTGACTCATTGGCATTTGTGCCCGTGGAAGATGTTCCAGCGGGAATGCAATTGCTCAAGACAAAATGCCCTGATGAAGCAGTTCCTTTACTGCTGTATTTTGACCAAACCTATGTTTCTGGTACATATATTCCACGGGGAAGACAAAACAACCAGTCAGGACTTTCAGTAGTAAACCTTCGGCGTATCCCGCCCAAATTTCCACCAGAACTTTGGAATGTACATCAAGCAACAATTAATAATTGTTCGCGAACCAACAACTTGTGTGAAGGGTGGAATAATAAATTTTATCATCTTGTTGGTCATCGGCATCCATCTATCTGGAAACTGATAAAAATGATCCAAAAAGAAGAGGCTGTTGTGAGTACAGTAATAGCAAGAAACGCAATTGGTGAGCCACCAAAAAAGAAAACAAAGAAAATCTATGCTGATTTGCAACAAAGACTAAAAAAATTATGCAGGGATTACACAGAAGGCAGGAAAGATTTGAATCAGTTCTTATGTGGACTTGGTTGCAACATAAGATTTTAAATTATTGCTTTTTGTTTTGTTTTGTTTTTGTATTATTGTAAATTGAGCTTATTCTCCTCCCATCTCCTAAAAAATAAGAATGTACTTTCTTTTAGATGATAACTTATGAACTGCTTAAATAGAAAAGAAAAACGACTACTTTAGAATTTAGCATGGGGATCAGTTTTGTATATAAATTCCATGTAAAATTATTATCCATATTCTGACTAGATAGTATCTTGACAAAATGCAACCGTTTTGTTTTTTATCTTAACGAAATGAGATCAAATTGACAATTGGCCTTTTTTTTTTTTTTTTTTTGCTTGTACTTTGCGCTTTTCAGATTAATTTGTTATGTTTTATTTTCTTGGTGGATAATTTTTTTTTTTTTGGCCGTGTGTTTTTTTTTTTTTTTTTTGCCCGTTTTTTTTTTTGGCCCCCCTCCCAAAAAAAAACGGGCAAAAAAAAAAAAATAATAATAAAAAAATTAACTCGACTGTTTTTTATTCAAACGTAAATAAAATTCAATTTCGATTTGGCTCATTTCGTTTTCCGGTACGCGGTACGCTCGATCTGACTTTTTGATCACCCGTCTGGTCGGCTATATCAGAGAATTATCGTTAGTTATTTAGACGAGACATACACATTTAAATCATGATTTTCTCTAGTCCAGATGGGTGCAGTAAATAAACTTTTAACTCGAAATGACCCCTAATGTACTAATGTATAACGTAAGACACAGAAAAGAAACATTTATAATGCGTACACAGCTTTATTACCGACCGCTTTCAATGGATTTTACCAAAAAGTTTATTTCCGCACCAAGGGGAGAGGTCATTGAATATTTAGGCTGTGAGCTATAAGACTCAACGCACAAGGAGTACTTAATTTTAAAGTATAAAAATGTATCGAACTATAATTTTAAAGTTTTAATATTTCTTTTTAATGAGTGATTCATAATTGAAAAAAAAATATGCTAAAAACATTTATAGATTGTTTTTAGTATTTTTTTTTTTTTGTTTTTACATTAAGGTTGTATAAAATGTATCAAAATATAATTTTAATTCATCAATGTAGTAATTTAAAAAACATGAAATATTTATGAAGAAACTTCTTTATATTTGAGTTTCATAAAGGGGTCGATAACTCGTCTCCATTGCCGACATGTTGCAATGCAGGATTGCAGGAGTTCCATAAAAAAGAAACAACACTTTAGTGTATATAAATTACGAGGAACGAATAACATAATGTTGATTTCTGATTTCAATATCAGAAGCAAGCCGTCATCAAATGGACTGTTCCTCGCTATAATTGTTTATGCCTAAGTTATTTTGTTTGTATTTTTGAAAAATATATAAACTGCTTATTTTTATTTTATTTTTACTTTTAGCATATTTTGCGTTTGGTAGCATTTATTTGTTGTATATTTTACTTTTTCATTTTGTTGTCTATAGTAATAAATTTTCGATAATTCTTATTTTTAAGGCATTTATTAGTATGGACATCGAATCGAATATATGGTAAAGAAACAAATAAATAGAAGTAACTAATTAAAATAAAAGGAACTTGTTTGTAAATAAGGGAGATTTTTTAAATTTATTTCTGCCCAGTGTTCAACTTATAATAGGAGAGAATGAATTACCACACAGATGAAAAAAGTTATTTCTGACACCTGTGACGTAATAGCACTTTGGGAAATCTCAAAAACGAGATTCGCATTTAGGATCTATTTAAATTTGACAAACTTCTCATTATTTTCTGTAACACTGGTGACGTCGCAGTACATGACCTAACTTTTGGAAAACTCAAAACGAGGGTAAAATTTGAGACCAGATCGGTCGTCTAGCACCCTTTTTAATTCGACAAATTTCGCACGTTTTCCCATTTTAATATACTGTGAGATATTCATGCATGTTCTCGTTTTGTCATTTTTCTCATTAATCCATTACGTGCCATTTTTACCTATTTATTCACTTGTGCCATTTTTACCGATGCCATTTTTACCGGTGCCATTTTTACCAGTTCCATTTTTACCTAAATTCCGTCATCATCATCGCAAACATTAATTAATGAAACGCGTCATCATCATCGCAAACATTAATTAATGTGAATTATCTCCCTTTATTGTTCAATCTTTATTAGTTAAAAATCATTAAGCCCTTTTATTTCCCAAAACTTCCCGAACAAAAAAAAAATATATACATATATATATATATATATATATATATATATATATATATATATATATATATATATATATATATATATAGGTAATCGTGAAGAAAGAGAGAGCCTGTTTCCTCCGTTCGACTATAGGTGGCGTTACTGTCTGTCCACCCAGTTACGGAAGTACAAAATGTATATAATGCCACCCTTGAAATAAAAATAAATGTTTTTGTTATATTTTAATTTTATACATGTTTCTTTTTTTTTTTTTTGTGCAAACATATTTAAGTTTTATTTTTTTGCAAACATATTTAAGTTTTATTTTTCCAAACATTTACGTTTTGATGCTTGTTTATTTTTAAACATTTACGTTTTTTTTTTTTTGCAAGCATAAACTAAATGTTTTTGCTATATTTTTCTTTTAAACATATTTATGGGTACAACCGTTTTTCCGCGAGTATTTTTTACGCTCATGATAATAATAAAAAAAAATCAACGTTTTTTCTTTTATCTTTTTTATGGACCCCCCCTTTTTTTCTTACCTTTTCCGCAAGTATTTATATATATATATATATATATATATATATATATATATATATATATATATATATATATATATATATATATATATATATATTTGAAAAAGGATATTGTAAAACCTGAATCTTACTTGAAACTACTATTAAAAAATAGCGCGGTACCAATAAGTGCATAAGCAAACTTTTCAAAAAGAAAAATATTTAAAAAATATTTAGTTTATGCTTGCAAAAAAAAACCGTAAATGTTTTAAAATAAACAAGCAACAACACGTAAATGTTTGGAAAAATAAAACTTAAATATGCTTGCAAAAACAAACAACAAAAAAACGTAAATATGTTTGAAAAAACAAAAAACAAAGCTTAAAAATGTTTGCACCCCCCCCCCAAAAAAAAAACCAAACCATGTTTAAAATTAAAATATAACAAAAACATTTATTTTTATTTCAAGGGTGGCATTATATACATTTTGTGCTTCCGTAACTGGGTGGACAGACAGTAACGCCACCTATAGTCAAACGGAGGAAACAGGCTCTCTCTTTCTTCACGATTACCATATATATATATATATATATATATATAATTCACATTAATTAATGTTTGCGATGATGATGACGCGTTTCATTAATTGATGTTTGCGATGATGATGACGTGACACCGTACGGACAATTTATAGAAGATAATAGATACTAGATTACAATAAAGGGAAACAACTCTTTTAAATTTAAAAGCGAATTATCGATCTTTTAACTAAATGTAAATAAATATGATAAAATATTACGAATGGAATTCTTATATTGTAATGCAATAAGATTACGGAAAAATAATTAAATTACAATAAAGAAGTATAATAGATGTAATAATAAATTTAATTAAAATAGTAAAAAAAAATTGAATTTTTTTCAACTTTTAAAAACATTGGTGAAGCAAACGAACAAAAATTTGGAATGCATAAAAAATGCTATCATCGTTTGACGTTTCACAGACATCGCAAGCTAAGATTTTTTCCTCATAAATAAATATACGGCATATGCAAATATCTTTTTCCGTCACAAAATCGTGTGTAGTGTTAATAAATTTAATTGTAAATAGAGATATGTGTGTCTGTGCGTGTGTTTTGCGCATGTGAATTTTACTGTTTTTTTTTTGTTTGTTTTTTTTTAATTCCGCCATTAATTAATTGGTTTAAGCATAATTAACAAACATTCTTGAATAAAATCTTATGGCCAGGAGTTTTGCATTCGTTTTAAAATAATTCCATGTAGAAATAAATGATATTTAAAATTTCCCCAGCTACTACAATAAGTTGCTATCTTGGCCTTTTGGTCAAGATCAAAGTGTAGTAGTTGTTCTTCAGATTGCTGAATGCTGCACTTCATTTTCTTGTTCTCTTTCGGTGGAGGAGAAATCCTTCACGACTGAGACAATTTTTATTTTTGTACCTTTTCTCCACGTTAAAAAACGACCCTGGTGTCTAACTCTGTCCCGTGGGGAGGCATAGTAAATAGGTACAATAAGTTGCTATTTATTTACAGCTACAATATTTTGACATCATGTTTTAGCATTTAAATAAAATTTATCAATACTAGTGAAAGTTGGAAAAATTTGAGAAACCCAGGATTACAGAAATGAATTTAATATTCACTGCATTATCAGTCAAGGATGGAGCTGGAACAGGTGCACAAGGATCACTACCTGGAATTGTGAAAGGCGAACACTAAAATCGAAGTGTCAGTTATAAAGGCTATGTCTGAAGCCTTAAGAAGGAAACTGCTATTTACTTTTATTGAAACGCAAAGTGAAGAAAAAAAAAAAAGCTAAATTCATTGAATTGTCTAAAAATTTACGCATTTGATTTTCTCAAAACACAATTCCAAGATCTCTGCACATCAAATGGTTTTAAAGAGTTTAAAAGCAAATATTTATTCAAGAGAGATGCAGCCAATTTACAACTTTTGCATTTTAAATAAGTTACTTGAATATGGCAGATTTGTTTTTAAATTTTATTCGAGCTACACCAACAGGAGATTGTGCCCTTCACCTTAAATCAGCAGCAGAAAAGAAGTATTTTGCATTTGACCATTTGAACTACACTAGATATCTTCCTGTTCATATCTATGAGATGATTGCTGTTCCTTCAACACATCCTTTAATAGCACAGCATCTTGCTGCTGGGGATTTTGTAGTTCAGCAAACCCAGTACAATTCAACAAAACATAAATAGAGACTGCAAGTCCAGAAGTGGGCAGATTGGATTTTCAAATAATCCCAATGCTGTTCTTCGTTATATTTTATCTTTCAATTAACATGCTTAAATCTCTAAAAACTGTACTGAAATGTTTTGAAAAGACGAACACTGCCATAATAAAAAATATATGACTTGTTCTCGACACCAAAAGGATGAAGCAGATATTCAGAGTGTCATGCAGACAATTGAGCCTATGCAAAATCCGTTTGCATATGAAAAAGAATTAAATAACATTTCATCAGGCCAAGTAGCAGCATCTGAAATTAAAGATAACATTTTGACAGCACATGAACAAGGCTGTAATATTTCTAATGAGTTTGTTCAACAACGACTAATTTTGAACAATGGGGAGTTGAATGCACCAATAAAATCAATGAAGATAAAAGCTTTTAGCCATCTTCAGAAAAAAAAAACTTTCACAACAAAAGAGCAAGAAGGAAACAGTGGGGGGGGGGCTCTCGATGCCATACTAGTGGGTAATTGTTACGGCTTTACCTTTTCATGTGCTACAAAAAAAAAAAAAATTCCTGTCTTTTTCTCTCTTACTTTCCCTCTCTGTACTGCTCTAACCAAGTATGCCGACCTGTTCCACAAATCCCAAAACCTCAACATGAAACATCTCCAGAAAAAAAACTCAAATAAACCTAGAACCCCATCTTCCAACGTAGACCCCTATTACCATGTCTCCTTCTCCAACATCAGGGGTCTACGTTCCAACCTGCCAGAGGTTGAAACCCAATTACAGAAGACGACACCGGACATATTCTTTCTTAGCGAAACTGGAATAGGGCCAACCACTTCCCTAGATGAGTTCATAATTAACGGATACTCTAACTTAACATCTAAATCTGACCCTCAAGATCGCCATGGGCATGGAATATGTGCCTACATTAAAGATGGCTTCTCATGTGGCAGAGATATCTCTAGAGAAGATCCTAATTTACCTTATATGTGCTTCCGTGTTGCACTTACTTACACCACTGCATTTATATTTGCCCCCTAGAGGCCCCACAACAGCGGAGTTACTATCTTTAAGAGTATATCTGAGAAAATAAACCACATCCTGTCTGCACACCCCTCAGCTAACATCCACATCTGTGGTGACTTCAACATCCATAACATGGAATGGCTGACCCACTCGAATAAGACGGACGATGAGGGGAAGTTCTGTCATGATTTTGCCATTGCTTATGACCTCACTCAGATTGTTTGTGAGCCCACCCGTGTACCCGATACTACAGGTCAATATGCAAGCCTCCTAGACCTTTTTTTCTCAACTTCCCCTGAGCTATGTTCATGTTCCGTTCTTTCTCCTCTAGGATCCTCCAACCACTCCATCGTATCAGTTAAGATAAAAATGAAATGTAATAAGTCCCCAGACGTACTCCTCCACCGTACTGTATATCGATACTCCATGGCTGACTGGGATAGCTTCCGTACATTTATATCTGATCTACCTCTTCATTCCATGTTTAAAAAGGAAGTGTCCTCTATAGTATCAGATCTGACCGAATGATTAATTGTAGGCATAGACCGATTCATACCATCTAAAAAATTCCAACAAAAACCTACCAGCCAGCCATGGTTCTCCCCAGAATATGCTGCTGCCATCGCGCACAGAAATCACTTTTTCCATAGCTACCAATGTAATAGATGCTCTGAGACTAAAGCTGCTTTCAGGAACGCCAGCAACCACTGTAAAAGAGTAATAAAAAATGCAAGAGAGCTATATGCCCAGTCTGTTAAATCCAAAGTAGCTGATCAGCAGCTTAGTTCCTACCAGTTTTGGCAAATGGCAAATAGGATCCGGAACAGAAGTGTGCGTTCTATTCCATTATCAACGGACCTGAGGTCATCTCCTCAGCTTCAGACAAGGCCAAACTATTTGCCAAGAACTTTGCAGCTAATTCTACCCTATGCGACGAAGGTCATCAACTCCCCATATTTCCTCCTATTACACAGAACACGCTAGGTAAAATACAAGTATCTGTGCATGAGGTCACCAAGCTAATCAAAAACCTTGATTCCAGTAAAGCTACTGGCCCGGACGGCATCCCAATTATAGTGTTAAAAAAGCTTCAACCAGAACTTGCTCCCATACTTACGAAACTGTTTAAATGTTGCCTTAAGGAGTAGTGCTTTCTAACACCCTGGAAAACCTCATCAGTATGCCCTGTATTTAAGAACTCAGTTGATAAGTCATCTCCCTCTCAGTACAGACTAATAAGTCCTGTGTGTGATGAATAAGTTGCTGGAATCCATATTAAATAGAGAAATAGTAAACCACCTCAGCAGAAATAACCTTCTTAGGGACACGCAATATGGTTTCCGTTCTGCAAGATCTACCACAGATGTGCTAACGGTTATATCACAAGGCTTCCTTTCCAGGGCAATTGCTCTTGACATATCAAAGGCCTTCGACAAGGTATGGCATAAAGGTCTACTTCACAAGATCTCCAGCTACGGTATAACTGGAAATATTCTCTTTATCATTAAATCATTTCTCTCTGATAGGCTCGTAAGAGTAGTGGTTGATGGACAAAAATCAGAGGCCTGCAGTATTAATGCTGGAGTCTCTCAAGGGTCCATCCTGGGCCCAACTCTCTTCCTGATCTACATCAATGATCTCCCTAAACACATACTTAAATCATTCGTTGACATCTATGCTGATGACACGACCATCTACAGCAACACATCAAAGGCTGTAAATGACAAAGTTCTCTGATTCTCTCTCCTCTGCTCTCGAACGAGTGATTCAGTGGGGGAAGAAGTGGCTGGTTACCTTTAATGCATCTAAAACCAAACTCCTATCTTTACATCATCAATGCTCTGATCCTCATCTGGTATCAATTGAAATGGATGGCTCTCGTCTAGGAGAAGCCCCATGTTTTGACAAGCTTCTGGGCTCGACCTTCACTCCTGATCTGAAATGGAACACGTACATCAAGTCTGTTGCCACGGTCGCTGGAAAGATGGTGGGATCCTTCTACCGCTCAGGAGATATCTCACTACTGCTGAAATTCTCTATCTATATAAAAGCCAAGTACGTCCAAGGATGGTGTACTGCTGCCATATATGGGCAGGAGCTGCTAAAAACAGCCTATCCTGCCTTGACAGAGTATAAAATAGACTTTGTGGCTTAGTGGGAGGATGCCCTTTTCTTTTCCCTGCAACCTCTCTCCCACAGAAGAGACGTTGCAAGCCTGTCTTTGTTTTATCGTTATTTCCATGGCAGGTGCTCGTCTGAACTCCACTCTCTGGTCCCCCCTCACCAATCTTTTACAAAAAACACCCGTCTAGCTTAATCCACTGTCCAAAACTTTCCCCACTCTTTATCTATGCCTAAATCAAAATGTAGATTCCATGAACAAAGCTTCTTTCTTAGAACTGCATGCCTGTGGAACTCCGTTCCATCTGCCTGCTTCCCTCCTGACTACAACTTGGATGTCTTCAAGTCCAACATAAACAAATTCCTGACAAACCGCCCCCTTAAGTAGACACTGTAAAATATCCACACTAACGTACTGTACTTACAATAACCCTTATCCATGAGTGGCTTTCGGGCCTTGATAAGTGGTGACCACCTTGTAAAAAAAAAAAAAAAAAAAAAAAAAGACTAGGCTTCTCATAGTAGCAAGAATCCGAAAAGTTGACCTGGGAGAAGTTTTTTCACATTGTTTATCAGAGTTCCCAACCAGTCTAAGTAACATTGATGGTTCTTTGCAGCGTACCAGCAAAGCTGTTTTATTTCATTATTTTCTTGTAAAGTTTCTTGACATGAAAATTAATATTTAAAAAAAAAATGCAGCACTGATTTTAGATGGACTGGCAGTGATACAACATCTTGCAGACCCTGTTCCATCAAGATTTGGTGAGCTACGCATTTATATCTTTAGATATGTAATTAAGATTCGACTTTGTCTGTGATAAGTACAATCCATGTAAAGACTGAAAGAAGACATCGTTTGATTACCCTCAGCCCTCTGTTACGTGCTCTGAATGAAAACCAAAACATACCGGTACAATTTCAAAAATTCCTCATGTTTGGTGACTATAAAGACTCTCTAATTTTATTCATGTTGGAAGAAATTGCCAGCAGAAGAATTTCATGAAAAAAGTGTGATTGCTTCATTTAGCCAAGAATGTTTCATGCGGTGTCCTCACGGTGACACAAATAAAGCAATCACAAAAAAACTTTCCCAGAATTAACAACTGACCATGAAGAAGCAGATACCCTTCTTTTGCTTCATGAGTGGCTTCCGGGCCTTCATAAGTGGTGATCACTGTGTAAAAAAAAAAAAAAAAACATCAACTGATTTCTCTTCCATTATAATTAAGACTTCAGATATGGATGTTTTTCTTTTTGCCTTGCTCACCAAAATGATTTAAACTCTGATTTATATATGGCAACAAATACCAGGCGATCGTCTTGTTTGATTTCTATTAAATCAGTAGCAAAAATATGCGGACCTGTTATTTCAAGTGCTTTACTTTCTTTGCATGCATTCACTGGCTGTTAGTAGTTTTAAGGGAAAATAAAACCATTTTAATTGGTGAAAGAAACAGGAATTTCTTCAAACTTTCACACTGTTAGGCTGTAATTGACATTTGACTGAGAATTTGTTTCAGCGACTAGAAAAATTTGTGTTCTCTGTTTGGACAGAGAAATGTTTCCTCTGTAAATACTGTCCATTTTAATATTTTTCACATGACTAGAAAATTTGATAATACTTGATCACCTTGTTAAAATAATTTACGATTACACGCAGAAAGAGCAAATCTACTGCTATTTGGCGACTATGCCTTCACATTAATTTTAATGTTCCTTCCCCAACAAACTATGGCTGGAAATGTGAAGATATAACACTAGTTGTTCATTGGAGCAGCCTTCCAAAGACTCCATCAACATTAATAAACTTAGTAAAGTGTAACTGTAAGAAGAACAGCTGTGACTTCAGGCGTTGTTCTTGTTCGTCAAACACTGCCTTGCCAGTGTGTAGATCGTTTTAATGTAGTTTTAAAAAATAATGAAATGCAGCAGTTCAATGAGATAGAAGATTCTGACTTCTCAGACGGCAAATGATAAGATGAGCTTTCAGGATTAGAGAACAATTAATTATTTTTCAATTTATTTTTTAACTGTATTACTTCATAACAATTTTTTCAACATAACTGAAAAAACCTCTCTTATTACCATATTCGTTTATATATATAGTCAAAGTTAGTTTAAGGATTAAGGTTTGTATATCAGTCAATGTGCATGTGTGCCAAAATTACATAAAAAAGTAAATGGCCATCTAAAATGAAAAAAGGTCATTCAATCACCAGAAATATTTGAAAACATTTTTTTCATCGATGATTTTTTAAAGGCACAAGATTTGGAAATATATATAAATGCTTTTCATGTTTTTTTTTATCAATTTAATGTAAATTGCAGTGTTTTATGGGAATATTTGAAGTTTGAGAAACTAATGCGACTATAGAAAGTAATGTTTTCGTTGATATGGCTTTACATAAGTTATTTTATTTGCTAAAAATTCCTAATTTAATAAATAAACACATCATATGGAGAATAGACATATTAACTTCTTGTTGATACACTTAAATGTGTTAAAAAAACATATTTAAATTTCACTTTACATAAAGTGAACCATGAAAATGGACTTTTTCCATAAATGACCCACCCTGTATTATCTCTCTTTTTCTGAAGCAGTGTGCACATTTAGCCTAGAGATCTATTCAGATTTGAAGTCAGCACAAAAAATATTCCTAGAAACACTTGAAATTTTCTCATATGAATAAAATGTCCACCAACTCAAACACTAAGTCCTTTTTTAGCCTCTGACCCATAACCTAAATTATTTTCAATGTTTTTATGTACATTTGAAAAAAATGATGACTCATGTCGTCGGATGTGACGTCATCTCTCTTTGATAGCGATGTTTATATACTTTAAATAAGAGGCTCGTTGTGGATAAGTTAACTGTATAGTACAGTTATAAAAATGATACCAAGTTATCGAGTTTAAAATAGTAAAATAACAAAGTATCACGAAAAACGATAAGGAAGACAAAAATTATGCTTGAAAATATTTATCGATAAGACGAACCAAAAACGAGTCGCTATGTTTATGAAACAAAACAATAGATTTTACAATGAACTGATACACCGGAAATGACGCCATTTTTCTAAAACTTCGACGGCCATTTTCTTTTTATTATTAGTTACAACATGATATCCTAACTCTGTTTAGGGGAGGGGGCGAAAGATGAGATCGCTTGAATTCTAAGAACAGATACTACAATTTAATCTTAGCCAAAAGACCAAGTAACCGTATTATATAGCGTAATTTCCTCCCAAACATCTTCTATTAAAAAAGATGCATATAATATATTTATGATGAACTACATTGACATAAGATGTCATATTCCAATAATTACATGGATGAATTGCTGATTCCAAAAATCAGGTTAATGGATCAAGTGTACGCTAGGGGCTTATTTGTAACAATCCCAAAATCACGTAAATAAATCAAGTAATGCTGAGTTCATATTTTCGTTTGTAATGTCTTCATGGCAGTAATTGCAAAAACTCTTCTTAAGGTGGGAATTAAAGTCACTAAGATGCTGAGACATATACTACACTTTGAAATTCATATTGAAGTAATGGTTGCCTAATCCCTAACCGTGTTAATGTTTTTATGTATTGTCACGGTCCAAAACTCGGGGCAGGCTGGGGGAAGATAACTGAGACCCAACAGTGGACGTAAGTCAAGCAGTGGATGTAAGTCCATGGCAGAAGGAAGCCAAATGACAGCGATGCTACTGAGGTCAAGTTATTTTTAGCATCAATGTGAGGTCATGCCAAGGTCATAGGGAACACGAGCAGCAGCCAAGAAGCGGGAAGGGGGAAAAGAAAAAAAGAGGGACAGTTTGGGTTCGCGATTTCACAAGAGAAGGCGTTTTTTTTTCTTGGCTCATAGAATCAGAGGCAGTGAAGCGAATGATACGTTATAAAGGAAAATAAGTTATATGGTGGAATCTGAGTTAGCCATGAAGAGCAACGAATGTTTCTCCATTTTTTTTTTACTAGGCTCCGAAAAGAAAAAGAATGGAAAAGACAATGAAATTTAAAAAAAGAAAAAGAAAAAAAAGAAAACGTTATATGCGGTAACATATTACCCCGAATGGAAATAGCGAGGATCTTCAATTTATACTCGCATGAGAAACAGGTTTGTGAATTTCTCCTCCTCTATCCCCCACCAAAAAGACTTTGTTGTTGCAATCAGACAGATACTCGACCGGAGTTTACCATATGGATGCACCATTAAACGAACTCCTTACCCATCTAGGACCTAATACCCCCTCACCTTTTCCTCTGGAATTAATGGTGACCCCTCTTTCTTCTCCATCATCAATAAACTCCTTTTTTTGCCACTTTCAATCCTGGGTTATCTTTTTTGTTTGTTTCTTTGTTTTTATACATAATAAAAATGATAAATAAAACCCATCTATGAAAAGAATACATAAACTATATTTCTGCTTCCAACCTCCTCATTATTTCATATGGAATTTTTGTGTCTCCTCTTTGCATGCTTCGCTTCTCACTGTTTTGGTTAGGACTTGAGAAAATTTGATAGATGATTAAATTTGCTTACACTCGACTGGATTCAGGCAACCAGTCGAGTAGCCATCCTTGGTGGTAAATTCCCATACCCTTCCTTAAGCTGGGTGCATGCATTAACCTTACTACTGTGCATTTCAATCCGGACTAAGGATGCAAAAGTATTAATTTCGAAAACCTACTGAGTCATCTTACATTTATCTAAAATCATAATGTTAGTTATTACGTGAAGGGGATATGGAGTCATGTTTGGTTTTAACAGTTAATGATAGGGGAGAGTAGGAGAAATATAAAGTCAGTCCCGGAAATGTTTGAACCAGTTAATGATCTAAAAATTACTTTATTATATGACTATCTTAAAAATTAAGGGGGGGGGGCAGTAGTCAGTCCCAGAAATGGCTGAAACAGTTTACAATCTCAAAATTACATTATTTCATGTATATTTTTACCAATGAGACACATATACTAGCAGATTACCCAGCGTTGCCTGTAATTGAATGAGACAGGTGAAAACATATACCAGGAAGATACCTGGCATCACTCGGGATTGAATGAGATGATAAAAATATATACTAGCTGAATACCCGGCATCGCCCAGGATTGAATGAGGCAAGGTGCAAATATATACTAGCAAAATACCTGGCATTGCCTAGGATTGAATGAGATTGGTGGAAATATATACTAGCAGAATACCCGGTGTAGCCTGGGATTAAATGAGATTTGTGGAAATGTATACTAGCAGAATACCCGGCATCGCCCCAGGATTGGATGAGATAGGTAGAAATATATGCTAGCAGATTACCCAGCATCACCCGGGATGGAATGAGATAAGTAGAAATATATACTAGCAGAATACTTGGCGTTGCCCATGATTGAATGAGATAGGTCATAATATATACTAGCAGAATACCCAGCATCGATTGGGATTGAATGAGATAGGTGGAAATATATACTAGCAGAACACCTGGCATCGCCTGGAATAGAATGACATAGATGCAAGTATATACTCACAGAATACCCAGCGTTTCCCAGGGTTGAATGAGTCAGGTGCAAATACATACTTGCCGAATTCCCGGCGTTGGCTGCGATTTAATGAGATAGGTGCAAATACATACTAGTAGAATGCCAAGAGTCGTTTGGAGATGAATGGGATAGGTGGATATATATACTAGCAGAATACCCGGCATCGCCTGGGATGGAATGAGATTGGTGCAAATATATACTAATAGAATACCTGGCGTCGCCTGGGATAAAATGAGATAAATTAAAATATATACTAGCAGAATACCCAGTGTCCCTGGGATTGAATGAGGTAGGTCATAATATATACTAGCAGAACACTCGGCGTCGCCCAGGATTGAATGAGATAGGTACAAACATATACTAGCAGAACAACCAGTGTCGCCAGGGATTGAATGAGGTTGGTGGAAATATATACTAGCAGAATATCTGGCATCGATTGGAATTTAATGAGATAGGTACAAATATATAATAGCAGAATACCTGGCATAGCCTTGGATTGAATAAGATCGATGGAAATATACACCTGCTGAATTCCCGGCATCACCCAGGATTGAATGAGATGGGTAGAAATATATACTAGCAGAATACCCGGCGTCGCCCGGGATTGATTGAGATGGGTTGAAGTATATACTAGCAGAATACCTGGCATTGTCCAATATTGAATGAGATAGGTGGAAAAATGTACTAGCAGAATACCAGGCGTCAATTGGGATTTGATGAGATAGGTTGAAATATATACTAGCCGAAGACTTGATGTCATCCAGGATTGAATGAGTTAGCTGTAAATATATACTAGCAGAATACCCGGCGTCACTCTGGATTAAACGAGGGTGGTAGAATATAAAGTTTAGCTTAAACAATTTTCAATCTACTTTATCTCCTGTATATTTTTAATAGTGTTTTTGCATTTTGGGGGGATATGGCTGAAACAGTTTGCAATCTCAAAATTACTTTAATTCATATATATTGTTGGTTTTCTATAAAAGCTGACTAGCCCAGTTTCTATAGGGTGATCAATGTTTTCTGAATTTTCAATGTAATCATCCCGGAATGACACAACAGTTCTAGTGGTGGGTAGAAAGAAGAATGATTATGTTACTTTTAAATGTGCTCTTGAGTTCTGTAGAGATTATCAAACCTTCTCTTCTGGAAGGAGTAATGTACGTTTTGGGATCACTACGCAATCTCCCACAATGTCATATTCAAAAAATATAGAATACATGGTATTCTCTTACTGTTATGTTGTCAGTGGTGAGAGGGAAGAACTACATTAATATTGAAAATTGTGGTGAAGTAAACATTGCCTAATCATATTCCGTGCATTTATGTAATTATTTGGAAAACTTGCCGAGTTATGGTCACAAAATGATATCATTTCACTTAAAATGATGGTGTCGGTAGTCGGGAGGGAAAGAAACCAGTAATTTGGAATTTTGTAGTGAAGCAAGGGTTGCCTAATCACTAAGCTTCTCAACATATTTGTATATTTGTTTGTAAAACCTGGTCAATGTGCTCTTTTATGCTAACTGAAGACACTTCAACATTTTCTTAAAAAAAAAACTAGCCTGGGTATCCAGCGTTGCCCGGGTGTTTGGAGGTGTGTGTTGAGCAAAAATAAAAAAGTGGTAGTAAATAGGCAGGCTTGAACCCGTACTGCGAAGGACGAGAAGAACGTGACCCCCCCCCCCAAAAAAAAACGTGATGTCTTTGCCGTTGCCTTCATCGCCAAACCGGAAGTGGTGAAGGTTTAAATTAAGGCTAATCAATCGAAAAGAGGGATGACCTTCAAAAACATCGGTGAAAAAAATGACCCCTCCCTGTAGAAAAGTGGCCAGTTAAAGGTGAAGAAATTAATGTTTTTAGCCAATTTTTCGATATTTGTCTTCCGAAGGATCGTGTTTTAAAATGATATCAATCTTGTGAAAATCTGTTGCCTCTGTCAAAAGTTTAAGGCATACATACATACATACATACATACATATATTTAAACAGACAGGTGAGATTTATATTATAAATGACTTTTATAGGTTTTCATGGTGCTGGAAAGGAATATTGCAGGGAAAATTAACGCAGACAAATAGTTTTCGAGATATAAATACCTGTATTATGCAATGTAATTTCTATCAGTTTATAATTTCTAGCAGTTTGAAAGTTATGTTTGTAATGGATGAGATTAACATGAAAAAAAAAAGTATAAATTGTGGAATTTAGAGGGGCGGGGGTCAATTTCGGTAATGTCCCAAATTAGCGTCGCAAACAATTTTTCAATTTTACGAAGGGCAGATAACTCGTTGTTTCAATCAAATGTCGCCATCGTTGTTGTTTCAAAGAAATGATTCAGTGAGCATGTGCAGGCGAACTGTGAAGTTAAGTCTATGAAATGCAAACGTTTATTCAACGTCATTTCAAATCTAATTCCACCAAAAAAATAATTTTTAAGAATTAAAATTCAAGAAAATTCGATCAATGTGTTCCTGTTTATTCCGGAAGCCATTCTTAACATGAGGAGATATATTGAAAATATTCGGAATAAATACCCACAACCTCCTCATGTTAAGAATGGCTTTCAGAATAAACACCCCTAACCTCCCCATGTTAAGAACGGCTTTCGGAATAAACACCCTAACCTCCCCATTTTAAGAACAGCTTTCGGAATAAACACCCCCAACCTCCCCATGTTAAGAACGGCTTTCGGAATAAACACCCTAACCTCCCCATGTTAAGAACGGCTTACGGAATAAACACCCCAATCTCCCCATGTTAAAAACGGCTTTTGGAATAAACACCCCAAAGCTCCTGATGTTAAGAACGACTGTTGGAATTGCACTGAAAAAAAAATATGAGGGTTTGCCGCTTTCATATGTTGGCTGTTCAAACATGGCTGCTAATGGTTTAAAATTTAAAACTGCAAGAAATTCTGCAGAAATAAGCAAGCTTTTTATTGGACGGTTTCTCTGCCCACGGATTCCTTTTAACCAATCAAATTGCATATTATATTGACATATTATAAATAACTGCCGAGAATGTTCTTGGTGCCAATATTCCCTTTTTCAGATCAGAATCCAAAAAGACGCAGAGTTAGACTGACATTGATTTCTCAGTCAAATCGAGGCAGCGAAAAATACTTTGTTGCTTTGAGACATTTTAATGCCTAAACGTGGAGCGGAACATTATCGTTGCAATTACCAATGCCCTTAAGTATGACGAATTATATTTGCACACTTGTGCTACAATTTGATGTCTGTCAAGACGAAATTAAGGTCTATGGTTTGACCTGCTTGTCTGCCATTAAACTGACTCAAAGGACACCTCGTGGATGCCCAGTTAGCAGTATCCATCTTGGAAGTCACCTCAACACTCCAACCTGTGTATTCTTCATCAGCAGGAAGTCTACCCAGCCTTTATCGAAGATGAACTATTATTCCCTTCGGGAACGTTACCAGTCCATAGTGGCAGATAGCTGAAGAAGACGCATCTTTTGCAACATGGAGCTTTTTTACTTTAATAAAATTTATGTTGAAGTCTTAAGGTGAGCTTGTTGTAATTTCTGTTTGGTTTTCTTCCATTCTGCCGAGGGCAAAAACCTTGTGGGAGAAATCTCACAAAACAGATATTTATATCTCGAAAACTATTTGTCTGTGCTAATTTTCTCTGCAATATTGCTTTTCAGGATACCCGGAAACCTCTAAAATTTGTTGATTTATCGATAAATGTTGAGGCGTCTTCAGTTGGTGTAACGGAGCACATGTAAGAAGACTATCTAACCGTTTTTTGCTCCTTGAACAGTGGCAAAACAAGACAGTCACAACAAAAGCCTACCTTTAAATTTCAATACAAATGTTATTGATCTTCGGTTGCAGAAAAGGAATGCCCACTTTTTGCCTCTGTAAACAGAGCTGGTATGACAGCACATGGCCTTCCTTTCGACAAGCCACCAACCCCATAGTTGTGTGCCATGGATTACGACCTCAATCTTTTCATCGTTCTCGTTGGCCGTGTCATCATCTTTTGGTTCACACTGGCGGCTGACAATGAAACGCACGTGGGTCACAAAGTGGAACAAAGAAAGGAAAAACTCAACGCCAATGTTTCACATATATTTGACGGTTGGACTTGTGAGTGTGTGTATTTTCTATTGATGTCACATTCGTCTATTAGTCGCAATTCATCTCTATCTCTGTTTTGTAGTCAGCTTTAAAAACTGTCCAACCATTGCTGGCAGCTCAATGTCAACTAATTGTCTTCTCTGCATCCGTATCTGAAGTTGCCCTCACCCTCGGCCACCCGTAAGCTGCCCTTCCCTTGTAATCTGTTCTGTAGGCTTCTATTGTCATTGTCAAATCTAAAAGGCTCGATCTAAAAATACCTACAGATTCATTGTTTCCTACTTCCTATTTCATCGTACATTTGTATGACATTTCCTATCTATTGTTCCCCCCTCAGCACTTAGTGACTCATGAGTCACTTTCAGAGTATCACACTGGTATCAACCTTAAAAGGTATTAGCGTTTATATCTTCAACAGGAAATGGAAGCAAGTTCATTCTGTCTTCAAAGATAAGAGTTTGCAACTGAAGAATGGGGTCGATAAGATACCTTCTGATGTAAAGAATCCAATATTCACACTGAGAGTATATTGCAGAAGTCCATGAAAATGTTAGTTCAGTAATCCATACAAATAAAGGTCTCTAACGGAATCAATGAAGATGTGCCTATATTAGGCATGAAATAAATTGTTTCAAAGTGTCTAGCAGACTTATGGTTAATGTGCCTAATTATTTAGGCATTTATTTTACAAGGTAGTCACCTCTTATCAAAGCCCGGAAACCACTCAGGGATAAGGGTTATTGCGTGTACAATAACCAATGGGATAGTAATCGTTAGTATTGGAGATTTGATAAAGTGTCTTACTTTTAGGAGGCGGTTTGTCAGGAATTTGTTTATGTTGGACTTGAAGACATCCAGGTTGTAGTCAGGTGGGAAACAGGCAAACGGAACAGAGTTCCACAGGCGTGCACTTCTAAGAAAGTAGTTTTGTTCATGGAATATACGTATTTGATTTGGCACAGCAAAAGAGTGGGGAAAATTTTTAACAGTGCTTTCAGCTAGACGGGTGTTTATCGTGAAAGATTGGCGAGGGGGAGGAGGGGAACCAGAGATTGGAGCTCAAACGAGCACTTGCCATGGAAATAATGATAAAACAAAGACAGGCTCGCAACGTCTCTCCTTTGGGAGAGAAGTTGCAGGGAAGAGAAAAGGGCATCCCTCCACTAAGCCACGAAGTCTATTTTATACTCTGTCAAGGCAGGATAGGCTGTTTTTAGCAGCTCCTGCCCAGATGTGGCAGCAGTACTCCATCCTTGGACGTACTTGGCTTTTATATAGATAGAGAATTGCATCAGTAGTGAGATATCTTCTGGAGCGGTAGAAGGATCCTACTATTTTTCCAGCGACCTTGGCAACAGACTTGATGTACGTGTTCCATTTCAGGTCAGGAGTAAAGGTCAAGCCCAGAAGCTTATCAAAACATGGAGCTTCCCCTAGAGGAGAGCCATCCATTTCAATTGATGCCAGATGAAGATCAGAGCGTTGATGACATAAAGATAGGAGCTTGGTTTTAGATGCATTAAAAGTAACCAGTCACCTCTTCCCCACTGTACCACGTGCTCAAGATCAGAGGAGGGAGAATCAGAGAGAACTTTGTCATTTACGGCCTTAGATGTGTTGCCATAGATGGTTGTGTCATCAGCATAGATGTCAAGGAAGGATTTAAGTATGTGTTTTGGGAGATCATTGATGTAGATCAGAAAGAGAGTTGGGCCCAGGATGGACACCTGAGGGACTCCAGCATTAATACTGTGGGCCTCTGATTTCTGCCCATCAACCACTACTCTTATGAGCCTATCAGAGAGAAATGATTTAATGATTCAGAAAACATTTCCAGTTTTACCGTAGCTGGAAATCTTGTGAAGTAGGCCCTTATGCCATACCTTATCGAAGGCCTTTGATATATCGAGATCAATTGCCCTAGAAAGGAAGCCTTTGTCGAGAGATTCACTAATCCTATGAGATATAACCGTTAGCACATCTGTGGTAGATCTGGCAGAATGGAAACCATATTGCATGTCACTAAGAAGATTATTTCTGCTGAGGTGGTTGACTACTTCTGTATTTAATATGGATTCCAGCAACTTACTCATGACACAAAGAAGACTTATTGGTCTGTACTGAGAGGGAGACGACTTATCACCTGAATTCTTAAATACAGGGCATACTGATGAGGTTTTCCAGGGTGTTGGGAAGCACTTCTTAAGGCAATGCTTAAACAGTTTTGTAAGTTCTGGTTGAAGTCTTTTCAGCACTATAATTGGAATGCCATCAGGGCCAGTTGCTTTACTGGAATCAAGATTCTTGATTAGCTTGGCGACCTCACGCACAGATATTTGTATGTTGCATGGCGTGTTGTATGTTATAGGAGAAAATACGGGGAGTTGATGGCCTTCGTCGCATAGGGTAGAATTAGCTGCAAAGTTCTTGGCAAATAGTTTGGCCTTGTCTGATGCTGACGAGATGACCTCAGGTCCATTGATGATGGTTGGGATAGAACGCATGCTTCTGTTCAGGATCCTGTTTGCTAGTTGCTGAAACTGGTGGGAACCAAGCCACTGCTCAGCTACTTTGGATTTAACAGACTGAGCATATAGCTCTCTTGCATTTTTTATTACTCTTTACTGTCACTATTCATATTTGGCCAGTACAAGCATTCTCTTGCTCTTCTGCAGTATCCTTCGACCCCTAGGTATGTGGAATGCAATTTTTCTTTTAACACTGCTCGCTGTGTTGTTGGTACTACTATTCGGTTTCCTCTGAATATTAATCCATCTTGTACCGTCATTTCATTCGGCATGCTGAAATATGGTCAAGATGTGCTTTGTCTTCTGGCCATCCTTCCACAATTACTTGCTGTAACATCTGCATACATCTGTCTTCTTTTGTGGCTGAGCACAATTCGAGCAACCTTCCCTCTGTCACTGGAATATATTCTGTTTCCTGGACATCATCATCATCATCAATACATTCATTGCTCACTCCATGAATGTATACCCTTAATAATGTGTTTGCTAGGAACATCTTCTTACCAGGATGGTATAGAACAATCACATTGTAAACTTGCAACCGCATTAACATATTTTGCAGTCGCTTTAGGCATTTCCCCAATTCCTTTTTCATTCTTGCTTCTAACGGTTTATGATCAGTCAGTACTGTAACCTGTTGACCAAATGTGTATTGGTGAAACCGTTCACAGGCATGAACCACTGCCAATAGTTCTTTCTTGATCTGGGCATATCGGGTTTCTGTGTCTGTAAGTGCTCGGCTAATATATGCTAAGGGTTGACCTTCTTGTAGGAATGCAGCCCCCATTCCTTTTCTCACTTGCATCACATTGAACGACCAATGGTTTGTTGGGGTCATAGTATCTCAATACTGGTGCTTCACTCACCAACCTTTTGATTTTCTCAAAAGCTTCTTCGTGGTTCTGAGACCACGTCCATGGCACATCCGCCTTTGTTAAGTTGCGAATTGGAGCCATCACATCAGAGATGTGGGGTAGAAACTTTGCCAAATAATTCACGAATCCTCCCAATCGTTGCACTCCCTGAATGTCTGTTGGTCGTGGCATATCTTTTATGGCTTTTATTTTCTCAGGATCTGGAAGTAAACGCTCACTGGTTATCCTGTGACCCAGGAATGATACAGATGTTTGCCGTAAATTCATTTTCTCAGCATTCAATCGCATCCCACGATCACAACATCTTTCCAACAGCCTTCTGAGTTTTCTATCATGGTCTTCTGTTGCTTCTTCCATCGTTTTACCAATCCTGATCACCAGAAGATCGTCTGCTTTGTTGATGATTCCTTTCAAATCGGCCACATTATTATATAGTTCTCTTTGAAATATTTCCGGGGCTGGAGCAATTCCAAATGGTAAAACCTTCCATCGAAACTGACCATATAAAGTGGCAAACGTGGTCAAGCGACTGCTGCTTCATCTAACTTCAGGTGCCAAAATCCATCCCTTAGATCAAGAGTTGAGAAAACTTTGCTATCAGCAAGTTCTGGAAGGAGATCGTCCAGTACCGGTAACTGGAAATGCTCTCGTTTAAGAGCCTTATTTAATAGTCTGGTACCAATACATATCCGTAACTTTCCATTTTTTTTGATTACCAGTGATAAGGCACTTACCCATGGTGTTGGCTTGTTCACTGGTTCAGTTACCTTCTTTTTGACCAGTCTTTCTAATTCGGCTTTCACTTTTACCTTGATAGCCACTGGTATTCTTCGAGCCGCTGCAACATGTGGTGTTACGTTGGAGTTCACCTCCGGATGAACCTCTCCAGGTAGCATACCCAATTCTTCCTGGAATACATCCTGAAATTTGGATATGATGCTCTTCGGGTGGTGGCTGCCATCTTTTTGAGATATGTTTGCAACCCTTTTAAATTTGTCATTGTTGAAAGTAGTGGATGGAAGTCTTCCTTTACAATGACAAACTTCGCTGCATACTTAAGTTCGGTTTTTGAGTTTATCATTTTTATCCGACGTTCTCCTAATTTCATTTGTGACTGGTTCCACATGACAAGGGTTTTATTGGACTGCTCAAGTGTTTTTCCCACCACATGTTTCTCGTTCAGGATGTTCACTGAGGCTCCACTATCTAACTGAAAAACAACCGGCTTTCCTTTCACCATCATTTGTGCCTTTATCACTTCAGATCTGATGGAATGGATTCCTTCTTTCGCGGTCACACTGTCCACGTGTCCATAGTCTGAACCATCACTACTTCTATCGCTATCATCTTGTTTTCCAACAAACCGAATATTCTTTTTTCTTGATTTGCATCTTTTTGCAAAGTGGTGTTTTCCATTGCATTTGAAACACGTCTTCCCAAAAGCTGGACAAAACTCTTTTCTGGGTTCATTTCGCAGTGCACATGCCCTACACCCTCTGTTACTTTCTGTGGTTGGTGGCCTTCCCTTAGGTTTCAAGTCCACTCTGTTAACTGCCTCGGGTCTCAGAATTCTAGACTGTAGCGTTGCATTTTCCGATAGTTTGCATATGTCTATGCATCTCTGTAAGTCCAACTGTCTCATTTTAAGCAGTTCCACTGGGGTGTGGGGTTTGTATACTCCAAGAATTATCTGGTCTCGTAGTATGGAAAAGATGCAATTCTCACAGAAATTGCATGTCTTTATCAACGTACGGATTGCTGTGATAAATGCTTTCACTGTTTCACCTTCTCCATGTTTTCTTGTGTGGAAGATATATCGTTCGTATGTCTCATTAATTTCTCCAATGGCATACTTATCGAACACTTGGAGAATTTCATTCAGTGTTCTCTCTTCTTCCGGAGTCCGAAATTGAAACCCATAATACACTTTTAACGCTTCATCTACAAGTATATGCAGCCTTTTGGTCAAGATCAAAGTGTAGTATCTGTTCTTCAGATGCTACTAGCTATGACTAGCTATGACTAGCAAAGACCAGATGTGGGGGCGGCCCCACATGCCTGACCATTAACCAGCTCCCATTTCCCACCTCTCGGGAGCTGGTCCCCTTTTTCCCTTCCCCCTCCCTTCACTCCTCACATTAAAAATCGGCCTTGTGCCTTATTTGCTCGGTGGGGGGGGGGGCAAATAAATACCATCAGTTCTTCACTCTTCAGATGCTGCACTTCATTTTCTTGTTCTCTTTCGGTGGAGGAGAAATCCTTCACGACTGAGACAATTTTAATTTTTGTACCTTTTCTCCACGTTAAAAAACGACCCTGGTGTCTAACTCTGTCCCGTGGGGAGGCATAGTAAATAGGTACAAGTATATGTAGCAACATCGCCGTTTGGCATGGTACTGGCTGTCTCGCTAGATACGTGATGATAGCATAGATATTCCATCTTAATTTAAACAGCTTCCAGTTCGCTGACAGATCATTTTCCATACACAGGGGTTGTGGGGGTCGTATCCCCGCCACTGTTCTATTTATCGCTTCCATGTTAAGTTCGAACACTTTTTTTTTTTCCAGTACAGTCTTGTGTTTTACGGCCGATTAAATTGGTTTAAACTTCTTTTTCATATTTAAACGCAAATAGATCACAATGACCAAATAAAGCAAGGCAAACTTTTTTTTTTTCTTTTTTTGTGTCTGTAAAACAATACATCAAACATTACTTATCTTCGTTTATTTTTCTTACAATACATTTTCCATTTTGTCTTCTTCCTTGGAACTCTGTTCATCCGACCGCTGCCAACATGTTTCATTATCTTCACATGCGGATTCCCATTAATGAAAAAAACACAACGTGTACACTTGGTTTACTTCTTTTATTCCCACGCCATTATTCACAATACAGGTCTGTCGCTGCCAAGGGACGTTACTCTAGTGGTGTAACCTGAGATTAGTTCCTCATGCAACACATCGAGCGTCCTAAATTATGATATGAAAAAATGAACGAATCTCTTAGTAAAAGAGAGTTGTCTCCCTCTGCACAGTAGACTATTGTAAAACAGCGCCAATATTATAATATTTTTGGACGTCTTATTAAACAGTCCTATCCTGTTTAAACCTTGTTTGTTGATTTTCATAGAAATTAATGTTTTTATTCAACTTTTTGCTTGAATTTGTTACAATCGTGATCAAACTTACTTTTTTGATTAACTTTTATAGAGATAAAAGTTTGTATTCAATGATTAAAATTATTTTTTTTAAATATTAGATATAAAGCATTTTTGAACACAAATAGGTCACAAATGGGAAGGAAAAACAAATTGTATAATTTACCAAAATTGTTTTTACATAATTTCTGAACGATATTTCCTTTTAAATTAAAAAGGAAAACAATAAATTATATTTTATTTGCCCTTCCTAAAATTAAAAAAAAAAAAAAAAAAAAAAAACCATCTTAGCGACGCTAATTTAGGACATTATCTCAATTTCCTAAACGTCCGCCCAAAAAATAATTGCTACTTGTACAGTTTAGTCAAGACATTAAAAAAATGAAAATATCGAAAAAAGTTTAAATTGTATGTATCCGTTATGGAACGAAGTTCTCGCAAAAAAAACATGTCACTTAATTTCATCAGTTTTTTTTTTTTTTTTTTTTTTTTTTTTTTTACAGCGGAAAAACACGTTTTTTTATGAGAGCGCGTTAAATGCAACCATCTGGAATTAAAAAAAAAATTTGTTTGAATTTTAGAAATACCAAAGAGAGATAACTCCAGTTAAAGCGCTGATACCCCTCCCCATCTTTAATACTAGCTTTTCTTCCTAAAAATCGAACATTTTGCTCGGTATCATAACAAATTGTTTTTTCGCTGTAAAAAAAAAAAAAAAAAAAAAAAAACTACTTGATGAAATTAAGTGAAATTTTTTTTCGGAGAACTTCGTTCCATAACGGGTACATACAAACCCTAAATAGATGTGTCGTTTTATTTCAAAACTGAAACCATCTTTTTTCTATGCTGTTGTCGAAAATTCTTGGAAAAAGAAAGTACATTTCCCGGAAAACCATGAGTGCATTGTGTCGTCTACAATTCTTAGAAATAAAAAGTAGACTATGCCTATTATGGAGCAGAGGAGAAAGTCTAATTGACAATTACACTTGTATGCTAATAATAGATTTATATGAGACATAAACAACCTTTTTTAAACAATATTAGATTCGCCTGCATTTAAACTTGTGTAACAACTTAGTGGTTTCATTTTCCATCATTTTCCTTGTGTTTGAAAGAGAGGTAAGTAAAAATTTATCTATTCTATACGCCTTTACATTCGTTTTTCTTTTGTGTGTATTGATATTCATATTAAAACCCCTCTTTTCTATTTATTGTATTTATTTGCTTCCCCACGAAAGCAAATTAGGCACAAGGCCGTTTTTAATGTGGGTGAAAAGAAAAACAGCTCCCTTAAAAGTTCGGTAAAAAGGGGCATCCTGGTTGTGACAAAAAATAACAATTATCCCAGTCTAGATGGCTTCCCCTCCATTGACTGGTACAAATTATCTTAAGTGCAGCATCTGCAGAACAGATGCTACACTTTGATCCCGGCCCGAAGGCCAAGAACAACAGAAATAAGGCAAGGTATTTATTTGCTCCCCCACCGAGCAAATTAGGCACAAGGCCGATTTTTAATGTGAGGAGTGAAGGGGAAATGGGGAGCAACTCCCCGGGGAGTAGGATAGCTGGATAGTGACAATTGGTATGAAGGGGAAGGGTTGCCCCTACATTGATCAAGGTCTTATATGTGGGGCTGCCCCCACATATGGTCTTTGCTTGCAGTATCTGCCGGAATAGATACTACACTTTGATCCCGGGCCGAAGGCCAAGAACAACAGAAATAAGGCAAGACTCTTTTCTATTTATTTAAATATTTATTCAAAAAGAAATTTCCAATTTTACAGAATCTATATATATAAAAATGTAACTCTTGGTTCGTTCGCAATTAATAGTCTAGGCACCGCCAAAAATGGCCGCAAAATCAAGTTGTTGTTGTTTTTTAAAACGAAATTACATTTATTAAAATCCATTATTTCTGAGTAACTTTTTTTTTTCCAGAAAGATAAAACCTTGAATTTTATCATATAGAAAACAGAATAATGTAAAACTTTTTCTACTATTTTTAATTAAATTTTAAATGTTAAATTTTCCCAAAAAGTTAACAATTGACATTTTTTGTCTTGCACAAAAAACGTACATAAATATTTAAAAAAAAAAAAGGGTACTAGTGCATGAGCTGGCCTGGGCGTGGCTTATCACTCGCTCGGATTTCTCCGTAAAATGACGTCACATGCTGCCATCTGACGGAGAAAATGGACGAGGGGTGGGGGTGGGGGGCTTACAGAGAGAGAAAACGCAAAAAAATAAATGGCCGACAGGGGGGGGGGGCTAGCAGCGCCAAATACAAGTTTCCAGAATATTTCAACACGAAACTGCTTGAAAAATTAATTCTAGCATTTACTTTAATTACTATAAAATTTATATAGTCGTAAAATTATTTAAAAAAAAAAAAAAAAAGAAAACAGAAGCCAAACCATTTCCAAAAAGGTCAAATTCACGAAATTAGCCATTAAAAGAATAATAAATGGTAACAATAACATTATCAATAAAAGTTACTTTCCAACTTATCTGCATCATTCGTTGGTATTTTTAAGTAGTTTTAAGTGCTTTTTATTTCATATCGAATGTTAGAGCGGAAATGCCAAGTTCTAAAATGCCGTAAAACATACCCTGTTTTTTTTGTTGTTTTTTTTAAATAATTACTACTTTTTTAAATAGAAAAATGAATGATGCAGGTAAGTTGCAAAGTAATTTTTATTGTCAAATAATAACAGAAAAACTTACCGTAATTATTTTTCACATGCATGGGAGTCAAATAGAAGAAAACTTGTCGTAATGTTTCCAAGGAAAAAAGCTAAACAAAAAAAAATGGACGACTGGGGGGGGGGGCTAGCAGCAGCAGCGCCAAATACAAGTTTCCAGTGCTTGAAAAATTAATTAACGAATAACACCGACCACTCTAATTTGTTTTTTTTTTTATAGGTAATTGAGGTCGCTGACAACGAATCTGATAGTCAAACTTGGGGCAAATTTACCGTTTGCATGGTATTTACCCCTGAACCCATGAACTACTTTTGACCATTTTGCAGCTTCCGTTTATGCGCGCGCCCCAACATCACATCCCCCCCCCCCTGTATGCGCGTAGCATAAACGGAAGCTGCAAAATGGTCAAAAGTAGTTCATGGGTTCAGGGGTAAATACCATGCAAACGGTAAATTTGCCCCAAGTTTGACTATCAGATTCGTTGTCAGCGACCTCAATTACCTATAAAAAAAAAAACAAATCAGAGTGGTCGGTGTTATTCGTTAATTAATTTTTCAAGCACTGGAAACTTGTATTTAGCGCTGCTGCTGCTAGCCCCCCCCCCCAGTCGTCCATTTTTTTTTGTTTAGCTTTTTTCCTTGGAAACATTACGACAAGTTTTCTTCTATTTGACTCCCATGCATGTGAAAAATAATTACGGTAAGTTTTTCTGTTATTATTTGACAATAAAAATTACTTTGCAACTTACCTGCATCATTCATTTTTCTATTTAAAAAAGTAGTAATTATTTAAAAAAAACAACAAAAAAAACAGGGTATGTTTTACGGCATTTTAGAACTTGGCATTTCCGCTCTAACATTCGATATGAAATAAAAAGCACTTAAAACTACTTAAAAATACCAACGAATGATGCAGATAAGTTGGAAAGTAACTTTTATTGATAATGTTACCATTTATTATTCTTTTAATGGCTAATTTCGTGAATTTGACCTTTTTGGAAATGGTTTGGCCTTCTTTTTTTTTAATTTGGCTTCAAATTTGGCTTCTGTTTTCTTTTTTTTTAAATAATTTTACCACTATATTAATTTTATAGTAATTAAAGTAAATGCTAGAATTAATTTTTCCAGCAGTTTCATGTTGAAATGTTCTGGAAACTTGTATTTGGCGCTGCTAGCCTCCCCCCCCTGTCGGCCATTTATTTTTTTGCGTTTTCTCTCTCTGTACGCCCCCCCACCCCCACCCCTCGTCCATTTTCTCCGTCAGATGGCAGCATGTGACGTCATTTTACGGAGAAATTCGAGCGAGTGATAAGCCACGCCCAGGCCAGCTCATGCACTAGTACCAAAAAAAGGTTTTTGAAATAATTAATTTATTTATTTATTGTCTAACTAAGATTTAGGATGATTTTCTAAGAGAATATGCAAAAATATTATAATATAAGTACCTGGATTTCAAATAATTCCACTTATTCATATAGGAAACTAGTTATTTCGCGTCGATCTAGAATCTAGATCTACACTGTTTACGTTTGCGTTTGATAAGAAGCAAACTATGGAAATCCAAACAGGCCAAAAATAACTTATTTTTCAGTGACGAAAATTTCAATGTATTATTAAGCTGAGGCTGGCCAGTACCAGATGGGTGACCATTTGTATGAGTTTGGTTTTTAATGTGTATGTGTGTGGGGCCCAGGCTCCCCAAAATGGGGGGGGGGCAATTTAAAGCAGAATAAAAAAAAATTATTTCAGCGCGTTGGTCCACCGTAGTCGAAAGGCGGCAAACGTTTTCAAACTAAAAAAAATTAATTATTTACTTTCTAATAGACACTTGAAAATGGGGGGGGGCGTGAATTAAAAAAAACGTTTGCCTAAAATATTATATTCGGTCTATTGGAAAGAGCATAAAATTTCACATTGACCCTGAACATATTGTAAAAATAGAATCAATAGAAAGATTTTGATAGATTTTTAAAGTTTAAAAATTGAAAAATATTGAGTTCGTAAAATTCATTACTGTTTTTTAAAAAATAAAAAAAAACATTTCTATTGCTTTTAAAACAACTTTAATAGTTTATTTTGGAAGTATAATCCATAAAGAAAATAAACAACCCACTTTTAAAAGAGAAATTACAAGTTTTTTTATATTTTATTCGCAGTTTCGTGATAGGGGTGTAAAAAATTCCTACAAAAGTTCTGATACATCTACTAGATTGGAGTGTTTATTCGTTGTAAACGTACCCGACAACCTATAAATGTCGACATTTCCAATGTGAATGGTAAGCTGGACTTATGTAAAAAATAACAAAAAGATATACCAAACTGACTTTTTCGTTTAAAAATGGAATTATTTCCCTTTTGTTAACTTTTTTTTTCTTTTTTTAAAAAATATTTTGTGTTTATATACATAAAGTACAATTGTTGAATGTTACTGTTTTGATTATATTCGTTTGGGGGGGGGGCACAATTAAAAAATTAAGAAAGATTAAAACGAAGCGAAATTTAAGTTTCCGTTCCATTTTTACAACAACCGTAAAACAGTGCATACTCAGCAAGTTTTATCGTAATTTATAAGCATAATGTTGAAACACTAAATCAACATTTTATTTATTTTTTTGCATGATTAATGATGGAAGTATTTTTCTGTTTATTTTCTGAACATCTGGTAAAAAAAAAAATAATTTGTACATTCTCTTGAAAAATAGAATCAAAATTTTCTCTACTTTCACATAACTATTTACAGTGTTCATGTGAAGCATTCATCTGTTCTTTTTATAATAAAAATTCCGTTAAAAAAAAAAGTGCAAGTTTTTCTGAAAAAAACTTTCACCTAACACTTTATTGTTAAAAATTAATCTTTTTTTGGGGAAAAAAATAACAATTTTATTGATTAAAAAAATTGCAAAAAATAATAAAAGTAAATAAATGAACAAAATGAAATTTTTCTTGAGGAATGTGTTCCATTTTAACAAACTGAGCCACAGCAACCTGTGGCCGGGTACAGCTAGTTTTTACAATAAAAATAATAGAAAATGTGAACACAAATATTTTTAAATGTGGCATGAGGCCAAAAAGGGTGTGGAGGGTAAAATGGGGGTCGGGCGTCGTCCACTTGGTCTATTCCCTATAACTAGTTGCAGTCACCACAATACCGCATTCACTCTAGGGATTGGATGTACTTAAAAGCCCCAGATGACATAAACAATATTTACAAGCTTTTTTTTTATAATGACTTCTTCTTTTTTTTTTTTTTTTGTTAAATGATTTTCTTTACAATGAAACAAGAAGGAATGAAGCGTGATGCGTATGATATATTAAAGATGAAATGGTGAGCGTATGATATGTGCGGGTGATGGGCGGGGATAATGAGAGCCTTAAAACATCCCCAAAATAAAGAAAAATAACAGTAATGAAAATAAATGAACCAAATAAAACGTTAAACGAGGACACACCCTTACCTATTTAATTTGAAATGCTCCTGTTTTCCAGTATCAGCCGAAAACAAAGAGAAACTTTCTAAGAGGGAATGGGCACAACTACGCACAAAATAAAGGTGGCGGCATGGGGATGTTTGGTGATATACCATTGGGACGGGCTTGGACTAAAATAAATTGATCAGGACTAGGCTTCTTTGGAGGTATTCTAACACCTAAAATAAAGATTGGGGACATGGAGCTCATTTATACCAACTAGCTAAGGGACTGATCCACTGCGGGGATTGTCTTATCTGAACTGGAAATTGCTTTTACGGTCGGCATATGCCATGCCTAGTCAGGGAACATGTACTCAAGCCTGTTTCGCATGAACACACATAAACTAGCGGTGTGAATCCACCTCCTACTAAACTGTGAGCGAGATAACATCCTTCTATCGCATCTGATTTTGATTTTAAGTTGTTGTTTAAAATACAAAATCAGATCCCGATGAGAAGGCGGCTCCCCCCCCCACTACCACGCCCTATCTCTATGCATGAAACACACACTACTAGTCTAGCTACAGCCAAGGTCGTTAGGAACACCATTCGTTCCTCCCTAGGCCACAAGGGATCTGCTTTATAGACTACGGATGCTAAATCAAGGATCGTCACCTAATCGGGGACGATGCGAGCCGTGACCTCGCCGACATACCCCCAGAATTCACAGAGCTTGGAACAAGTAAAAAATGAATGCTCTACAGTTTCTAAAATATCTTCCTTCATCGTCGACAAAAAGGACTAAATACCCTACCAATTCTGAACAGTATGTCATTGAGGGGTACAGCATTTCTAACCAATCACCAGGTCAGGGAAAATTCGGAATTGTTAAGATATCCCCGGCCTGGCGCCCAATTCCATAGAGAGCGGACCTCCGCCTCTGACAGCTGCAGCCACTCCCCAAGCGGGTCTGAAGCGGTTCCCACCACTAAACCCCGATACAATTCCCTTCTAGGCCGTGCAAGGTCAAGAGACCATGGAATTGCTCTAAGTGCATTTCGGCATTTGTTGAGGAATTCTTTGGCGTTCAATTAAGTGATTGGGGATAAGGTTGGGAAAGGCTACACCTATTATGTTGTTAGTGGTATTAAGACGACGTATGTATTATTCTTTGGTGTTGACTGTTCGTATTAGGAAGAGTCTTAGTGTGTTCATGTGTGTGATCATGTTGTTGGATGTTCGATATTATATATATTTATTGTGAGTGTTCATATTGTCTTAGGATGTTCATGTTTGTGAAGATAGCATATTAGAGACATAAACAGGGGATATATAAAGAGAGAGACAGTTCTGTATATATATAATAGACAGTGTACATGTTACTACAAGAGAGCCTAGCCTGTAATTCAATGAGAGGAGATTTATGAATATCTTGATAGATAGACCTAGAGATAGTGTGTTTGACATTTATGTTGACAGTTGTACATTTTCATAAACAAAAAGTTCATATTAATACAATTTCACTTTACCTTTGTTTTGGTGATGATGATTTTCACAAAGTTCTTATAATATAAATTGACAATACCTTTTCTGTTGAATAACAACATGAAGCCGCAGATACAGAACCACATGATGATACGTTTATTTCTTCTTCGACCGGTCAGACATGATTTTGTATTTCAGAGATTCAAAGTTGTTAGATGGTTATCTCTAAACCTCCCGCTCCCAGAGGGTACCTTGACTCTAATGGAGAATCAGTCTGATCTCCTCTGCTTCTCTGATCTGACTCCTCTCGCTTCTTCTGACTGATACTGATTCTGACTTATCTAACTAACTTCATAACTCATGATGTCACTGCATGACCCACATGCCTTTCAGACACATGGCATGACATGCCTCCATGTTTAAGCAGGCATTGTTATTCACATGTTTCTTACAAAGCCGACCCTCTAACCTAATTTTCGTAACCCACTTTACAAATAACATTTTCCGTTGTCCGTTTTTAAATTCCTTATTTTAATTTTTATAACAGAAACAAAATTCATGATTACATTCCTATTTCAATAAACAGATATCTAACTATTTTGTGTGAGCTAAATAATGGCAATTCCACATTCCTTATTTTCAATAACATTCTGTATTTATTTTAACTTATGATTGGAATTCTCAATTGCTAGTCTAGCTTTGCAAGTTCGAATCCTTGACTATCCTATTTCATATTTACATTTAACTAATTCCTTATTTTTTTACTTACATGAAAAGGGGACAGCCCTTATCATGTAACACACCAATCGCGGGACCCCAAGCAGATTCTTTGATCAGAGTTCTACCCAAGAACGCCAACCTTTCGGCATTTTTATGACTAGCCAGGTCAGGCATCCCTAGGCCCCCATCTACAAGGCGTTGAGTACAGACCTGTCTATGAACAAGCAGACGTCGCTCATTCCACAACAGTGAAAAGAGCACACACGTTAAGGCCGCTATGTGGACCGCAGGTAGAGGAAGTAGAGCCAGCCGGTAAAGGATCAGCGAAAACATGTAAGTAGCACACGCCTCCGCTCTACCTTTAAGGGACAATCCCCTTCGAAGCCAAATCCTCACAGGCGCTTCGACCTTGGTCTGTACCTCCGACCAATTTTTATCAAGACAGAGACTGGGTCCAAACCAAACACCAAGGATCCAGACCAGGCCATCCATCCAGACAAATGTGCCAGGCAGTGCATTCGATCCCTGCCAAGCGGACAACCTCAGGCCAACAGATTTGCTGAGATTGACTACGGCCCCTGTAAATTTTTCATAACACTTGAGAGCCTTAATCACCGTAATATCAATGATGCTCGAAACAAATACGGTGACATCATCGGCAAAGTGGGAAACCTGGCTCGTGCACTGCCAGGAAGAGCAATCCCGCACAGGGCCGATCTAGCCACTCTGGACCTCACATTCCTAAGGAATGGTTCCAATGCGAGGACACATACAATGGGCGACAGCGAGCACCCCTGTCCCACCGACCGAGAAACTGCGAATGACGCCCCATTGACCTGCACAACTGCCGTCGGCCGAGCATACAAAATGGAGATCCATCTGCAAAAGCCGGACCCAAAGCTGGTGGTCTCAAAAACAGCTATCAGGAAATGATGATCAACCCTATCAAACGCCTTGCATCAACCTAAATTGATCAGCGCGGCTTCGGTGTCGTCTTCTAGGTTTTCTAGAACTGTACGAATCGAATGCAAATTGTTTTGAATCGATCCATCCTTCACAGCGTAGTTCTGATCCGGTTCGATCAAGTCAGTGATAACAACCTGCAAACGATTCGCAAGAACTCAGACCAGGATTTTCAAATCTGTATTCAACAACGTGATGGGCCTAAAATCATCCAACCCCCAACATGTGTGTCCTTCTTCAGAAGTGTGACTACGCGTTTGGTACCCTGACTCGGGATGGATCCCATGTAAAACCAGTAGTTAAACACACCCATCAGAATCGAAACAAAAATGTGAAAATATTACAGAATGGCTCGTAGGGCAGACCATCGAGTCCTGGTGATCTATTATAGACAACCAGCTTCACGCAGCTACAACCTCACACTCTGTAACCCGACCATCACAACTAGCAGCTCGGTCCGCCTCCAGGCATGGCGAGCCAGCCAAATAGTTGCCAAACTCCTGGACATGGAGTCTGGACAGCTACTCGAAACGATCTTCAAAGTGTATTCAAAACCGCTCGCAAATCTCCCGAGCAGACACTAAGGAGTCTCCTTCCGGGCTCTGAATCTTACGAATATAATTATCCGATTTGTGCCCAAGCGAATAGACTCATTCTGATTTGTCCACATTCACAGCTTCGTTGGGCATCTTTTTAATTCTTGCCCTAACTACCTGGCCCTGATATCGCTCGCTAGCCAAATGACTCAGGTTCGCCTTAGCTAGGCCTATCTCTAGGAAATCCCTCCCTGCCGCCGCTCTGGATAATCTATCCTCTAGACGCTTCTCTGCCTTGGCCCTATCAAGGGCAAGGTGTTGGCCATATTTGACAGAGAAGTCTCTAATACTAGATTTGGCGTTTACCCACCACTTATTCCAGGTAACCGCGCCCACTAATCCCTTCTTGACGTGTTCGGTTAGCTTTTCCCGGAAGTCATCTATCTCTAGTAAAGAGGTATTTAATTTCCAGTACCCGGCTAACTTGGGGTTCCTATCTAAATCTAACCTCGTCACAAGTAGTTTGTTGTCAGAGTGGCCTAACCAGTGGAATGTAGGACAAGATATGTATTCTATATTGCCTCTTCTAACTAACAACCGATTCAAGTAAGTACTTGAATCGGAAGGCCTGCTAGAGAGCCACGTCCACATCTCAAACCCTGTATGATCCACCTGATACCTGTCTACCAGATCGCATCCAGCCATAAGGTCCAACAGATTGGTTTAACACCCATCCGTCCCTCTAGTCCTGCCCACCTTATCAACCCTGGGATCAAGGATGCATTCCAATCACCCACTAGGATGAACCATTCCGAACCACCGAGAAACACCTCCAACCGCTGGAAAAAATTGGGTGCATACACTGTGACGACTCGAAACGCTCTATTTGCCACGGCAATATCGGGCACGATCAGTCTACCATCAGTATCCACGTGGACAACGCTAACCATTGCAGAAAGGTTGCGCCTAACTAACAAAATAAAACCCCTACTTTGACTATCACCGTATGCTGAAAAGACATCATAATGCCCCTCCAGCACCCGATGATCGTCAACGGAATCATAGTGAGTCTCCTGTAACATAGCCAGATCTATTTTCATGGACATGAGGTCCCTCAGTCTCCTAGCGGCTTTGCTTCGGCACCTCATGCCCCTAACGTTCAAACTACACAAGCTCAAGGACGTGACCATTGTCCCTAAGCATCAACAACCACCGGCCTAAAGTCTTTGATTAGAAGGGTGCCACAGGATTGGACGAGGTTGCTCGAAACCAACTCGGACGTTACTCGTCCTTCCCGCACAGTACCTCCGACATCCAACGGAAATGTTAACTTTAGGGCCCTATAAAAACAAGAGTGGACGTAAATAGGTACTCTCCATTCGCACCTAGATGCCAGCTGTTTGAGGGTGTCATGCTCTTATTCCACCAACTTTGTATTTGGTATCGCCCCCTTTGCTTCTTCTATCATGTTCCACATGGCCTTTGTGCGTCCAGTTTTTGTTTGATGCAGAAAGGTCATGATCAAAGGGGCATCTGCGAAGTTTTTAGGATTCGTCACCTTCTTCCCTTCTACTGTCTCCAATTCTTTTAGCGGCTTAATTACACCCCTATGACGCTGTGTGATATAAATGTCAGCATGAAGGGGGTCTGCATCACAAATCCGGTCTCCAGGAAGGAAGGGGAGCGTTTTAGTTTTCTCTCTCCTAACTGGAGATGCTGAGGCAGCTCTTCTGCCATTATTGTTTGGAGTCACCGGCTTTTCCTGGGACAATGATCGGGCAATGGCTGGGGGGGGGTGGAGTATCAAATAGGAGTGAGGATTTTGGTTCAGCTGCAGAGGTTTGGGTTAGGGTTTTGGGTGGCTGAACCATAGAGACAGTATTCTCTACATTCATTGGGGACGGGGAACGGGACCCAGTCTCCTTGTTCTTTTTTGCCTTCTTGTTCTCCTTTTTAGATTCTTTCTTGAGGCCTTGGCGCTCTGCCACAGATGCCTGTTCTTTGGATTCGGACTGTTGCGCTTCTTGCTCCCCTTCAGAGTCGGATGAGGAAACGGGATGATTTCACTTTTGGCCGCTGGCAACTTCCTTTGTGGAAACGTTGATGGAAGGACTCGTAGACAACCCTGCGGGAACTGGCCGACCTTCTACATCCAGGGTTCGCTCTCCTGTTGAGGGGGTCTTTGTGGTTTTTCCATTCTCTTTAACCACCTTTGTCCAGCTGTCCGATGTTGTTGCAGTTGATGCTATGCCGCCTCCGGCTGGCTTCTCAGGGGCTGCTGTTGCTTGAGGGATCCGTTTAGGGCAATCCCTCGTCATATGGCCTATCTGTTGGCAGTGCGGTTTTCGCCTCTCGACAATGACACTCATTGTCCAAATGTCGCTTCTGAGCAGGACAGGGATTTTCTGAAAGCCCTCCCGGTCTAAACGAATTCTAACTGTGTAGTCTCTTACCATAAGGCTGCAGGGGCCACGGGCCAGGAGGACAGCTTTGGCGTCCCGATATTGGCTCATTATCGCACCTATTTGCATAGAGTCAAGGAACGAGGGGATGCCTAAAATATAAATATTCATTTGACTCCTGTTCAGATATACCGGCTTGAAGCGCAGATGTTTCCACTTCAAGTCGGACTTGGACAGTTTGAGCGCGGCATCGATGGTCAGCAGCAGGAAGTCCCAAATGGAGTAGCTGCGATGACAAATGTACATCACAGGTATTTGGAGATCCCCCAGCATCTCTGCCATGATGTTCTTAGAAACCCCCGTCAGACTTTTTTTTTCCAATCTGTGGTAACCAAGGATAATATCCTTTTGTATAGTCTTTCCACCACTCCTTGCAGGTGTTTGATAATGTTACTGTCAGTATACTCCTTATATTTGGAGTTAAATAACTGACGGTAATCTTCGGGTGTAAGATGGGAGTGAGGTCCCCACACCTCTGCTGCCGAGGGCGTCGGTGTTGCTGGCATCAGCGATTTCGGCGAAGGCGGTGTTCTCTGCCCTGGCGGGATTGTTGAGCAGGTTGACTCAATTGCCTGCGTGTTAGTTCCTGGCAGTGTAGACCAATCTGCCGGGCTCTCCGCCGGGGACAATGATTTTTGAACTTGTGTGGCACCAACTGCCCCACTCTTTTGGTCTGTGCGAGCAGGCCCCTTCTTCTTCCTGGAACGAGATGCTCTAGCTTCGTCTGGTTCTCTGGTTTCCGGACTTTCTTCTTGGTCGCTTTCGTCACTGCTGCATTGCAGATCCTGGCCCAACGTCATGTTTAGCTGGGAGTCCAGAAACGAGAGCATATTAATGGCCTCTTCCCAGTCGTCTGGCACTGCATTCTTAGACGCCTGATCCGGGTCGGTGGTTCTCAAAGTGGAGAAATCGGTAGAGGTGGATGGTTTCATTCCCGACCCGAGGAGTTCAGTCCTCTTATGGGCAAGAGGGCTGACAGTTAAAGCCCTCTTCCTCTGGCGATCCCACCGAGCCAGATCACCTCTCCCAGCTGGCCTAAACCTACCACTGCCGGGGACAGCAGTGTCATTAATAGTCCAGGAGCTCGCTGCCGAGTCTAGTGCGGGGAGGCAGCACTGACCGTACCTATTGTTTTATCAAATGGGCCTGAACCGGTGGCCGTGTCAGGAACATGGCCACCAGAACCCAGGCTAGGCAAAGGAGTGGAGCCCGGACCACGTGGCGGTGGTGGTGTGGCTTTCTCACGGCCTGATCCCGCCCCCAGATTTTGCCGAAGCCCCCTCTGAGAACTGGACCCCGGGCTAGGCATTTCTGCACTGGAGCCCGGACCAGCTACTCTCCCCCTCTGCGTCTTCTTCCTCGCTCAGACCCGCCGATTTGGCCTGGCTGAGGATTCTATTGGATTTTACTCCAACCACCTGAGACGTAGACCGGCCAGCTGCTTAAGTCGAGCCCGGGAAGAGAGACAAACCTGCAAAAAATAGAAAATGAAAATCAGTTAGTGGCCTCAACAGGAGGCGTAAACAAGAACAATAAAAAGCTTTAAACCAGACCCAAGGGGTCTGGTAGCTTGTTTTTCGATGTCGGGGACAGCCGAAGGTACAAACCGAAAAGACAGGAGTCCGGTCTTTTCGGTTTAATTATTTATGAAGAAGAACAATTACAGACTTTACAAAAAATTTTTTTAAATAAAAATTATATAAAATATACAATGAATTCTTTTTAAATGTGGCATGATGCCAAAAAGGGTGTGGGGGGATGGGGGTCGGGGGTCTTCCACTTGGTCTATTTCCTATAACTAGTTGCAGTCACCACAATACCGCATTTACTCTAGGGATTGGATCTACTTAAAGCCCTAGATGACATAAACAATATTTACATTTCTTTTTTTTTTAATTTTTTTATTATGTTTTTTTACAATGAAACAATGAAGGTGATGCATATAATATATGAAGGATGGAATTGTGATGCGTATGATATATGCGGGTGATGGACAGGGGTAATGATAGCCTTAAAACACCTCAAAATAAAGAAAAATAACAGTAATAAAAAATAAATGAACCAAATAAAACGTTAAGCGATGAGTGTGTTAGCGAGGACCCACCCTTACCTATTTAATTTTGAATGCTTCCTGTTTTCTGGTATAAGGCGAAAACAAGGGAGCACTTCCTAAGACGGAATTGGTTCAACTACGGACAAAAGAAAGGGGGGCATGGGGATATTCGGTGACCTCCGAGAAAAATACCATCGGGACAGGTTTGGACTAAAATAAATTAATCAGGACTGGGCTTCTTTGGAGGTATTCTAACACCTAAAATAAAGATTGGGAACATGGAGCTCATTTATACCAACTAGTTAAGGGACTGATCCACTGCAGGATAGTCTTAATTTGGACTGGAAATTTCTTTTCCGGTCGGTGTGTGCCATACCTAGTCAGGGAACATGTACTCAAGCCTGTTTCGCACGAACGCGCATAAACTAGCAGTGTGAATCCACCTCCTACTAAAATGTGAGTGAGATAACCTCCTATCGCATCTGATTTTGATTTTAAGTTGTTGTTTAAAATACAAAATCAGATCCCGATGAGAAGGCGGCTCACCCCCCCCCCCCTCACGCCCTATCACTATGCGTGAAACACACACTACTAGTCTAGCTACAGCCAAGGTCGTTAGGAACACCATTCGTTCCTCCCTAGGCCACAAGGATCTGTGTTATAGACTACAGATGCTAAATCAAGGATCGTCACCTAATCGGGGACGATGCAAGCCGTGACCTCGCCGACATACCCCCAGAATTCACAGAGCTTGGAGCAAGTAAAAAATGCATGCTCTACAGATTCTAAGCTATCTTCCCCGCACCATGGACAAAAAGGACTAAATGTCCCACCAATTCTGAACAGTATGTCATTGAGGTGTAAAGCTTTTCTAACCAATCAACAGGTCAGGGGAAATTCGGAATTGTTAAGATATCCCCGGACCTCCCTCTCCGACAGCTGCAGCCGCTCCCCAAGCATGTCCGAAGCGGTCCCCACCAATAAACCCGATACAATGCCCTTCTAGGCCATGGAAGGTCAAGGGACCCTGGCATCGCTCTAAGTGCATTTCGGCATTCATTGAATTGTGATTGCCCTCTTGGTCTTCTCTGGCATTCAATTAACTGATTGGGGATAAGGTTGGGAAATGCTTCACAAACCGCGTGACTCAATTCAGAATCTTCAATCAGAGTTCTACCCAGGAACGCCAACCTTTCGGCGTTTTTATGACTTGCCAGGTCAGGCATCTCCAGGCCCCCATCTACAAGACGTTGAGTATAGACCTGTCTACAGACAAGCGGGCGTCGCTTATTCCACAACAGTGAAAAGAGCGCACGCGTTAAGGCCGCCATACAGACCGCAGGTAGAGGAAGTACAGGCAGCCGGTAAAGGATCAGCGAAAACACCTGCCTCTGCTCTACCTTTAAGGGACAATCCCCTTCGAAGCCAAACCCTCAGAGGCGCTTCGACCTTGGTCTGTACCTCTGACCAATTGTTATCTAGACAGAGACTGGGTCCAAACCAAACACCAAGGATCCAGACCGGGCCATCTGTCCAGACAAATGTGCCAGGCAGAGCATTCGATCCCCGCCAAGCGGCCAACCTCAGGCCAATAGATTTGCTGAGATTGACTACGGCCCCTGTAACTTTTTCATTACGCTTGAGAGCTTTAATCACCGTAATAATATCAACAACGCTCAAAAAAAATACAGTGACATCATCGGCAAACGTGGGAAACCTGGCTCGTGCACCGCCAGGAAGAGCAATACCGTGCAGGGCCGGTCCAGCCACCCTGGACCTCACATTCCTAAGGAATGGTTTGAACGCGAGAACATATAACATGGGCGACAGCGGACACCCCTGTCACACCGACGAGAAACCGTAAACAGCGCCGACCACACTCCGTTGACCTGCACAACTGCCGTCGGCCGAGCATACAAAATGGAGATCCATCTGCAGAAGCCAGACCCAAAGCCGACGGTCTCTAAAACAGCCATCAGGAAACGATGCTCCACCCTATCAAACGCCTTGGACTGATCTAAATTGATCAGCGCAGCTTCGGTGTCATCTTCTAAGTTTTCTATGACTGTACGAATCAAATGCAAATTGTTTTGAATTGATCTCCCTTTCACAGCGTAATTCTGATCCGGTTCGATCAAGTCACTGATAACAAACTGCAAACGATTCGCCAGAACTCGGGCCAGGATTTTAAAATCCGTATTCAACAATGTGATGGGCCTAAAATCATCCAACCCCCAACATGTGTGTCCTTTGTCTTCAGAAGTGTGACCACGCCTTTGGTAACCTGACTCGGGATAGATCCCGTGTCAAACCAGTGGTTAAACACACCCGTCAGAATCGGAACAAACATGTGCGACAACCTCAAGTATAGCTTGTAGGGCAGTCCACCGAGTCCTGGTGATCTATTATAGACGACCTGCTTCATAGCAGCTACGACCTCACACTCTGTAACCTGACCATCACAACTAGCCGCTCGGGCCGCCTCCAGGCGAGGCGAACCAGCTAAATAGTTACCAAACTCCTGGACGCGGAGTCTGGACAGCTGCGCGAAACAATCTTCAAAGTGCATTCGAAACCGCTCGCAAATCCCCCGAGCCGACACTAAGGAGTCTCCTTCCGGGCTCTGAATCTTACGAATGTAGTTATCTGATTTGCACCCAAGCAAATAGACTCGTTCTGATTTGTCAACATTCACAGCTTCGTTGGGCATCTTTTTAATTCTAGCCCTAACAACCTGGCCCTGATATCACTCGCTAGCCAAATGACTCAGGTCCGCCTTAGCTAGACCTATTTCTAGGGACCCCCCCCCAGCCACCGCCCGGGATAGTCTATCCTCTAGACGCTTCTCTGCCTTGGCCCTATCTAGAGCGAGGCGGTAGCCATATTTGACAGAGAAGTCTAATACTAGATTTGGCGTTTACCCACCACCTACTCCCGGTAACCGCGCCCACTAATCCCTTCTTGACGTGTTCGGTTAGCCTTTCCCGGAAGTCATCTATCTCCAGTAAGGAGGTATTTAACTTCCAGTACCCAGCTAACTTTGGGTTGCTATCTAAATCTAACCTGGCCACAAGTAGTTTGTGGTCAGAGTGGCCTAACCAATGGAACGTGGGACAACTGCTGGAAAAAGGAAACTCACTCCCGTATGCAATTGGGCGCATACACTGTGACGACTCGAAACGCTCTATTTGCCATGGCAACATCGGCCACGATCAGTCTACCATCAGTATCCACGTTGACAACGCTAACCATTGCAGAAAGGTTGCGCCTAACTAACAAAATAAAACCCCTACTTTGACTATCACCGTATGCTGAAAAGACATCATAATGCCCCTCCAGCACCCGATGATCGTCAACGGAATCATAGTGAGTCTCCTGTAACATAGCCAGATCTATTTTCATGGACATGAGGTCCCTCAGTCTCGTAGCGGCTTTGCTTCGGCACCTCATGCCCCTAACGTTCAAACTACACAAGCTCAAGGACATGACCATTGTCCCTAGATATCCGTAACCACCGGCCTAAAGTCTTTGCTAAGAAGGGTGCCGCAGGATTGGGCGAGGTTGCCCGAAAGCAACTCGGACGTTATTTGTCCATCTCGTGCAATGCCTCCGACATCTAACAAACGTTAATTTAAGGGCCCTATAAAAACAAGAGTGGACGTAAATAGGTACCCTCCCTTCGCACCTAGGTACCAGCTGATTGAGGGAGTTGTGCCCCTCTTCCACCAACTTTAAATCCGGAATTGCCCCCTTGGCATCTTCAATCATATTCCACGTGGCCTTCGTGTGTCCAGTTCTTGTTTGACGCACAAAGATCATGACTAAGGGGGCATCTGGGAAGTTTTTAGGGTTTGTAACTTTCTTCTCCTTAATAGTCTTCATTTCTCTCAGCGGCTTAATTAGACCCCTATGATGCTGCGTTATATATGTGTCAGCGTGAAGGGGGTCTACGTCGCAGATTCGGTCTCCAGGAAGGTAGGGGAGCTTTTTCGTCTTTCCACTCCTTACAGCAGATTCTGAGGCAGCTCTTCTACCGCTGTTGGTTTTTGTCACCGACTTTTCCTGGGACAACGATCGGGCAATGGTTGGGGGAGTATCAAAAAGGGATGGGGATTTTGGTTCAGCCGAAGGGGTTTGGGTTGGGGTTTTGGGTGGCTGAACCGTAGAGACAGTCTTCTTTACATTCATAGGGGACAGGGAACGGGACCCAGCCTCCTTTTTCTTCCTTGCCTTCTTTTTGCTTTTCTTTTTCGGCACTTGGCACTCTACCACAGTAGCCGTTTCTTTATCTTGCTCCCCTTCTGAGTCAGATGAGGAGACCGGATGATTCCTTTTCTGGCCGCTGGCAACTTCTTTGGTGGTGATGTTGGTGGAAGAAACTGTAGACGACCCTGCGGGAACTGGCCGACCTTGTACCTCAGGGGGCTGCTCTCTTGTGGAGGCGGTCTTAGTGGTTCTGCCATTCTTCCTAACCACTGTTGTCCAGCCGTCCGATGTTGTTGCAGTCGTTTCTATGCCCCCTCCGGCTGGCTTTTCAGGGGATGCTGGTACCACTGCTGACGGTTTTGCTGCTACTACTACTGTCTGCGGGTTTCTTTTCAGACATTCCCGTGCCATATGGCCCTGCTGTTGACAATTCCAGCAGTGGGGCCTGCGACCTTCTACAATAATGCTCATCGACCATATGTGGCATCTGAGCATGGGGGGGAATTTTTTGCAGCCCTTCCTTGTCTACACGCATTTTCAGATTATAGTCCCCTACCATAAGGTTACGGGGACCACGGACAGGGATGATGGATTCTACGTCCCCATATTGGCTCATAAAAGCCCCTAATTGCTCAGGGCCAAGAAAGCAGGGGATGCCCAAGATTGATACATTGGTCTGTGTTTTACTTAAATATTCAGATTTAAGACGGATGTGTCTCTACTTTAGTTCCGATCTGAATATCTTGACGGCGTCTTCTTCTTTTGGCAGCAGCAGATCCCACATCGCATAGCTTCTACGGCAGATGTAGGTTGCGGGGATGTTGAGTTCCCCCAGAATTTCTGCCATGCCGTCTTTGGACACCCCAGTCAACGCTTTCTTTTTGGAGTCTATGGAGACTAGCGATAACATCCTTTTCGATAGTCTTTCCACAGCTCCTTGCTCCGCTTTAATAACATTACCGTCGGTCAAATCCTTGTATTTTGAATCGAATAACCGATGGTAATCTTCGGGGGTTAGTTGAGACTGGGGGCCACATTCCTTAACTGCTGCTGCTACAGTCTGTGGTGTTGATATCACCGGCGACTTGGGGGATGGAGGCGTTCTCTGACCAGGGGGAATAGTTGAGCCGGAAGAGTCCAGCGCCTGCGAACTCCCTAGCAATGCTGGCCACTCCGCTGGTTTCTCCTTTGGGGACGATGGCTTAGGGACAGGTGCCGGCTTCTTCATGGCTGTCGTACCCGTTGCCCCACTCTTGTCGTCTGGCTGAGCAGCCCCCCTCTTCCTCCTGGAACAGGAATCTCTCGCTTGTCCTGGCAGTCCGCTCTCACTTTCTTCCTGACTGCTGTCGTCGCTGCTGCACCGTAGATCGGTTCCCAACGTTACGTTAAGTTGTGAGTCTAGCAGCGAAAGCATGTTGATGGCCTCTTCCCGGTCGTCTGGCACATCGTTCGTAAAGTCTGATCCGGGTCGGTGGTTCTCAAAGTTGAGAAATCGACAGAGGTTGATGGTTTTATTCCCGACCCTAGGAGTTCTGTCCTCCTATGGGCGGGAGGGCTGACAGTTAAAGCCCTCTTCCTCTGGCGATCCCACCGAGCCAGATCACCTCTCCCAGCTGGCCTAAACCTACCACTGCCGGGGACAGCAGTGTCCTTAGTAGTCCAGGAGCCGCCGCCTAGAGCGACGAACTCCTCTACAGTGACGGTGTGGGGGCAAGCACCGGGTCTAGTGCGGGGAGCAGCATTGACCCAACCTAGTGGTCTATCTACCGGGCTTGAACCTGTGGGCGTGTCAGGGACACGACCACCAGAACCCGGGCTAGGCAAGGGAATGGAGCCCGGACCGCGTGGCGGTGGTGGGTGGACTTTTTCAGGGCCTGATCCCGCCCCCAGATTGGGCCGAAGCCCCCTCTTTGAACTGGACTCCGGGCTAGGCATTTCTGCACTGGAGCCCAGACCAGCTACCCTCCCCCTCTGCGTCTTCTTCCTGGCTCAGATCTGCCGATTTGGCCTGGCTGAGGATTCTGTTGGATTTGACTCCACCTGAGACGCAGACCAGCCAGCTGCTTAAGTCGAGCCCGGGAAGAGAGACAACCTGAAAAAGATCGAAAGGTAAAAACAGTTAATGGCGTCAACAGGAGGCGAAAAAACAAAACAATAAAAAACAAAGCTTTGAATCAGACCCCAAAGGGTCTGGAAGCTGGTCTTTGGATATCGGGTACAGCCAAAGGGCAAACAGAAAAGACAGGAGACCGGTCTTTTCGGTTTATTTAAAAAGAAAATACAATTTTCTTATATATTGGTTATGGAATTGCAATCACTAGCAAAAGATCTAGCTATTTGGCATATTCTTTTAAACATTCATTTTAATTAATTCCCTATAATTTTTATCGGTTTTCTTATGGAATGATTATCTTTAGTTAACTATTATGTGTAATTATATTCATGCAGATACTCTACATGATTTATACTTGCATAATATTTGCGTAAAAAGTTTACAGTAAACACAAAATTATTTCCATATATGTATACGTATATATTTTTGTTTAATCTGTAAAAGTGAATGTGTCTGTGTGTGTACATTTTCCTATGCAATAACTCTGTCAATTTTAAGTTTACAGTCTAGAAATTTTGTATAAAGGGTACTGAGATTGGGAAAAATCTTTGTAATCCATGTTCGGGGAGAAATTTGGCTATTAAGGGGTAAAAGTTAAACGATTTGACCTTTGAGAACTCTACCAAACTCATCTGTCAATTTTGGGTCTAAGCACTTGAAATTTTAGATATAGGTTTCTTGGACATGGATCAAACTTAATAACTTGATTTCAGCCCAAAACAATAAACGTTAAGGGGTCATAATAGGGGTAAAGGTTATAAAAAAATTGACCAGTTTTTTATGCTCGACATACATCTCCAAAAACCTGGGCAACGCCGGGCTGAAATACTAGTCTATCTATCTATCTATCTATCTATCTATCTATAAAAGTGAATGTGTCTGTCTGTCTGTGTATATTTTCCTTCGCAATAACTCTGCAGACTCGAAATTTGATATACAAGGTACTTAGATTTGGAAAAATCGATGTGATCGGTTTTCGGCCAGAAATTTGGCTGTTAAGGGGTCAAAGTTCAACGATTTTACTTTTGAGAACTCTACCAAACTCCTCCGACAATTTGGGGTCTAAACACTTGAAATTTTAGATATAGGTTCCTTGGACAGGGATCTAACTTAATAACTTGATTTGAGCCCCAAACAATAAGTTTTAAGGGGTCATAATAGAGGTCAAAGTTAAAAAAACTGACTTTTTTTTTTTTGCTCAGCATACACCTCCAAACACCCAGACAACGCCGGGCTGAAATGCTAGTATATCTATAAAAGTGAACATGTCTGAGTGTCTGTCTGTCTGTTCACATTTCCCTATGCAATAACTCTGTCAATTTTTAGTCTACAGACTCGAAATTTGACATACAGGGTACTGAGATTTGGGAAAATCGCTGTGATCGGTTTCTGGCCAGAAATGTGGCTCTTAAGGGATCAAAGTTCAACAATTTGACCTTTGAGAACTCTACCAAACACCTCCGACAATTTGAGGTCCAAACACTTGAAATTTTAGATATAGGTTCCTTGGACATGATCTAACTTAATAACTCGATTTGAGCCCAAAACAATAAATGTTAAGGGGTTATAATAGGTGTCAAAGTTTAAAAAAACTGACTTTTTTTTTTTTCTTGCTCAGCATACACCTCCAAACACCCGGGCAACGCCGGGCACCTATGTGGCGGTGGTGGTGGTACTTTCTTAGGGCCTGATCCCACCCCCAGATTTGGCCGAAGCCCCCTCTATATATCTTTTATATCTATAAAAGTAAACGTGTCAGTGTGTCGGTGTGTCTGTCTGTGGTCTGTGTATATTTCTGTACGCAATAACTCTGTCAATTTTTAGTCTACAGACTCAAAATTTGATATACAGGTTACTGAGATTTGGGAAAATCTATGTGATCGGGTTTCGGCCAGAAATTTGGCTTTTAAAGGGTCAAAGTTCAACGGTTTGACCTTTGAGAACTCTACCAAACTCCTCCGACAATTTGGGGTCTAAACACTTGAAATTTTAGATATAGGTTCCTTGGATATGGATCTAACTTAATAACTTGATTTGAGCCCAAAACAATAAATGTTAAGGGGTCACAATAGGAGTCAAATTTAAAAAAAAAATTGACCTCTGTGCTCTGTACCAAATTACTCAGACAATTTCTGGTCTAAACATTTGAACTTTGACATAAAGCGTATTCAAAGATAGAGTAAGCTTTTTAATGTGTTTTAGTTGAAAATATTTAGTTACCAATATATAAATGTATGTATCTATGTAGGTTTGCATGTCTGCCTAAAACTTTTGACAGAGGTTTTTACCAAGATCAGTATCGTTTCAAAGTCCAACCTTTCAGACGACAAATATCGAAAAATTGGCTAAAAACATTAATATCTTCACCTTCAACTGGGAACTTTTCTACAGGAGGGGGGGGGTTCGCCGATATTTTTGAAATCATCCTCTCCTTTTGATTGTCTAGACTTAATTTTTTAAAAATATCACTTATTGTTTGGCGGTGGTCGTAACAGCATAGACGTTAGGTTTTTTTTTCCCCATTCTTTTCCTCCTTTGCAGTACGGGTTCGAGCCTGCCTTCCTACTACCACTTTTTTTTTTTTTTTTTTTGCTTAACAGACACATCCAAACACCCGGGCAACGCCGGGCTAAAATGCTAGTATATCTATAAAAGTGAAAGTGTGCGTGTGTGTGTGTGTGTGTGTGTGTCTGTCTGTCTGTCTGTCTGTCTGTCTATGTACATTTCCCTACCCAATAACTCTGTCAATTTTCAGTCTACAGACTCCAAATTTGATATACAGGATATGGAGATTTAGGAAAATCTTTGTAATCCGTTTTCGGCCAGAAATTTGGCTGTCAAAGTTCAATGATTTGACCTTTGAGAACTCTACCAAACTGCTCCGACAATTGTGGATATAAATAATTGAAATTTTAGATATAGGTTCCTTGGACGTCGATGTAACTTAATAACTTGATTTGAGCCAAAAACAATAAATGTTAAGGGGCCTTCCTACCACCACTTATTTTTTTTTCCTCAACAAACACCTCCAACACCCGGGAAACGCAGGGCACCTATGTTAGTATTTAATTAAAACTAAAATCCTTGGGTAATGGGAAAGATCGATGATCTAAGGAAGGTTCTAATGCAGTAGTTGTCTCCCTGGTTTTAATTTTTTTTCATGCTCCTATTCTGAATTCGTAGGTGTGGACTGGCATCAGTGGACCTTTTTTTTTTAAGTTTAATATATTTCAAACTGCTATAAATTATTGTACAGTAAACTAGTTAAATTAAAACAAAACATTTTTTTTATATTGAATTCTTTCATCAAGTAAAAATTCCATTTTTCTTTTTAATTTATTACTAAATTTAAAAAGCTATTTTTTTTTTTCATAGTATTTTCAAGTCGAATTCAATTTTTACGATATCTTTGTTTATTAAATTGTAATGTAATTTGCTAGAATAACTTTTTAACTTTAGTAATCAAGTAAAAATGATTATTTTTTTAATTTTATGTGAGGGGAAAAAGCGAATGTAGAATCAGGGAGAAAACAAATACATGAGAACCCAAAAACTAAGTGAAAGTAAAACGAAATATAGAACCTGTACTCAAGAAAATGAGTTTTTCTTTTTCTTTTTCGAGGGTCGGGCACTCTTTGTTGGTGTAGAAAATTGAAGAGATCAGATAAATATTTGAATTTCGACTGGAACATAGCAGATACTCACGCGTGTATGGGGGCTATATGCAAATGTCGAGCCGTGTGCGAAGTGACGTCACTGCAAGGAAAAAAGTAAAAAGAACACGCTCATAGACCAGGAACCAGGTTAGAGGAATGGACACGATCACGATCACCTTCATGAGAACCATGATTATGGTACAAACGTGGGTGACACCACAGCCATAACGAGAAGTCACGCGTGGCGGGAGAATGAGGAATAAAGTTCTTTTCTCAAAACCTGAAACAGCAAGTTGAATTTCTTTCCTATTCCTTGTCTGTTTCCTTTGTGACGGAGTCTACAATGTTTGTATTGTTTTGGTTGTTTGGACAATTATTCTCATCTTGGTTGTTATTGGCACAACGTTTCAATCATTGAAACCTATGACATGTTGGGTCTACTTATTAACATGTCTGTAAACGTGTGTACTAAGTTACACGACAATAATTACACTCCTTTTTTAAAATAAAATAAATTCTTTAAAAACGTCCTTTAAATTTAAAATAAAGACGTTAATGTTTTTTCTTTTAATATAAATACAAATAAAAGTAAATAAAAAAAAATTTAGGGTAATTTTTTTCTTTGTGCCTTAAGAATCACCTTTAAAATGACGACTTTTGAATGTTTTCGGGTATGCTAAAGACGAACATTGCATTTAAATTTGGCGCAAACAAGTAATTTTCCGGATACTAAAAAATGTAATTATGTTATCCCTGGTGGCCATTTTGTACGCGCAAGCGCGTGCATAATTGTATGTACAAAATGATCACCAGTGATAACATAAAAAATTACTTTGTTTAGTATCTGGAAAACTACTTGTTTGCGCCAAATTTAAATGCGATATTCGTTTTCAGCATACCCGGAAGTCTCTAAAAGTTGTCATTTTAAAGATGATTGTTAAGGTGGAAAGAAAGTTAAAATGTACCTTTTCTTTTTCGAATTGCCGTAAAACCCCACGCAAACGTATAAATACACTTGTGGGGACTGATCTAGATTGTAGGTTTACTGGTAGTTTTAGTTAGTCTAAATTCCAAAATATATTTTTGTTTCTTTTCTTCTTTCCACTGAGGTTTTGGGTATTCACACAATCGCTTAAAAGTAAAAGTAAAATCTTACTTTAAAGCCCATCTCACGTTCGTATAGAAAAATAACTTTTTTTGTAGATTTCGGTGTGCTAAAAACGAATTTGCTAACTGTTTCCCTAGCAGACATAAAGAAATTATTTTTTCATAATGCAGGTGATCATTTTACGATGTCTACGTTGTTTTTTTTTACCTAACTACCTACCTACCTACCTACCTGCCTGCCTACCTGCCTGCCTGTTACGTTTTTTCTTTTTTCTTTTAAATCGCATATCTTTTTCAAATATCTACACAAATTGTTTAGATATTCCTATGCGATTAAAAAACACAAAATCGATTTATAAAGAAAGTTTAAGCATTTTAATATATTTTTATTACTAGCAAGGCTACCCGGCCTTGCTCGGGTCACGTATAAACAATGAGAAAATTTGAGTTGATTTTTAATATGATTGTTATTGTTATTCTTTGGAGAGAGAGGAGTTGTTAATGTCTATGTATCATTTGATATTTTCGAGAATATTTTACCTACCCTAGGACGGCTATTACATGTATGAAATAATTGTACCTTTCCTAAGACAGGTAATTTACGGAATGTATATGAAATAATTTTACCTTTTTATGACGGGTAATTTACGACACATATTTAAAATATGTTTATCTACCTTCGGACGGGTAATTTATATACATATATGAAACAATTTAACATACTATTGACAGGTATTGTGCAACATATATGAAATTATGTCTCTTCCCACCAAGGCTACCATAATTTTAAGAAAATTGAAATCATTTTTGGAAGATGGATCATTAGGATTTCAAAATAATTACATAAATACATTGATAATGAATTTGCAACCCTTGTTTCACCATAAATTTCAACATTACTGCATTTCTTTCTTTCCTCACTCGTTTGTCATCATCTTATTGTAAGAGAAATTATGCCATTTTTGGAAAAAGTCTCAGCAGGATTTTAAAATTAATGCATAAATACATTGACAAAGTTAAGTGATTAGACAACCCTTGCTTCATTATTAAATTCTACATTTCTCTGTTTCATTTTTTTCACCATTACCGACAACAAATTTTATTTTGAAAAAAAGACGTGATTTTCGAAAGGCTTTACAAACAAATAAACTCAGCAGGCTTTACAAACAAATATGTTGAAAAGCTTAGTGATTAGGCAACCCTTGCTTCTTTACAAAAATCCACATTATTCTGTTCTTTCCCTCCCTACTACTGACACCATCATTTTAAGTGAAATGATAACTTTTCTTGACCATAACTCAGCAGATTTTCCATATAATTACATAAATGCATTGACGCGAATGATAATTAGGCAACGTTTACTTTACCACAATTTTCAATATTAATGTAGTTCTCCCCGCTTCCTACCATAACCACCACCAACACATTAGTAAGGGAAAAGATGTCATTTCCGGAATATGATTCCATAGTTATTCCATATTTTTGGAATATGACATTACTCCCTCCAGCCCCACCCAAAAAGTGAAGGTTTGTTAATTGCCAGAGAACTTCAAAGCACATTAAAAAGCAACATAATTATGTGTCTTTCTAATCACCACTACAACTGTGACGTCATTCCCCGAAGTTAACATTAAAAATTCAGGAAAATATTCTTAACCACCTACAGAAACTGATAAATTGTCTGGTCCGATTATTTCATGACAAACAGACCAATCAATAAACTCGCATTTCATCATTTTTCATAATTCTTGGATATGTTACGAATTTTTACAATCATTTTTCATAATTTTAACCCACATTTTTGCCTCTCCCCCCCTACAAAAATAATAACTTTGGCATATTATCTAGGTTGATTATTCTATTACAAACACATCAATCAATTAACTGACATTTAATAATTTTTCATAATTCTTGGATATGTTACTAATTTCGACAATCATTTTTCATAATTTTAAACACATTTTCACCCCCTTCCCCCTTACGAAAATTATAACTTTGATATATTGTCTGGGTTGATTATTCCATTACAAACACGTTAATGGATTTATTCACATTTCATCATTTTTCATAATTCTTGGGTATATTACTAATTTCGACAATCATTTTTATATATGTAACCCACAATCTTGCCTCCCCCTTACTACCATAATAACTTTGATATATTGTCCAGGCCGATTATTTCATTACAAAGAGACCAATCAATTAACTCACATTTAATTATTTTTCATAATTCTTTGATATGTTACTAATTTCTACAATCAAATTTTATAATTTTAACCTACATTATCGCCTGCCCTAATGAAAATAATAACTTTGTAATATAGCCTGGGTTGACTTTTTTATTACAAACACATCAATCAATTAGCTCGCATTTCATCATTTTCATAATTCTTGGATATGTTACTAATTTCGGCAACCATTTTTCATAATTTAATCTACATTCTCGCTCTCTCCTCCTTACGAAAATAAACACTTTGCTATACTGTCTGGGCTTATAACTTCATTACAAACACACAAATCAATTTACTTCCATTTCATCATTTTTCATAATTCTTGGATATGTTACTACTTCGACAATCATTTTTCATAATTAAAACCCACATCATCGCCCACCTCTTATAAAAATAATGACTTAATACAATGTCTGGGTTATTATTTCATTACAAACATACCAATTAATGAACTCACATTTCATCATTTTCATAATTCCTGGATATGTTACTAATTTCGACAATCATTTTTCATAATTTTAACCCGCATTATCACCTTTCCTAACAAAAAAAAATGAATTTAATAAATTGTCTGGGCCGATTAATTCATTACAAATGCACTAATCGATCAACTCACATTTCATCATTTTTCATTATTCTTAGATATGTTACTAATTTCGAGAATCATTTTTTCATAATTTTAACCCACATTATCCCCCCACGCACCTTACGAAAATAATAACTAATCAATTAATTAACATTTCATAATTCTTGACATGTTCAATTTTAGACAATCATTTTTCATAATTTTAAAAAACATTATCACCCCCTCCCTTATGAAAATAATAACTTTGATATATTGTCTGGGTTTATTATTTCATTACAAACACACCAATGGATTTATTGACATTGCATGATTTTTCATAATTCTGGAATATGTTACTAATTTCGGCAATAATTTTTTATATTTGTAACCCACAATATCGCCTCCTCCCTTACTAACATAATAACGTTGATATATTGTCTGGACCGATTATTTCATTACAAACAGACCAATCAATTAACTCACATTTCATAATTCTTGGACATGTTACTAATTTCGAAATTCATTTTTTATAATTTTAATTCACATTATCCCCCCTTAAGAAAATAATAACTTTGTAATATTGTCTTGGTTGATTTTTTGGATTACAAACACACCAATCAATTAACTCACATTTCATCATTTACATAATTCTTGGATATGTTACGAATTTTGACAATCATTTTTCATAATTTTAATCTATGTTCTCGCTCCTCCCCCTCTCTTTACGGAAATAATGACTTTGATATACTGTCTGGGTTTATTATTTCATTACAAACACACCAATCAATTAACTCCCATTTCATTTTTCATAATTCTTGGATATGTTACTAATATTGACAATCATTTTTCATAATTTGAACCCACATTATCGCCCCCCCCTCCTACGAAAATAATAACTTTGATATAATGTCTGGGTTGATTATTTCATTACAAACATACCGATCAATTAACTCATATTTCATCATTTTTCATAATTCTTGGATATGTTTCAAATTTCGACAATCATTTTTCATAATTTTAACATGCATTATGTTCCCCCACAACGAAAAAAATAACTTTGATATATTGTCTGGGGCGATTAATTAATTACAAAGGTACCAATAGGTCAACTCACATTTCATCATTTTTCATAATTCTTAAATATTTTACTAATTTCAACAATCATTTTTTATAATTTTAACCCACATATGCCCCCCCCCCCTTACGAAAATAATAACCTTGAGATATATATTGTCTGGGTTGATTATTTCATTACATATTCACTAATCAATTAACTCCCATTTCATCATTTTTCATAATTCCTGGATATGTTACTAATTTCGACAATCATTTTTCATAATTTTTACCCACATTATGGCCACCCCTTATGAAAATAATGACTTTTATATATCGTCTGGGCCGATTGTTTCATTACAAACACACCAATCAATTAACTCACATTTCATAATTCTTAGATATGTTTCCAATTTCGATGATAATTTTTAATAATTTTACCCACATTATTAGTATTATAATAACTTTGATATATTGTCTGGTTTGATTATTTCATTAAAAAAAAAAACACCAATCAAGAAAAAAAAAAAAAAAAACATTCTTCGTTTCTTTTTCTCTCTTAGTTTCCCCTCTCTGTCCTGCTCTTAGTAAATCTGACGACCTAGTCCACAAATTCCAAAATTTCATCATGATAAGTTTCAAGAAAAAATACACGATTAAACCCGGTTCTCCAACTTCCAACATAGACCCCTACTACCATGTCTCCTTCTCCAACATCAGGGGTCTTCGTTCTAACCTTCCAGAGGTTGAAACCCAATTACAGGAGACTAAACCAGACCTTTTATTTTTAAGTGAAACTGGCATTGGACAGGCTATTTCCCTAGAAGAGTTTGCAATTACAGGATACTCTAACTTAACTTTAAAATCTGACCCCCAAGATCGCCATGGGCATGGAATATGTGCCTATATTAAAGATAGCTTTCCATGTGGGAGGGACATCTCCAGGTAAGATCCTAACTTACCCTATATGTGCTTCCGGGTTGCTTTAGCTCACACTACTGCATTTATATTTACTCTCTATCGCCCCCACAACAGCGGAGTTACTATCTTTCAAAGTATATCTGAGAAAATTGACCAAGTCCTATCTGCTTATCCTTCAGCTAACATTCACGTATGTGGAGACTTCAATGTTCACAACGTCGAATGGTTGACCCACTCAAACAAAACCGATGATGAGGGGAGGTTCTGTCATGATTTCTCCATTGCCTATGACCTCACTCAGATTGTTCAGGAACCCACTCGTGTGCCCGACAATGATGGCCAGTATGCGAGCCTACTAGACCTTTTTCTCACAACTTGCCCTGAACTATGTTCAGTTTCTGTTCTGTCGCGTCTTGGATCTTCCGACCACTCTGTTGTATCAATTAAGATAAAAATGAAATGTAATAAGTCCCCAGACGTACCTCTCCATCGTACAGTATATCGATACACTAAGGCTGACTGGGATAGCTTCCGTACATTTATATCTGATCTACCTCTGCATTCCATGTTTAAAAAGGATGTGTCCTCTTTTGTATTAGACCTGACGGAATGGTTAATTGTAGGTATTGACCGTTTCATAACCTCGAAAAAGTTTCAGCCAGCCATGGTTCTCTCCAGAATGTGCTGCTGCCATTGCGCACAGAAATCACTTTTTCCACTGTTTCCAACGTAATAGATGTATGGAAACAAAAGCCGCTTTCAGGACTGCCAGCAACCATTGTAAGAAAGTAATAAAGAACGCAAGAGAGTTGTATGCTCAATCTGTTAAGTCCAAAGTAGCTGAGCAGCAGCTTGGTTCCCACCAGTTTTGACAAATAGCAAACAGAATCCTGAACAGAAGCGTGTGCTCCATCCCAACTATTATCAATGGACCTGAGGTAATCTCGTCAGCATCAGACAAAGCCAAACCCTTTGTCAAGAACTTTGCAGCTAATTCTACCTTTTGCGATCAAGGCCGCCAACCTCCAATATTTCCTCCTGTATCAGAAAACACGCTATGTGATATACGTATATCTGTACGTGATGTTGGCAAGCTAATCAAAAACCTTGATTCCAGTAAAGCAACTGGCCCTGACGGTATTCCAATTATAGTACTCAAAAAACTTCAACCTGAACTAGTGCCCATACTTACAAAACTGTTTAAACGTTGTCTTAAGGAGAATAGTTTCCCATCTCCTTGGAAAATTTCATCAGTATGCCCTGTATTTAAGAATTCAGGTGATCGCTCATCCCCCTCTCAGTACAGGCCAATAAGTCTCCTGTGCGTCATGAGTAAGTTGCTAGAATCTGTGTTAAATATAGAAGTAATCAACCATCTCAACAAAAATAACCTTCTTAGTGACACTCAATATGGTTTCTGTTCTGCTAGATCTACAGTAGATGTGCTTACAGTTATATCTCATAGGATTAGCAAATCTCTCGACGGAGGCAACCTTTCTAAGGCAATTGCTCTTGACATATCTAAGGCCTTTGATAGGGTATGGCATAAAGGTTTACTTCATAAGATCTCTAGCTATGGTATAGCTGGAAATGTCTTCTCAATTATTAAATCATTTTTTTCTGATAGGTTCATAAGAGTAGTAGTTGAGAGGCAAAAATCAGAAGCTCACAGTATTAATGCCGGTGTCCCTCAGGGGTCCATCATGGGCCCAACTCTTTTCCTGATCTACATTAATGATCTTCCAAATCACATCCTTACATCATTTGTAGACATTTATGCTGACGATACTACCATTTATGGTAGCACATCTAAGACAGTATACGACCAAGTTTCTCCAATTCTCTCTCCTCTGATCTTGAGCACGTAGTACAATGGGGTAAGGAGTGGCTGGTTACTTTTAATGCATCTAAAACCAAGCTTCTCTCTTTACATCATCAACATTCTGATCCACATCTGGCATCAATTGAAATGAATGGCTCTCGTCTTCAGGAGGCCTCAAGTTTTGACAAGCTTCTTGGCTTGACCATTACTCCTGATCTTAAATGGAACACGTACATCAAATCTGTTGCCAAGGCCGCTGGAAAAATGGTGGGATCTTTCTATCGATCCAGTAGATATCTCACTGCTGATGCTATTCTCTATCTATATAAGAGCCAGGTACGTCCAAGGATGGAATACTGTTTCCACATCTGGGCAGGAGCTGCTAGAAAGGACTTGTCCTGCCTTGATAGAGTTCAAAATAGACTTCGTAGCCTCGTAGGAGATGTCCTTTTCTCCTCCTAGCAACCTCTATCTCACAGAAGAGATGTTGCGAGTTTGTCTCTGATGTATCGTTATTTTCATGGAAAGTGTTCGACTGAGCTTCAATCTATGGTCCCCCCTCGCCAAACTTTCACAAGAAACACTCGTCTAGCTGTAAACACTATCAATAATTCCCCCCACTCTTTATCTGGGCCTAAACCTAAACGTAGATTCCATGAACAAAGCTTCTTTCTTAGAACTGCACGCCTGTGGAATTGTCTTCCGTTTTCCTGCTTTCCGGCTGACTACAATATGGTTGTGTTCAAGTCTAAAGTAAATAAGTTCTTGATGAGCCGTTCTATATAAGTTATCAAATTTACCAAATTTTCATTACTAATGATTACTATATTGTCCAATTTCTACTGTGCACTCATTAACCCTTATCCTTGAGTGGCCTATTGGCTTTGATAATGTGGTGATGCCTATGTAAAAAAAAAAAAAAAACCTCACATTTCATCATTTTTCATAATTCCTGGATATGTTACTAATTTTGGCAATCATTTTTCATTATTTTAACCCATATCCTCGCTATATTAAAATGGTTTTCTAAATAATAACTTTATTATTTCAATGCAGTCCGTATTCTGTATGTCAGTTTCTTATTTAATAAATTGTTAGGTGAAAGTACAAAATAGTTTTACCCCCCCCCCTATATTAAGATTGGCTTTCTAAATGACGTTAATATTTCAGCACGGTCCTTATTCTGTATATCAGTTTTTTTTTATTTATAAAATTTATTAGGTGAAAGATACCTTCCTTTCTTCATATTAAGAATGGCTTTCTAAATAATAAAAGCACGGTCCGTATCCTGTGTGCCATTTTTCAATTTTTAAATTTTTAGATGAAAATACAGAATAGTTGAAAACATATGCTCCCCATATTAATAATGGCTTTCTGATTAATAACGCTATTATTTCAGCACAGTCTGTATTCTGAATGTCAGTTTCCCTCTCCCCTCTTTTAAAAATATATATGAAATAAAGTAAGTATGAAATCGTAAATTGCTTCAACCATTTCCAGGACCGATTCTATTTCATCCCATCACTTAAAAATAGATATAATATAAAGAAAATTTGAGATCGTAAACTGCTTCAGCCATTTCCAGGACTGATTCTATATCACCCTCCCTCTCTTAAAAATAAATATGGAATAAAGGAATATTGAGATCCTAAACAGCCTAAGCCATTTAAGGGGCTGACTTCATATCCTACCTCTCTCTTATAAATATATGTAAAATAAAGTAATTTTGAGATCATAAACTGCTTCAGCCGTTTCCGTGCCTGACTTCGTATCCCCACTTCCCTCTTCCTTTAAAATATATATGAAATAAAGTATTTTTGAGATCGTAAATTGCTTCAGCCATTTCCAGGATACCCCCCCCCCATTCTTAAAATATATTCTGAGTCGATTATTTTGTATCTTTATTTATTTTTATTTTTTTTAAGAAGATAATGCCTGGTAGGAAACTATATTATGCTTACTTGGCCTTTTTGCTAAGATCAAAGTGTAGCATCTGTTTTGGTGCAGCATTTCAGCGACCCTCATCTCCCCCCCCCCCCCACCATTTGTTTTAAGGAGAAGATGTCTGGTGAAAACAACTTGATTGCTTGGTCTTCATGACTGAGACAACTTTGAATTCTTAGTAGAAAGTAAAGAATAGTAAAAAACATACCCTACCCATATTAAGAATGGCTTTCTAAATAATAACGATATTATTTCAGCGCAGTCCGTATTTCAGTTTCTTATTTAATAAATTGTTAGGTGAAAGTACAGAATAGTTTTAAAAATACCTTTCCCTCCTCATATTAAGAATGGCTTTCTTTTGGTTCGTATTCCGTATATTATTTTCCATCTCCTCCATCTGATATAAATATGAAATCGTAAAATAAAAGATATATAGACTTATAAATTCAAAACCGCGATAAAATTTACGTATTATTTCATTCTTTTTTATTAATACAAAAAAAAAATATAAAAGAGTTGGCATTATCAGCTAGAATTTAGATCAAAGCACCTAGCGTTCCAACCTAATGTTGTCTTCTCTATTAAGTGTGCGCATACGCCTGACCGCACAAAATGTCTGCACGGTGTTAATGAACATTTTACATGTAAATTTGCTGATGTCTGTATGCGTTATTCATGCATGTAAACAAAAATATTATTCGCTATAAGGCATCCTTGGTTAATGAATATTATTTCCTGAAAATAATATATTGCCACTTGGACATAAGGGCGACTATTTGGGACCCTGTCTACAAGGGAATTATATAGGGAGTTGAGCAGCAATATATCCGTTCACATTATATTATATGCTTGAAAACGACAGAGTAAACTTAGAATAGAAAGACCATGTCTCGTTCTAACATTTAAAACAACTTTATTGAATCATTTTTGTTCAGTGACGTAGCGAGTAGAGGAGGCGGTCTTTCCCAGGTGTCACATGCGGCATTTTAAGGAGGTTAAAATATGAAATAGAAAAAAAAAATAAAATAATAAAAAGATAGCAAAAAATCTGAAATTTTATACCATAATGAGGTTTTAAGGCTGTAATACATTTTTGTGTTTTATGTGTGTAATACTGTTTTTAAATGGATTTTAGATCCTTGATTGTAATTCTATGAAAATAAAAAATTTTAGGATTTTCTGGAATTTTGAAGGTTAATGGATTATGAACGGCCAACGGAGGGTGGGATCTTATGACTGCCCCGGGTGACAAAAATAGTTGCTACGCCACTGGCCCCATTAACCTGTTAATAAAAGAGCATTGGAAAAATGGTAAACGTCTTGTTTGTAAGAAGTTGGTTTATAAAGAATGTGTAGTGGACACCAATGTTGAAGTTAGGGTCATGTATGTGTGTGTGTGTGTGTGTGTGTGTGTGTGTGTGTGTGTGTGTGCGTATGTGTGTGTGTTAGAGTAAGTCCACATGGATGCTGTCGGAAATTTATCCTCTTTCAGATAAATCTGACGCGAAAATACTAGCCTGCAGAAAAAAAAAATAAAAGGATGAAATAAAAAGGGGGGGGGAAGAATAAAATATAACGGTCTTGTTTTAAAACGAAGAAGAGATTTTATTTACAATGAAGTCGGTTGCAAATTTTTCCCTTTGCAGGCATTAAATTAAAAAACAAAGAACGCCAAAGTAACAACATATAATGCAAAAAAATAAAATAAAATAAAATTCATAAATATGTTAATAAATTTATATTGTATTTTTGCATGTGTGTTTTGTATGATATTTTGTAAATAATAATTTAATATTTTATAAATATCTTAATAAATTTTATGTTGTTTCCTTTACACATTTTATACATTGGTAGACATTTATCGCGTCTTATATATTAGTTGAATCCACTCCACTCTCCATGCCACCGAAATTCAAAAGAGACCGATTTTCGCGTTGGGACTCGTGACGTCATCAAGGAGCTAGCATTGCCTTTTTATTCAAATTAAAGGGAGTTTCGTATGAACCCCAAATATACGAAACTAAGATCAATAAAAGATACGAAATCCAGAAAATCAAATATAAGAACCAGAATAAAAATATAATAAATGTATACAGTGGGATACACATTTATTGGTACAAAAATATTCCAACAATGCAGCTATAGTAACCATGGAGAGTCCATAGTACTTCTTGTTGAACCCAGATTGGAGGAGTGCACCTCAAAAGAGAAAATTAAAGTTGGAAGAAGTACCATACAAGGGGGCAGCTCACTTTGGTCTCCTGACCAGAAAAAAGGAAGTAACACACGTGTTAATCCTTTTTATGAATTTCTATCATTTGCTTAGCTCACCTGAGAGATAGCTTCTGATTGGGTGAGCCAGATGGAAAGACGAATGCTTGTACCAATCAGTGCTGAGCTTATAAATAATACACAGATTCCAAATTGTAAACCACACGCTGTTGCTCCTGCTGTTGTTCTTGTTTGTAATTACTACAGCTGCTACATAAACACCTACTTAAAAATATTTATTTTTAAATATTAGGGGATTTAAAATTCACCAGCTTTTTTTGTGGGGGGTAATCATTAGGTTAGTAAATCCTTATTAGTTTTTATCATACTTAAGAATTTAATTTCCCTTTGAGTGTAGAGTTTATTATTATAATAGAAATATTAGTCTGAAGGATGAAAAAAATGTTTTTATGTTTGACTAGCATTTCCGCCCGACGTTACCCGGGTGTTTGGAGGTGTATGTTGAGCAAAAACATAAATAAATAAATAAAGTGGTAGTAGGAAGGCAGGCTCGAACACGTACCGCAAATTTTCGACCCAAACCGATTAAAAAGCTTGCCCTATCTCGGAATACCCTTTATGTAAAATTTCAAATGTTTAGACAAAAAGTAATTTGGTAGAGATCACGGAGATCAAATTTTTAAAAACTTTGACCCATATTATGGCCCCTTAAAATTTATTGTTTTGGGCTCAAATCAAGTTATTAAGTTACATCTATGTCCAAGGAACCTATATCTAAAATTTCATTTGTTTATACCGAAAGTTGTCGGAGGAGTTTGGTAGAGTGCTATAAGGTCAAATATTTTAACTTTGACCCCTTAACAGCCAAATTTCTGGCCGAAAACTGATCACATAGAATTTCCCAAATCTCAGTACTCTGTATATCAAATTTTGAGTCTGTAGTCTGAAAATTGAGAGAGTTATCGTGTAGGGAAATGTACACAGACAGACACACATACAGACAAAAAGACAGACAGAGACTTTCACTTTTATAGATATACTAGCATTACGGCCCGGCATTGCCCGGGTGGTTGGAGGTGTATGCTGAGCAAAAAAAAACAAAAAAAACGGTCAATTTTTAAAATTTTAACCCCTATTATGACCACTTAACATTTATTGTTTTGAGCTCAAATCAAGCTATTTAGTTAGATCCATATTCAAGGAACTTATATCTAAAATTTCACGTGTTTAGACCCCAAATTGTCGGAGGAGTTTGGTAGAGTTCTCAAAGGTCAAATCGTTGAACTTTGACCCCTTAACAGCCAAATTTCTGGTCGAGAACCGATTACATAGATTTTCCCTAATCTCAGTACCCTGTATATCAAATTTCGAGTCTGTAGACTAAAAGTTGACAGAGTTATTGCATAAGGAAATGTACACAGACACACACACAGACAAACACACAGACACGTTCACTTTTATAGATATACTAACAGGTGTACCGGGTGTTTGGAGATGTGTGTGTAAGGGGGGGGTAAAGTAAAGAATAACCGAAGTAATAACCCTGTTTAAATATTAAAAAAAAGACGTTAAACTTCTTTAAAAAATCGGAAAAACCAAAGCCCCCCTCCCCCACTGCAAAAAAAAAACAGCGAACAATCGTAAAACTTCTTTAAGAAGGAAATCAGAAAAAAAGCAAAAATAAAGAGAAAAAATGATGAACGTGTTCGGAAAAACAAAAAAAACACTGCGAAAAACGAAAAAAATGGCATAAATAACCCTTTGATTCGGTCAAGTTCATGGTGCATTTCACCCAGTAAAAAGCATAGAACGAAAAGGAACGTTAAAATTCCATTCCAGTTTTTTTAAGCAACTACAAAGTAAATAAAACCCAAACCGGTGTTCCTTCGTAACTGTCCCTTGTGAACGTTCCCGGAAATGGTGTAAGTGGTGGCGGGGGAAGGAGGAATTAATTAGAGAGAAAAGATTTTACTACTTTCATTGATTTTAACCGATTGTGGCAGTTAACACTCAGCAGAAAAAATATAGGAATCTACGATTATCGAGAAAGTGGAGAGGTAATATGCCTATAACACACCCTAGATATTGTGCTGCAGTTTGTGCATATTACATTTGCATAAAATGTCTTGATTTTTAATCCTATTAAGATCAAAATAATAGGGGAAAAATGAGTTCATTTTATATATATAGGGATAATTTTAAAAAAAATAACGCAAAACAAAATTAGCTCGATCTTATTATAAATTTATTTCAATCCGGAAATGTTTTCTTAAGCAAGACAAGTTAGTATAGGTTGTGCTTTTCTTTTAACTTTTATGTATGCTCTGCTACGCATTGAGCCATCCCACTAAAAATCCCCCTCACAAATTGCTCTATTTTTACGGATTAACATTATATATATACTAGCATGGGTACCCGGCGTTGCCCAGGTGTTTGGATCTGTATGCTGAGCAAAAAAAAAAGAAAAACAAAAGGTCAATTTTTTAACTTTGACCCCTATTATGATCCCTTAACATATATTGTTTTGGGCTCAAATTAAGCTATTAAGTTAGATCCATATCCAAGGAACCTATATCTAAAATTTCCAGTGTTTAGACCCCAAATTGTCGGAGGAGTTTGGTAGAGTTCTCAAAAGTCAAATCGTTGAACTTTGACCCCTTAACAGCCAAATTTCTGGCTGAGAACCGATCACATAAATTTTCCCTAATCTTAATACCCTGTATTTCAAATTTTGAGTCTATAGACCAAAGATTGAGAGAGTTATTGTGTAGGGAAATGTACACAGACAGACACACAGACAGGCACACAGACATACAGACACGTTCACTTTTATAGATATATAGACTAGCAGTTTCGCCCGGCTTTGCTCGGGGCCTATGTACTGTTCATAAGGTTATGTGGATATGTATATATTAAAAAGTGTGAATATGTAAAGTAATGTCTTTCTTTATAATAGTCTTCTTAGAGAAAAGACAGACAGACATTTTCACGTTAATATATATACTAGCATGGGTGCCCGGCGTTGCCCGGGTGTTTGGGGGTGTATGCTGAGCAAAAAAAAGCAAAAAAAAAAAATGGTCAATTTTTTAATTTTGACCCCCTATTATGACCCCTTAACATTTATTGTTTTGGGCTCAAATCAAGTTATTAAGTTAGATCCATATCCAAGTAGTTTGGTAGAGTTCTCAAAGATCAAATCGTTGAACTTTGACCCCTTAACAGCCAAATTTCTGGCCGAAAACCGATTACATCGATTCTCTCAAATCTCAGTACCCTGTATATCAAATTTCGAGTCTGTAGACTGAAAATTGAGAGAGTTATTGCATAGGGAAATGTACGCAAACAGACAGACACACAGACAGACACACAGCCAGACACACACGTTCACTTTTATAGATATACTAGCATGGGTACCTGGCGTTGCCCGGGTGTTTGGATGTGTTTGTTGAGCAAAAAAAAAACAAAGTCAATATTTTTAATTTTGACCCCTATTATGACCCCTTAAAATGTATTGTTTTGGGCTCAAATCAAGTTATTAAGTTAGATCCATGTCCAATGAACCCATATCTAAAATTTCAAGTGTTTAGACCCCAAATTGTCGGAGGAGTTTCTCAAAGGTCAAATCGTTGAACGTTGACCTCTTAATCTCCAAATCTTTGGCCATAAACCGATCACATAGATTTTTCCCAAATCTCAGGACCCTGTATATCAAATTTCGAGTCTGTAGACTAAAAATTTACAGAGTTATTGCGTAGGATAATGTACACAGACAGACACACAGCCAGACACACAAACACGTTCACTTTTATAGATATATATATAGATAGGTTAGATGAGCTTACAAAATTAAGTAAAATAAAACAAAACAAAACAAACAAAATAATATGTTTTAAGGCCAATTAAATTCTCAAGTTTAGAAAAGCTAAGAAGGGTTTATTGATTTCCATGGATAAAATTATGAATTGCTATGAAATTAATTATGGTATGCATAAAAACGTAAAGGCTAAAAAAAATTAGTTGAACTAAAGATAAAAAAAAAAAATATACGAAAATATTGATCTTACGAACACTTAGATTTATTTTAAAGGGATCATAAACCAGATTTTCATGTGAATCTATCCATTGACTTTTTTAATCAATCTAGATCTGATTTTGGGAGAGGACTTGAATGTCAACTAGACACCACCTTCAAGTGTCTCCGGTCTCTCTGTATAGTGGTTTGTCAGAGAGACTAACATGAGGATACTTCCCATTTGAAGTAAACCCAGACCAAATATTAAATAAGAAAAATGGTGTGTTGTCTTAAGCCATCCAGTACGTCTTCCAGGCACCCTCCTCTATTAACAGAGGACAGCTTTTAATAAAGAAAAATAAAAAGTCATAGACAATGAGAAACTTGTATAAAAATATAAATAAGAATAAAAATAAATACTAACAGGCCAGCATTTAGAATAAAAAAGGGTTCCTTAACCCGTTTATGCACTAGGCAGAAAGAATTAAATTATTGTATAAACCTTTCTATCTCTGGAATAGTATTTGTAGAAAACGAAATTGAAAGGGACATAAACACGAGCACATTTTCGTGGCTCAAGATTTTAAATATACTTCTTTCCTGGCTTGTCCAATCAGAAGCCAGTTCTTAGTCACATGACCGAGTTAATAAAAGGTTAAACCAGCAATGCACTCTCTCTCTCTCTCTCTCTCTCTCTCTCTCTCTCTTTTCTCAAATCTTGGACTGATGACAACTTCACGTGGAACAGACCTGTCCCCAACTTCTCTCTTGGGACAACAGAACTCACCAGGACTTTGGACTCGGGGTTGGACTAAGAGAGAAACCAACCACCAGCAAAGACAGACATTTTCTCTTTTCCCTCGTCTTCTAGCATCGACGATTTCACCAGAAATAACTGCCGATTGGCACCATGAGAAAACCGACAGAAGTATACATAGGAAACAACCGAAATCCATGAGGGAACCTGTTCGAACATGTTTTCCCACACATATACACACCCACACACACGCATGCATGTACACAGCCTCATACACACACTCACATTCATGCACATACACACACCTGAGCTGTGACGTCACTTCCTTTAAAGTGAAAACCAGACATGTGCACCCAGAAGACTAACTCCAGTATAAAAGTCAACAAAACCTGTCAACTTCCCTTTTTCGTCCGGACCAGCGTTCGACCTGTTGAGTCGACGAACCGACCGCGTGTTCTAGCATCACTTTCCCTGCTACTGTAATGTGGGGCAAGCGCAAGTACACTTTATACGCTTTCTCTCTCCATGAACTGGATTGACTTTTCTCACTCTATCTCCCCTACGCCTTTGGTCCATCAAAACAGACAAGTGCGTGACGCTCTACTGAGCTTAACCCTCTCTTTCTACAGGCCGGCTTACCACTTTGCGTTTCTCTATTGCATTCCCCTTTCCTTCCAAACGCGTAGTCGTCAACGGCTGAATGAACATGTGTACACCGAAGACTTTCATTTCTCAACAGAAAATAAACATGATTATTTTATTCCAGCATTTGCATTTTTTGTTTCCTTCATTCAATTCGTTTCATTATTTTTTCTTGTAGCGAGTTAGGGTATTTTATATCCTGGTCCGCAACAAACCCCAAACCACATAGCCAAGCATTCTGTTCCTTCAATTATTCTAACCTGTTATTGAATAACTCCTTCCGTTGTTTCGTTTATAAAAGAGGTTTTGCTTCTTTATTCAATGCTTCATGTTTAACAATTACTTATTTGATTAGGTGATGCCTACAAGCATAACCCTAAATACTCCAGCCATGACAAAGGCCAACCAGGGTCAGTCATCAGACCTTGATGAAGAAGGTCTTGATCCCCTATCTTCATCATACTTAGCAAACAACAAAAAAAAAAGAAAAGAAAAAAAGAAAAGAAAAATAAGAGGCTTAAAAGTCCAACTGATCTGTTGCACAAAATAAAGTGCTGTTGTTTTGCTACCATTACTAAAAGTTTGAAAAGTGGAACAAAAAATTAAACGAAATTAAAGCTGTAGAATTCAGCTCTAAAAAATCACTCACTGATTTTTTTTCTTTTCAGACTTCCTTCACGCAACCCTCAGATTGACATTGCTTCCCAGTTTTTTCAAAATGACAGGTAAATTAAATTTATTTTATTTTTTATCTCTGTGTGTAAGTTGTAGAGGTACAACAGGCTGATGGCTATCTGCACTACATAGCACTTTTCTCTGACTTTTGTATTGGTTTTACTAATTACTAACTGATCTGAAATGGAACACGTACATCAAGTCTGTTGCCAAGGTCGCTGGAAAGATGGTGGGATCCTTCTACCACTCCAGAAGATATCTCACTAATGATGCAATTCTCTATCTATATAAAAGCCAAGTACGTCCAAGGATCGAATACTGTTGCCATATCTGGGCAGGAGCTGCTAAAAACAGCCTATCCTGCCTTGACAGAGTACAAAATAGACTTCGTGGCTTAGTGGGGGATGCCCTTTTCTCTACCCTGCAACCTCTCTCCCACAGAAGAGACGTTGCGAGCCTATCCTTGTTTTATCGTTATTTCCATGGCAGGTGCTCGTCTGAACTCCAATCTCTGGTCCCCCCTCGCCAATCTTTCACGAAAAACACCCGTCTAGCTGAATCCACTGTGAAAAATTTCCCCCACTCTATATCTGTGCCTAAATCAAAACACAGATTCCATGAACAAAGCTTCTTTCTTAGAACTGCACGCCTGTGGAACTCTGTTCCGTCTGCCTGCTTCCCTCCGGACTACAACTTGGATGTCTTCAAGTCCAATGTTAAAAAATTCCTAATGAACCGCCCCCTTAATTAAACACTTCATCAAATATCCATACTAACGTAATGTACTTGCAATAACCCTTATCCCTGAGTGGCTTCCGGGCCTTGATAAGTGGTGATCACTGTGTAAAAAAAAAAAAAAAAAAAAAAAAAAAATTTGGTAATAATCTCATGAATTAAATAAAGGATTCTGTTCAAAATTCTGTGCATGTTTCCTCATCCCAAATTTTTAAACATTATTTGCTGTTATTTTAGAGCTTTCCTTTCCTTCATAGCTGAAGTTGGCGTTTGAGCATGGATCAAGGTGTAGTATCTGTTCTGCCCTTGGTTAGAGGAAAAAAGTGAGCAAATTTTTATTTTCGACATATCCAGAGTATCCTTTTTACGGGAGCTGAATATCCTTTATGTAAAACAGACCTGCTTTACTTTATTAAATTGAACTTTTAGAACGTGAAAAGAAAAATGTCTTCTTAAATCATTAATACGACATCAATGTGTGGATCAGATTCTGTGAAATATTCCATCCGTTAGTTGTGTCCCTCATAATTGTTTTCTCATTATTACTTATGAATTCATCTAATTCAATCTTAAATTGCTATTTTCAATTTCTTCTTTTTCTTCATCGTCATCTGTTCAACGTTCATTTCTCATGCATTGGATGACTTTAAAAGTATTGATTTCCAAACAAATTCTATGAAATATTCCATCCGTTAATTCCCCAAAATGACCCCATAACTCTTTTCTCATCATTACTTATGAATTTATCTAATTCAATCTTAAATTGCTCTTCTTCTTCTTCTTCTTCTTCTTCTTCTTCTTCTTCATCAGTTTAATGTACTTTTTCCCCATGCTGGCATGCATTGGGTGACTTTAAAAGCATTAACTTCTAAACAGACTTATTTCTGGCCAGGTCTTTATTTAGCTCTCTTTTTCTCAACTACATCTTTATCACTTCCTCCTGTGTTTTCCTTGGCCTTCTCCCATGCACTAAACCTGCGATTTTAAACTGTTTTATATCTACTAACCGAGGAAATCTCATTCTTTCAATGCGGCCATACCAACAAAGTCTGTTCTGCACACATCTCCTTATCTTCACTATCTAGGTTTCACTTCTATTCATCATCATCATCACACTGTGTACATATCTGATAGATTCTTCTCTTGATTAACCATGTTATGGTTTTGCTATTTAGTAATGGCAAAATTCCCCTGACACCTACAATCACACTGTTGGATAAAGGAATTTAGAGATTGTGAACGAACGAACGAACGAACACACACACACACACACACACACACACACACACACACACACACACTTGCAGGTTAGCAGAGAACAAAGAAAATACCATGTTGAACTTTGACACACATATTGACCTCTGATGAAACAAAGAAAATACCATATTGTTGACATGTGATGGAACAAAGAAAGAATTTGTCATTAAAAGCAAAAGGTTTGACGAACAGACAGAGAGTGAGAGGCGGAGATCGCACGATCATTACGTCATTAGTCCGTCAACCCCAACCCCACCTTTCAGGCCAATTATAATTAAGACAAACATAGTTGCTATAATTTACAAAAAATGTATCAGCAAAAGTATTTTACAGAAGTACACGTCATTATTCTGGGTCCACAAATGCCATAAATCCCTACCTAGTAACATGTCTCTGGGTAAGTCTATTATTTCTAAAATAGCTAGATCAGCTTATCTTGTAACAAAAACATACTATAATTCATTAACATGAGTGTTTTACAAAAATTATTCTGAAAAATTGCAATAGATGACCAGTTTCAAGAAATCACAACTATTATCACCCTTTGCGTGTCTATCACGTGGAGTCAGTTTGATTTTTTTTAAGACAATAGAACAAACTAAGAACATCAGGAATGACTATAACCAAACATAAATGTATATAAATGTATATTTAATTATAAAAGAATGAGTATGCCTCGAATACCAAATTTCAAACATGAGAAGTTTGCATACTCCAAATTTAATACAGAAATATTAGCCTCTCCTCCTGAAAAATAAACAATAAAATCTCAGGCTAATTTTTATAGCTATTTCCTGTCAAAATATTCTGGTGGAATTCAAGTATTTTTCGCCGAGAATAAAGACTACAGAATTTGAAGCATCCATTATTAAATTCAAAGAAGTTATCTAAAAAAAACCAAAAAAAACCTTGGGTAAAGATTTTTTACTCTCATAAAGATGTAACATTACAGATGCTAGTAATTTTGTCCCAGGATTAGACATCCAGTTCTTTCCAGGACATTAAAAATGGCTGAAATAAACTATTCTAATATAGAAAAAGGAATCACTTATAATCACTAATCACATAGCGTGTGACCAAAGCAAGACAATTTTTATTAGAAAATTATTACTGAAATCCTATCATAAGTCCTTATAATTTATTTTCAATCCTAGAAAACCATTGGAAAAATTTATGACATTCTGAATATTAAGATGAGCTAATCACTTAAAATTTGAATTGAAAATTAATGAAAAAAAAAAAGAATACCATACGATATGTTGATGTGTTATCTCATCTTCAGTTTAAAAAAGGACAAAATGCTGAAAAATGTTGACGTATTTTTGCATTGATTAGAAACTGATATATTACCTATGAATCAACTAGGTTCGTAGACATTAGAAGACTCGCTCTTAAACCGAATTGAAGAGTGATTTTTCGAGTCATATGAAAGAGATCAGGCACAAAACTATCGATAATAAATGGAATAATTTGTAATGGAGATTCGGTGGATGTCGTAAAATGCAAAAATAAAGAATTTTCATCCGAATAATTTACATACACGAAAGAAAGAAAACCATGGCCTAGAGTTCATATAAATTATGCATAAGTTTTCAGTTGAATTATGTTTGATATTGGCCAACCATTTTTAACCTGCAGTGTTTTTAGTAAAGAAAGCAGAACTAGTAAAGTAAAACAAATATTACATACTAGCAGGCCACCCGGCATTGCCCGGTCATACACATAAATATTATATTTTAATTAATGCAGATTTCTTATTCATTGTAAACAGAAATACCATAGGTATTAAACATAACGTTAAATTCTTTAAAAAAAAAAAAAAATGAAAAGAAAAGAAAATAAGACATGTGCATGTGAGTATTATGTTTTTTCTAAACAGTTCACTTCTTCTAAGTAAAAATGAAATAGTCGAGCTGAGTTTGAAACCAAAATCTAAGGACGGTACAAAAACCATTAAACCAGCTTGACATGATCTTTAAAAAGTGTTTTCAGACCTACTTATTTTTAACATAAGGAAGTTTTTAGGCCTACTTATTTTCAACAATAATGAAGTTATGAAACAGTTGACAAACAGATAAAAATCTGATAACTCCCAAATACCAATTTTTCAATTTTCATTCCTGAGTAGCCTTTTTTTTTTTTTTTGGACGAAAACCGATTAAGTATTTTTCCACATGTCTGAATACACTATATGCCAAATTTCCAGTCTGTAGATAAGAAATTGTTTAGTATATAGGTTGAGAAGTGTCATTACACACACACACACACATACACATTCTCACTTTTATAGATATATAGATAATATTTGGTAGAATAATCATAGTTTATCAATATTGGGCGTATTCCATATGAAATACCCTCACTGCAACCATGTGCTCACAAGTATAAAAATAAAGCGATGCAAAACACAAACTCAATGGGAACAAAAGTCTCCGATATCTATCAGTAGATTAAAGCTTGGACGGGCACTTACCATAAAAATAACTATAGAGCAGAGACAGGCTCAACATATCTCTTCTGTGTGAAAGAGGTTGCAGAGAAGAGAAAAGGACATCACCTATTAGGTTTCAATACCAGTTTTTAACTTTGTCTAGGCAGGAAAGAGTGCTCTTAGCAGCTCCTACTTAGATCTGCCAACAATACTTCATTTAGGATTTATCTGGCTCTTATACACGTATAGGATTGTGTTGGGAGTAAGATACCTTCTGGCATGGTAGAATGATGCCACCATTTTTCTGGCACCTTGGCAACTGATTTAACGTAGGTCTTCCATTTTAAATCAGAAGTGAAGGTCAGACCCAGCGGAGCTTTTTTCAGATGAATAGCCATTCATATCAATTGGGGCCACATAGGGATCACAGCACTTATGGTGAAAAGATGGAAGCTTGGTTTTGATGCATAAAATTAACCAGCCACCTTTCCCCCCATTGCACCATGTACTCAAGGGCGAAAGACAGAGATTTGGAGATCTTCGTCATTTTTGATCTTTGAAGTGTTCCCATAGATGGTAATGTAATCTGCATATATGTTGACGAATGAACTTAGTATGTGATTATTTTAAGCATAGCATAAATTTAACGCATAAACCTCAATCTTATCTCTTCAGTGACAGATCCTGGATCTCTTGTTTGCTCCTCTGTGCTTTATAGGATTCAAACAGACTTGTACATAGAAACACATTTCAACCTGCAGTGTATTCAATGTAGCTGCTTTCAGCCTCAATCACCACCTCAATACGGGTCTGGAACTCAGACCATGCCTTTTCCACAAGCGCTGGTGGGAGCTCAGTGAATACTCGGCAGATGGTGGCGATCAAGCTGGCTTTGGTGTTGTGAGAGGTCATGTTGGTGATGTTCTAGATGTATGACGAAATGAAGTAATCCAGCAGGTTCAGGTCGAGGGAGAAGGGAGGCCAGTGAGAGAAGGGTACAAAGTCGTAGCATTTCTTCTGAAGCCAAGCGTGGGTCTCTTTGGATTTGTGGGCCAGCACCGATTCTTGATGCTACACTCAGGGTCTGCCAGCAGCCACCTGATTACACCAGAGGTCACCACACTTTTCAGTACATCCAGATACACTTTGGTGTTGACTTTCAAGTCGACTTTGAAGATGTGAGAGACATGGTGTGACCCTCACTTGAAACTACACCAAAGACCATAACCATGGCCGGAAACTTTGTTTTCATCACCCTGGGCACTTCCTTGTTATTTGTGGCAATCCATCAATGCATTTTGAAGGGGCTGGCAATGGTCTTATTGTCATAACTTATATCGGTAGAGAGCATGTTATACAGTGGTGCATCTCTGCTCGTTGAACATTGTGTCACTTTGAGACATGATAGTAGGCTCCTATCGCTCTTGGGATTTTTAAACAACTGACCAACTAGTAGATGATTTGCAACAAAAATGAAAACCGGTTTTCATCAAACAGAAATGGAATCATCTCATCTTTTTAGGGCGAGAATTTTATCCTTCCACCCTGTACTTGTATGCAAGCCACAAACTATATGTACGCAACTATACTGCCTGCCTGCTTTCTCAGACTATCCTTTTACAACCAGCTTACATTGGCTCACTCCTGTTGCTTCCAGCGCATCCTGCGACCCTCAGTTCCTTCTGCAGCTTCCTGCAGCTTCCAAAACTTCCAGCAGTCCTCAGCAGCGTTCCAGTATCTGTAGCCGTCAGGCTACCCACTCCAGAGCCTATCAACATCAGGGTACCCGTTCCAGTGCCTGTAGTCATCAGGCTACTCATTCAAGTGCCAGTCGACGTCAGACTACCCATTCCAGAGTTTATCAATGTCTGGCTACTCATACGAGGGTTGTGCAATAAGTAATGCCCCTGACCCACTTCCAGTTGTCTGATCTAGCTGAAATTTTGCGTGTGCAATGATTTATATCTCTACAGGTTATGTGGCAAATTACAGTTCTGAACTAATTATGGTTTCTGTTTTACAGGTGTTTGAACTGAGTCAGATGTGAAATGGAGCCTGTTGAATGTCGAGCAGTGATCCAGTTTTTGTATTTGAAAGGATGCATACCACAGGAGACTTTTGATGAAATGAAAGAAACTTATGGTGATAATGCCCCACCATATGACCTTGTAAAATGCTGGCATCGTGAATTCAAACATGGCCGGAAGTCTGTGGAAACAGCTCCCAGACCCGGCCCCCCCCCTTCTGCCATTGATGAGGCATCTGTCTGTCAAATTGAGGCTGCCATTTTGGAAGATCGGTACATTACTATTCGCCAAATAGCCCAAGATGTCAAAATTAGTACAGGGTCTGTGGAAACTATCATTCATGACCATTTGCATATGCATAAGGTGTCTGCCAGATGGATTCCCAGGTTGCTCACACCATTCCAGAAGCGAAAATGCATCGAGTGCTCGAGGATGAATTTGCAGATGTGCCAAGAAGATGAGTCCAAGTTTTTCAAAAGACTGATTACACAGGATGAAACCTGGGTCCATCACTATGATCTAGAGACCAAAGCCCAGTCAATGCAGTGGAAGCACTTGGACTCACCACCTCCAAAGAAGGCAAGGGTGCAGCCCTCTGCTGGCAAGGTCATGCTCACAATATTCTGGGACCAGGACGGAGTAGTGATGACAGATTTCCTGGCAAAGGGTACCACAATTACAGGAGCCTATTATGCTTCATTTTTGAGGAAATTAAGGGAAGCTATCAAAATCAAGAGGTGGGGCAAGATCAGCAAAGTAACCCTCCTCCTGTAGGACAACGCTCTAGTCCACAACTAGCATGTCACCAGATCAGGAGCACGGGTGTGTGTTTATGAAATCCTTCCCCATCCTCCCTACTCTCCTGACCTTGCACTCTCTGACTTTCACCTCTTCCCAGCCATGATGTTTTTTTTGAAAGGAAAGCGTTTCCCAGATAATGCAGCCTTGATTTCTGAAGTCACGTTGTGGTTGGAGGACCAAGCTGGGGTGTTCTACAAAAACGGTCTCCAGAGCTGCATCAAACGATGGGAGAAATGCATATCTCTAGGTAGTTCCTATGTAGAGAAAATCTAATAACTGTGCCAAGTTTCGTTGCTCTACTTCTATGGGAAGTGGGTCAGAGGCATTACTTATTGCACGCCCCTCGTAACAATGCCTACTGATGCCCAGAAACCCTGTTCCAGTACCCACTGCCGTCTTGTTACCTTCTTCAGTGTCTACTGATGTCAAGCTGTCCCGTTCCAGATGTTGAGCCTGTCTCACTCGAACTGACCATGATTCCAAGAATTTTTAATTTTTTTTTTTTTTCTTACATAGGAATCACCACTTATCAGGGCCAAGAGGCCACTCGAGGATAAGGTTAAAGAGTGTACAGTAGAAATTGGACAATATAGTAACCGTTACCAATGGAGATTCGGTAAATTTGTTAACTTATATGGAACGGCTCATCAAGAACTTGTGTACGTTAGACTTGAAGACAACCATATTGTAGTCAGCTGGAAAGCAGTAAAACGGAAGACAATACCACAGGCGTGCAGTTCTAAGAAAGAAGTTTTGTTCATGGAATCTACATTTTGGTTTAGGCACAGATAAAAAGTGGGGGAAATTAGTGATAGTGTTTTCTGCTAGATGGGTGTTTCTTGTGAAAGTTTGGCGAGGGGAGACCATAGAATGGAGCACAGTCGAGAACCTGCCATGTAAATAATGATAAAGCAGAGACAAACTCGCAACATCTCTTCTGTGAGAATGAGGTTTAAAGGAAGAGAAAAGGACATCCCTTACAAGGCTACGAAGTCTATTTTGAACTTTATCAAGGCAGGATAAGTCCTTTCTAGCAGCTCCTGCCCAGATGTGGCAACAGAACTCCATCCTTGGACGTACCTGGCTCTTATATAGATAGAGAATTGCATCAGCAGTGAGATATCTACTGGACTGATAGAAGGATCCCACCATTTTTCCAGCGGCCTTGGCAACGGATTTAATGTATGTGTTCCATTTAAGATTAGGAGTAAAGGTCAAGTCAAGAAGCTTGTCAAAACATGAAGCCTCCCCTAGACGAGAGCCATCCATTTCAATTGATGCCAGATGGGGATCAAAGCGTTGATGATGTAAATTTACCATTTGCATTTATGATTCTTCGTCTTTAAGTGAATTGATTCTTATTTTGCTATTACCATTATCTTTTTGCCTCTGTGTCTACCTTATAGTTGTACGATCGATTGGTGCACCGCACCTCTATACTGCCTACCGACCTGCTGCAACAGGCCTTTGATGGTGACATTTTTGTGGAAGGTCGAGCATACATTGTTGCATTTGACATGTCGTGCAAGGAAGGCGATGTTAGTTTACTCTTGACATAACTCCAATCACAGGCACGCGGCCATTTATCAATACCTTAATTTTCGATTTTCAGTCAATTATGTACAATAACAAGCAAGGGAGATAACTGTAAGAACCGAACACAAAGAACAGAACTCTTTTCATACAAAGGGAGAGAACTTAATGTTTGCAGGAATGGCATTGCACTTTTTCACAGTTGGAATATGATATTCGTCGAACTTCTTAGAATAATTATAAATTCATTTATTTTATGAAAATAGAATTTTAATTTGTGGAAAAATACTGACATGTTTTTGTTTTTTTGTTTTTTTTACATAAGAATAATTGTTAATTTATGACTACCTAATTTATGTTACAGGCCCAACTTTTTGATAATTGCTTTTTAAATTTTGGATTTTGTTTTTATTATTTTTAAGATTCTACCAAAAAAGATTGACATATGACAAAGTTCAACATTCAAATGTTGAAAATATTTTGTTTATTTTTAATCTTTTGTTTAATTTTTAAGCTTCCAACCTAGATGTGTTACCTCAAATTTTTGACAATGAAGTTCGCCCATTTCTGGATGCCATTGACAACCTCCGGAACTATGGCTTGGATGACAGTCTACATTTACCAACAGTTATTGTAATTGGAGATCAGAGTTCTGGAAAAAGTTCAATTCTTGAAGCTATTTCTGGAATTCAGCTTCCTCGTGGTTCAGGTAATATATTTACTTTCTTTGAAATCTCACTATCATGAAAAAAAAAGTCATTTTTTTCTTTTAATTTTCATAAAGAATAAAATGTTTTTATTCAAAATTTTATTTATTACCTAAGTTTAGGTGTATCATTATGTTATTTAAGCCATGGCAGTGCATTTTATCATATGAATTTAGGTGAAGTAATTAACTATATTTTACAAAGTTAGTTGAACATATCAACTATATTTTATGAATTTAGTTGGAGGTATTAACTATATTTTATAATTTTAGTTGGAGGTATTAACTATCTTGTAATATTATGACTTGAGCAGAACCCCAGTACGTCATCAGTAGGGTTATGACAACAACATATTCTTTTCATTGTTACAACTCTCGAGTATATATCTGACACAGTTATAAACAGTTAATCAACTGAGAACCACATCACTCTATATAAAAGCATGTATGATATTAACGGATACACACAAGAATATGCTGTTGTCCTAGCCCTAGTCATCCATCTAGTTAACCCAGGAAATAACCCTGATTACATTAACTATACATGCACTAATAGATATCAAGGTAAATGTACGTGTGTATTAGCCGAATGATAAATTGAATGCAAAAATCAAACAAAAATGGAAAACAATAATTGTTTTGGCTAAGACTAATTTTTGATCAATGCAAAAATATCAATTTGCAATAATGCTTGATTGTTGATGAAAAATGTAAAGATCTGACTGACCGCTAAGAACTGGGACATGAGAATAGTGATTAACCAATTATTTTCCAGCAGGGATCGATGTGACAAGCGTTGATTAGTGGACAAAGGAAATCAGATTCCACTGATCTGACTCTGTTCTCTACATGAAAGGAGATGCACGATCGTGTTTAGTTTTTGTACTCAGTTTTACATTCAGGTGGAGTGTAGTTGAATTCAGTTGTGTGTGTATATATATACACACAACTGAATGCAACTATATACACACACACACACACACACACACAAACACACACACACACACACACGTTATGGCTCCTCAAATTCCTCAAAGATGGTAAAAAAATGAAAGAATCTTCAAGATGTTGAAGATTCATGAAACGTCCGGAAAGAAAAAGCAACTATATATATATATATATATATATATATATATAATATATATATATATAATATATATATATATATATAATATATATAATATATAATATATATATATATATATATATATATATATATATATTATATACATATATATACACACACACACACACACAGGCCCCAACTCTAATTAGGCCCCGTTTCTTAGTGTTTTGTCCGAATGAAATGAAACATTTGATCATAACTAGTTTATTATATTCAAAACATCACATCAAAATACTAGGATCTTTGTCCCTTTTTTCTCCGTTCTACAGCATATGTTCTAGATGGCTTCCATTTAGCTTTTGTTTTTTTGGGGAGTCACCCTGTATTATCCTTCACTCTATACTAAACTGACTTTGGTTTAGTTGAACTGGAGAATAGCCGATATACGACTTCTTTTGTTTTCCTTTTCTTTTCTCTTTACCTAACTTCTCAATGTACTGTCAACAATAAAACTGACCAACATCTCCACCCTATGCATCAGATTCACTTTTTTCATACCCTCTCTCTCTTCACCCTGCTGCTTTTTCATATTTTCTCATTACACTGTAAATACATGTAAATGCCTTTCTGTACCGAACACTGCCTATGGAATATATTATATGTAAGTGACACTCTGCCTACCAACAAGTGTCCCATTTCAATAATATCCATTTACTCTTGTATTTTGTTTTCTTTTTTAATTCTAGGTATGGTTACCAGGTGTCCCCTTCAATTACAAATGAAGAATAATAAATATTCTACAAAATGGTCTGCTGTACTGAGTTTTAGGGATTCATCAAGAAAACATATTAAAAAAGATATTAAATCTCCAGAAAACATTGAAAAATTAATCATAGAAGGTAAGTTGAACAGTCTTTATTGTATATTTGATTCTGACTGGTCTTCTTGTTATTTATTTATTTATTATTTATTTTTTTTTTGCTTCTAATATGAACATGTTCTTTATAAAAATAGAATGTACTTTACTTTAGTATATTTCTGAAAATGCTTATTCCGGCCAGGAATATTCTTAAAATCTGTGAGCTTGCAACATTAATAGAAAAGAATATTGTTCTATCTTTTTCTGATATCAGCTGAAGAATTTGTTTTAATTAAATATTAGCCTATTTATTTCTTAAGATTACTTCCATTTCATACAAGTAGGTAATAACATGTTATTTCAGATGACTACAAAAAATATTGTTTTAGTAATGTCATGCAAATGGCAGTAATATGCTAACAATGTTTGATACTTTCCTACATTAAAACATGATTTTTCTAACAGTATAGATATATTTTTGTTTCTATTTAAAACAAAATACATTCAGACAACATTACAAAAACGAAAGAGAAATTAGTTTCAGGAAAAATTTTAAATACTCAAACTTATTTTTCTTAAAACCTAGTAGCTTAAAATAAATCACATTACGTATGACACCAGTAATAACAACTATCAATAATTCTTTAAATTACCAAAGCCATCAATTAAGAAACTGACTATATCTAGTAAAATAAAGATGATGGATATAGTCTAGCAATAATTTGTAGAAGGGATTTGAGTAAATTAATACAACATGTTTAACACTTTATTTTGAATAGGCACAATCAAGGAGGACAAATATTAGGGTGCTAATGTGGTTGTAACTTAAATGACTAAAATTGGAAATATTTAGCAGTAATAATATATTCTTGCCAGCCAATAACTTTTTCTCGGAGGAAAGGGGAGTTGTTCTACTATCTATCAGAATACAGTTTAGGATTTAGAGATGGAACTCCTTTATAAGATGTAGAAAATTTTTTCCTTTCTTTCTCCTCTTAGCTATTAAAAATTTCAAGTACTCGCCACTTCTTTTGATAACCTTTGCAAATTAGTTTGCAGTATTACAATTGATTTCTCATTGGTAGCGACCATTGATCTTCACTGGGATTTGGATAGCAATAAGACTCCCCAGGATCCCAGTTCTGTTTGCACTCATCCAGTGAAATCCTGGTAAGTGCTTTCTCTCCTGGTCCTTTCCATTCTTCTTGTCCCTTCTTTGATAATTTGGTGTGGTGCCAGTTTATGATGATACGATAAAAAATTTGGGAGGGAGGTTAATTACAATTATACAGCTTCAGTTTTTATCATTCTGTGCTTTGTTTCTTTCTGTTTTACATCTGTAGCAGTTTCTATATGTCCAGTTTTCACTTGTAGTTGAATGTTTTTCCTTAATATTTCAGCAGTTTTCATTATTGTTATCGGTTGTATCTTCTCATGCATCCCTCTGATTCCAATCTCTCCCATTCTTCTTTTCAAGTTTTCTGGCATTGTTTCACGTGCTTCTACTATTAGTGGTGTTATCTTGACTTTCTTCATCTTTCATAGTCCTTTCAGTTCTCTGTTCAGTTCCATGGACTTCCTCCACTTCTCTGTCTTCTTGATATTCACTCTATGGTCTACTGGAATGGTGAAATCTATGATCTGGCAGCACATTTTCTTTTTGTTAACTATTATGACCCCCGATCTTCTTGCTTGGATGGATTTATATTTGTATATCTATATTCCAAAGGATTCTGTGGCTTCTGTTTTCAAGTACTGCTGCTAGTTTGTGCTTGTACCATTTGTCTTATTGTTCAAAATGCAGTTGTCTGAATAATTCCTAGCGTACTGCCTTCTCCACTTGATTGTATCTATTCTTATATTCTTTTTGTGCTTGTTTGCTGCATTCGTTTATTATGTGGTTTATTGTTTCGTTTCTTTGCCCACAGAGTCTGCATTTACTGTTTCCTTGTGTTTTGTTGATCCTTACTTTGATGTGGTTGGTTCTAATTACGTCATCTTGTGTGGTTGTTATGAGGGATTCAGTTTCTTTGTGTAGATTTCCTTTTTGTAACTGTGTCCAAGTGTTTTCATTCGTCTCATCTTTTGTCATTCTTATGAATTGTCTGTGTAGCTGTTTCTCTTCCTATTTTTCTTTTCTCGTCTTATCCCTTGCTCCTCTTTTTTCTGTCTTGTTCGTTTTTGCAGTGTCTCTTGCTGTGGTAATTATTCTTTCAGTGTTCTACATTTTATATCTTTCTAACTCTTTTTTGTCATTTACAAAATCTTCTATACAAACCTGTCCATTTCCTCCATCTTCCCTTTTTGCATAGAGTGACGATCATCCTTTGGATATAGTGCATTGTGCATCATCATGAGTTTTGGCATAATCTTCGGCATAATATACGGCATAATCACGTTGACATACCGGTTCCTGTCAGATCACCAAAGTTAAGCAACGTTGAACCTGGTCATTACTAAAATGGGTGACCAATTTGGGAAGTCCAGGTGCTGTCTGTAGGAGGATGTTGACACCTCCCTGAAAAAAGTTGCAAAAACCTAAAGTCGTCATCTCCCCTAACGGGGATATAAATGTGACTAGGGACCGCTTGTGAATTTCATACTACCATGAAACTTCCTCCTTTGGAGGAAGCCGGTTAAACCCTGAATAGGGTTGGTACTGACTGCACACATATGGGGATAACAGCTCATCTGTGAAGTCATATAAATATGACAAATGACAGTTATTTGATTTTCGTGTGAGTGGTTCGTTCATTTGGATCAGTTTTATGTTTTGCTGTGTTTGTACACTTGGGAATAAAATCTCTGCATACATTTTTATTTACGAGTGCTGTATGCAATACAAAAAATGAGGTTGCCATGGAATTTAGATGATGTAAATGAAATGACACTTCATCATCAATTCTTTAAGATGAGGAAACATTTTACTCCGAAAAGCAAATGAGTTTTCACAAGAGCGTGTGAACTCCAAGTATTTTCAACTGAAAAATCATTGAAATCATTTCAAACTCCAAAACTAACTCATCTATGTGAAAGTAATAAGCTAGTGCAAACTTAGAAACTCTGATAAGATCTGGTCAACAAAATCAATTTTCTCAAGCCGGCTGCACTTGAAAGATACCAGAACGTATGCTCAAACCCCACCACCCATGCCTTTGGCCAGGGAAGATAGAGCAGAAAGGACTCAACGCCTAACATACTAGCTTTCTTCATCTCGTGTACACATTTTTACATACTAACAAGAGTCAGGCAAACAGAGAAAAACTGCTAATCACAGCTGTACGTATACTAACAAAGCAAGGTACACATATAAGCATACATATACGATGTTACAATGCCAAATACATACGTCTATTTCTTACATACACATATTATTCACACTATGAATATTTTGACATGCGAATATTTACTCAACTTTCTTCAATAAACACGTGTTCAAGAGGGTACACCGATTACCCTACCTGAAATAGGCTCAACAATTTATACAGATGAGTAATTATAAAAAAAGAATTGTGTAAAAAAAAAAAAAAAAAAACAGTCATACATTTGCAGACCAAATTCATTTGTGTAACATACATGGCAGCTCTTAAATTAAAAAATAAAATGCAACCAAAATGCTAAACCTTTTCTCTTGATCACCAAAAAGAGTTTGAAATACAAGAGGCAGAAAGGATAATCAGTGCATCACAAGATTGAAATACAAAAAAGATCTCAAATGTATTTGCACATATTCATTTAAGGAGAGGTTTACAATTATCGTTTATGACATGCAGTTAAAAAATTATATATTTTGCTAGTCCAACATGTAAAACATAGGTTGGACTGCTGCTGCTGCTGCTGCTGCTGCTGCTGCTGATGATGATGATGATGATGATGATGATGATTCCGATTTAAAATTCTGGTTTGAATATAAATGGATATTATTTTTATGTAGATTTATTAGTAAAAATTATTTTTTCTATCAGCCAAATCTTGGCAAATTAATTTTTTTTGTACATCTTTGCAGGCGATTTTAAAATTAGATGCTCACTTGTGTTTTAAAGTTAAGAGTCTAAGATTTGGTATCAGTTCTTGTGACACAAAAACCCAGCTTTCGTTATGAAAGTCGTCGTGATTTTATTAAAAGAAAATGTGATAATTCGAGCTACCTTAAAAGGCCCTTAAAACTGTGTGAATCCGCTTCTAGTCAACACTTTTTTTGTTATTTACTAATAGGAAGAATTCATGTAAATATTTGTTAAAATTTCTATGACAAGAAAATAATAAGAGTAGAAAGTGGAGTTTAGGTTTACTTTCGGCTGCCTTATAACTCTTGCTCCTGTTATTTTGTTCTTTAATCTTGTGATTCCATGAACAATGTTTCTGACAAAGGGGGAAGGAATGCTGTTTTCTGGGTTGGAATCTATCTATCTAACACTTATTGTTGACTAATATTTTATAGTGAAGTAGTATTTTTTTATTTTTAGCTCCTTACATCAAGTGGCCTCATGCCTTGTCTGGAGTGATTTAAAAAACCCCATCTTATTGAGGAAAGATATTAATAAGCATTTGGCTGTGTATTCTCAGCTTATCAGTCTTAGTTTTACAACACTGCTTTAGCCAACAATTTACAATTGTAAAACTCATTAAGTTAAGGCAACCGATTAAAGCAATAATGAATTTCAACATTTAAAATTTTGAACCTTTAGTCTTTCCATACACAAGAAGAAAAAAAATTGTTCTTAATGTTGAAATGAATTTATACTTTTATTTTATTTTCTTGACAAAAAGAGTGACTGCAGCATAAGTCAAAAAACCTCCCAAACAAACCTACATACATTTTTTAATTGATTTCAGAGATAAAAATATGTAATTTTTCAGATTATAAAAAAAAAAAAATCCTTAATCCAAATATACAAAGCCTACTTTCTTTTTATTTTTTAGCTCAAAATGAGATACTTGACGGCAAAAATGGTATTAGTGAATCCCTTTTGACTCTAACTGTCGAAGATGCACATGTTCCTGACCTTACTCTTATTGATCTCCCAGGTATTGCACGGGTCTCTGTTGGTGACCAAGCCGACACTTTACCTGAACAGGTAACAAAACTTTAACCATGACTATCTATATAAACAGTGGAATGATAAAATTGTTGCCCTAGAAAAGACGGCATGATTCCATTTCTGTTTGATGAAAACCAGTTCTCTTTTTTTGTTACAGACCATCTACTAGTTGGCCAGTTGTGTACAAATCCCAACCAAGAGTGATAGGAGCCTTCTATCATGTCTGAAAGTGACACAATGTTCAACGAGTGAGATCGGAGATGCGCCACTGTACAACTCATGCTCTCTACCGATCCAAATTATGACAACAGGACCATTGCCAGCACCCTCAAAATGCATTGCTGGATTGACACAAATAACAAGGATGTGCCCAGAGTGATGTGCCACGGTTATGGCCTTTGGTGTCGTTTCAAGTGAGGGTCACATGATGCCACCTTACATCTTCGAAGTTGACTTGAAAATCAACACCAAAGTGTACTTGTATGTGCTGAAGAGTGTAGTGATCTTCAGAGCAATCAGGTGATCACTGACAAACCTTGGGTGTGACAGCAGGACTCAGCGTCAGCTATCAAGTACAGAAAGAATGCTACAACTTTGTACCCTTCTCTCACTGGAACCCCCTCCTCGCTCAACCTGAACCTACTGGACCATTTCGTTTTGTCATACATTGAGATCATCACCAACATGACCCTTCACAACACCAAAGCCAGCTTGATCGTCGCCGTCCACTGAGTATTTGCTGAACTACCACCAGCGCTTGTGGAAAACGCATGATCCTAGTTCCTGACCCGTATCAAGGCGTTGATTGAGGCTGAAGGCGGCTACATTGAATAGATATCAGCTCTTCTACATAATTAAGTTAGCTGAATTGATTTTTTCAATAAAAGTTTAAAAATAAATCTGTAGTGTTGTTTTCTTTAAGGCAACAAATTTATCGTTCCACCCTGTATACCCAGTTTATATGAATTGTTGTACCCAAAGATGTTATTGTTGTCCAAAATGGACCTCCCAAACTCGGGGACCATGCAATAAATTCATGTTAATGCTATTGAACTTGTAGAGTTGGGATGAGAAGTATGTTGTAGGGTCACAGCGTCAGTTTCAATTTTACTGGTTTTGCTCGGGAAGAAGAAAAAGGTTACAAGTTTTCAATTAAAAAGACAAACTTCTTTACAATTCACACATAAACAAAATCTCCATTATTAATAGATATTTGGTCATAAAAGATTAACAAATATGTTTTTTGTGTGAATTAATTTTTGTATATGTAAATGTGTGAGTGCCTTAAAAGTTTTATTATTTGCATATCCGCCTTGAATTGCTTAGTTGCCATTCAATCTGTTACTGGTTGTGAATTTGGGAGATTTGTGCAGTAAACTGAAGGAATTATTTTTAGACATTATGAAAAAGTTCAGTTTTCCTTGAAATTTATTAAATAAGTAAATTTACTTTTAGGTATAATGAAACATAAGTATTTCGATGTCATTACAAAATCAGAAAGGTGGCTATTAACAATGTGACAAACTCAAAGTTTTCTAAACTTCAGTCAAATCCATTGTACTTTATATTGGACACTAAATGTTGCTTTAAGAAACTTGATGAATCATATACAGTGATGTTATGTGTCGTCTACCACATATTGTGTATTGAGACCATGTAATAAGCAAAATGCTGTATAGCTGCCTTTTATTGATATCTGCAGTTGTTCAACGTCAACTTTGGCATTGGTTGGACAATTTCAACCAATGAGCCTGCTGAAAAAGTGCTGCCATAGTTCAAAGCAACAGTCTGGCGTGGTGGAGTCTCATATGACAATCATAACTTTTTCAGAGAAATATCCTTGCCTCTCGGTAGAAATTCTGGCTGTATGTTTCACCATCAATTGATGTATGAGCCTAAAACAAGATAAAACAATTTGTGATTATAATAAACTGAAATCTCTACAAAAAAAAACTCCTCCTTCATTAATAAATAATAAATGTTACTGAATTTTTTTAATGAGGTTTGATGATTTGTATTATTCAGACTACTGTTCTCATCTCGAGTATTACTTTCACGTTTTAGTCAATGTAATTTCCAACATTCTTCAGGTGTAGCTTAAACTTGGGAATCTTTTGACAAGCTACACCTGAAGAAAGTCAGAGATTACATCGACCGAAACATTGTGAAAATGACACTCACGATGAAAACTGTAATCTGAATAATACAAATTATCAATCCTCATCTAAAAAAAAAGCACAACCTACACAAATATAGATTCAAGTGCTCGTACTGGAAAATGATCTCATGTTTGAAGTCCTAGCAAGCAAGATCTGTCAGACAGTCAAATTATTGATAATAAAAGTTTTCTCCAAAATGATTTTTTCTTTTTATAAAAGTCGATCTTTCATCAAATTTTATAAATTATTTTTATCATCATCATAGCTTTGAGCTCCTTGAGGGGCATAGGCTATCCACAACAGCCCACCAGTTTCCATGGTTCTGAGTAATTTGCTCCAGCCCCCCCCCCTCCCAGAAGTAGCTAGCTTGCTTGGTGTCCACCTCCAGGTTTCGTCTCCAGGTGTTCTTTGGTCGATTTCTTTTCCTCTTCCCTTAAGGTTTCCAAATCAGGGCTGGCATGTGATGTTTGTTGTTTTTTTTTTCATTAGGGTGTGCCCAATCCATCGGCATCTTCTTCTAATCTCTTCCTTTGCTGGTACTTGATTGGTTCTTCCCCAAATATCTGTGTTACTGATGGTAGTTGGCCAGTGGATCTTTATCATTCTTCGAAAGCATCAGTTGATAAAAGTTTACACTCTTCTAATGGTGATCTTTGTTGTTCTCCACATTTCTGCTTCATACAATAGGACTGATTTGATGTTGGAATTGAACAGGCGGATTTTGGTGCGAAATATGATGCGGTTGGATCACCAGATGTTCTTGAAGGCTATGAATGATGTTCTTGCCTTTCCGATGCAGATCTTAACATCTGCATCTGTTCCTCCCTGCTGGTTGATCACATTCCCAAAGTATGTGAAGGTCTCCACCGCTTCCAGGTTTTTGTTGCCCAACTTTACGGCCTCTTTGTTGAAGTCATTGATTTTAAGAATCTTGGTTTTGCTGGGGTGGATATGGAGGCCAGCTTGAGAGGTGTGTGTGCCTCGGCTAGAGGTCTTGTTCTGCATATATTGCTGCTTGTGGAAGAGCAGAGCGAAGTCATCAGCAAAGTCAAGGTCGTTCAGAGGGTTCACTGAATGCTGTCTCTCTGTCCATTCGTCGTCCTCCTCATCACCCAGTCAATGATGAGGAGAAACAAGAATGGTGACAGAAGGCATCCCTGTCATATGCTAGTCCTTATGTTGAAACGACATATCAACTGTCCTACATGTACAACCTGACAAGCCATTCCCTCATACTACTCCTTGATAATTCTCGTCAGTTTTTGTGGGATCCCATAGTGTCAGAGGAGTTGCCACAGAGTGTCATGGTGTATACTCTAAAGCCTTAAGGAAGTCCATGAAGTTGACGTACAATGAGGAATTGCTCGACTATGATGTGTAGTGTTTCGATCTGGTCAATACAAGATCTTTTCTGCCTGAAGCCCTCCTCGTGGTCCTGAAGCCTAGCATCCACTGTGTATCTCATCCTCTCCAATAGAATCCGGTTGAACACCATCCCTAGTACTGACAGGAGTATGATGCTTCTATAGTTCTCACAGCTGCTAAGATCTCCTTTCTTGGGAAGCATTATAATGTGTCCATTTTTCCAATCTGTTGGTACCTGGCGTGGGTTGTTGTTGATGATGGCACAGGTTGTTGTTGATGATGACATGGATTGTTGTTGTTGTTCATGGCGAGGGTGATCTCTTCTTTTGTTAGGGGATCACAATCTATATCGATGTCTGTGTCTCTACTTCAATGATGTCTGGAGGGTTCTCAAGAGCTGGTCTGTTGAGACGTTCCTCAAAGTGTTTCGCCTGTCTCTCAAGTTGTTTTTCAGAGTTTGTGATGGTTTGTCCTTGCTTGTCTTTAACCAGTCATTCTGGTCCGCTGTATTTGCCTGCCAGCTTCTTAGTTGTCATGTACATGTCACATAAAAATACTGTTTCCATTTTAAGAATAAACCATAATATTCTACAAATATATAAGCATTTGTGTGTATATATGTAATATGCCAAAATACATACTTATAGTGAGCGACACAAACGTATATTGCTTTTGAATAAAAATTCGCTAGCCTACTGTTAGTTTGATGAATTCCTTTTATGGAATGAAATCCCTGTGATAAGTGTATATTTTATGCTACTGCAAAGCTCTAAGGTATTGCGCAGTTATATAACTCTATATATAATCAAATAGGAGCAATTATTTCCATCTAGAAAATACCGGCATACCAAAAGAAACACTGTGACTAGACATTATTCCAAAATGGTCAAGCTACCTGGCTGTATTTCCTGCATGTTTTCCCCTAATAATTAAACGGTTTAATTATAATTTATAAATTTTCTACAATTTCTCTGCTCCATTTCACTCTTCCAAATACAACATGGGTGAAAGTGGTAGCTCCATTTATTACCATAGGTAATATTTCATAGTCTACACTTATCCTGATTCATTGTAATTATTTCATTTCGCCATTACGTAATTCGACCATACATGAACTACACATTATCTTGCAAAATAATAAAAACTCTCTGTTCTTTTCAATTCTACTAATACCAACAATTCCATTCGCTGGACAAACATAAACCATCATTTCTTGTTTCGCTTTTTCCGAATATTACAGAATGCTTACTCATTACATTTAACATGGCCGCCACATTCTGTTACCCCAACAGCGATATCATGAGTTATCTCTTTCAATCTATTACGAACAATGTTTTATAACAGACTGGAAAAATATTTAATCAGTTCTTAACTTAGCTAGATGATTGTTACATTACAATTCATGCAGATGCTTTCATTTGAGAGATAGACAGAGAAAAGGAGAAAGTTATATAGAAAAAGGGTGAGTGATTGTGTGTATGTTTATTTCTGGCTTCATATTACTGCTGATATTTCTTTCGCAAAAACTTAACCACAACAGCGTTTCGATAAGTGTTGTTTTTACTTTAAATTTATGGAACAAATTATATTCTTATTCAAGCTTTTTCTTATTTTTATTCGACTTTTTTGTTCATATTTTTCTAGTTTTTTTTTTATGTCTGGATTGTTTTTTTGTCTCGTCGGCATAGTCGCTTACCACCTCACCTACTTGTATTAAAGACACCTACTTTATTTTCCAGCAAAGCTTTCATTTATATATGCTTTTCACATATACGTCCACGAGATTATTTTTTTTTTGTTTTTGTTTTTTTCACTGAAATATGGTTTAAATAAAAGTCCATGATAATGAATTAAAGATGGTTTAAATATAAGTCCATAATAATGAAAGAACTTATATGGTTTATGTAGAAAACCAGTTGGTTGTTAATAAACATATATTATAAATAAATATATGAAAATGTTCTTTGATACACCAGAGATACATGATAAAAACTTTTTGATTTTGAACTGAAACATTTTTATGCTTTTATTTACATCAAACCAGGCATATTGTCATGTAGCATTAAAAATTAATGCAGTAAAAAGAAAAATTCACCATAATAATAAAAAACTCATTTAAAGATTTATTTGAAAAATAAATATGTATTTATCTTTAAAGGTAAATAAATATTACTTTAAAAAAAAAAAACATCTCATTTTAGATTTCTAAAATAAAAAATTTATAATAAATAAATAAATAAACTTAAAAAGATATAAACATTTCTTACTTTATTGTATTTTCCCATCAAGAAATTCTCTTTTAATTGCATGTCTTCAAATGGAAAATAATTCCTTGTCTCTAAAAAAAGAAAATACAATCACTTGAGGATCATTTTCCTAATTTCCCTCTGCAATTCGATACAATGAAAGAATTTCCGGTTGTGTTTTCAGACGTTGTCCTATGGCATCAGTAGGTTGCATGAATTTAGTGAAAAGGCCATGTCTTTATTTATGTAGGTTGTTGCAGAAGTCTTAAATAATGTGCAATTGTATTTTGAGTATCTGCCGCACTAAGGATTAAACCTTCAACCTCTAAAGAAGTGTAACTTTTAAATGAATTTTACTAGCAAGGCCCGTGGCACAACAGATGAAATATTTGGTCAAGTTTTGTTCTAAGTTATACTTAATGTTCTATCCTCAGTGCAATCAATACTCAAAATACAATCGCAAATTACTTAGGACTTCTACTCAGTCATGGCTGACGAAACAAAATCACGCTACTCCCATGGATTAAATAAAGGGCTACATTCGATATTCCATGTAGAGTTCTGATTTGGATGAAAAAATTCCCAGATTCAACAAGCTACATCTGAAGAAGGTCAACGGTTACATTGATGAAAATGTTTTGAATATAATGATCAAGTTGAGAAAAGTAGTCCGAATAATCCATATAATACGAAATGCCTATTTTAATTGTAAATTAAACTTTAGTAAATTACATACGTAACTGAATTTTAGTAAATATTAGTAAGTATTTGAATATATAATATTAATGAATTTTTAATGAATTCTTTGTAATTTTTCTTCAAATACTAAATCATTATTCATTAATGAAACAAAACAGTTTCAGCAAATGAATTTTACAACTTATTCAACTAACAATCTCATTATAACCCTTATCCTCAAGTGGCTTTTGGCCTTGATAAATGGTGATTTATTAGTAAAATAAAATGTTGAATTTTTCTGTGTGTCTTCACATCTCTGAAAATCTTTGGTTTTTGGTCTGTTATAATTCAATTTGAAATTGAATTTATAGATAAATCTGCACAGCCTAATCTGTCGATCCGTCATGGTTAATTTTCTAATTAAATTATATAGCACATATCTTCAAATGAATTGCTCTCAGCATATCAGAAGCTTTTGTTAGGGTGTAGCATAAAGGCCAACTACACAAGATCTCCAGCTACGGAAAAGCTGTAAATGTCTTCTCAATTATTAAATCATTCTTCTCTGATTGGTTTATAAGAGAAGTGGTTGATAGGCAAAAATCAGAAGCTTACAGTATTAATGCTGTTGTTCCTCAAAGTTTCATTCTGGGTCAACTCTCTTCCTTGTTTTCATCGACGATCTCCCAAATCACATTCTTAGATCATTTGCAGACATTTATGCAGATGACACTATCACCTTTCGCAACACTTCAAAGGCTGGAAATGGCCAAGATCTTTCTGATTCTCTTTCCTCTGATCTTGGGCAGGTGGTACAATGGGGAAAAAAGACAGCTGGTTGATTTTAATGCATCTAAAACCAAACTTCTATCTTTCCATCATCAACACTCTGACCCACATATTACCACTAATGAAATGAATGGCTCTCACCTTGAGTATGCTCCATGTTAAGACCTGCATAAGAGCCAAGTACGTCCTAGAATGAAGTACTGTTGTCACATCTAGGCAGGAACTGCTTGGAGTGGCTATCCTGCTTTGACAGAGTTCAAAACTGACTTCGTAATCTAGTAGGTGCTGCCCTTTTCTCTTCCTGGCAACCTCTTTTCCACAGAAGAGATGTTGCGAGCATTTTGCAGCCCTATTCTCATTTTCATGGCAAGTGTTCGACTGAACTCCAATCTTTCACAAAAAACACTCATCTAATCAACATCATTATCAGTAAATTCTCCCATTCTCTATAAGTGCGTAAACCTAAACGTGGATTCCATGAACAAAGCTTCTTTCCTAGAACTGCCCACCTGTGGAACTCTGTTCCACTGGTCTGCTTTCCAGCTGACTGCAATATTGTCGTCTTCAAGTTCAACATAAACAAGTACTTATTGAACTGAGCTCGTAAATAATCAAATTATATCAAATTTCCACCACAAACCATTACTACGCTACTGTTCCAATGACTACGAGGCACACATTAAGCTTTATCTTCCAGTGACCTCTGGGCTTTGATATAAGGTAACCCTTTTGTAAAAAAAAAAATGTAATATAGAGTAGCATGAAAATATATTTATGGCAAGTAAGCTATCCAGACACAAAAGAAATCAGGCTAATTATTTCTAAAGGCATTTAGCTTGATGATTTACATCAGGAATAAAACAAACGTTTCTGTGTGACTTCTTTTGCCATGAATTTACTTTCAAACGGATACTACTTGCACATTGTGCACTAATGAAGTAAATACTATATATATATATATATATATATATATATATATATATTTTAGAGGAAACATCATTTAATCTAAATACCAAAAAACAAGAAATGGGCAGATGAAAATAAAATTTTTTTTTTCCTTAAGGCCTTATCATCTGACCCTCTAAGAGGAGACGTCAGAATGATAGATTAAAAACTAAGAAAAACGAATGAGGGAAGTGGGGAATATTGGTTGCAGTTGGAAGAACAGTGAGAGAAAAAAAAAAAAAAAAAAAAAAAAAAAAAATTAAAATTCTCACTGTTCAGGTGGTTTTAAATCAATGAATATCTCCAACTGATGTCTAAGAATCTTTTGTCTACACAGGCTAGGTCGAGAGTTGTTAATAACTAACGCCTCAATGATATTGAGGTGATAGTTCGACCTAGCACTGTATAAAACAGAAAACCACCCATCGGAATATTGATCGGCACACCTATTTATACTCAACAAGTGATCGCCAAACAGGAAAAAAGAAAAAAAAAAAAGAAAAAAAAAAAAAAAAAAAAAAAAAAAAAAAAAAAAATTTATTTTCATCTGCCCATTTCTTGTTTTTTGGTATTTAGATTAAATGATGTTTCCTCTAAAATTTATCCTTCCATTCTGTTGTACCAAAAATTTACTTATATATATATATATATATATATATATATATGCAAAATATATTATCTTATAATATTATATGTCTACATAATTATATACATAGAATCTGATTCTTTTTATTTTCTCCAGATTATAAAATTGTTCACTCTTCAATTTTATAATATCTAAATAAAATTGGGGTTCTTGTCCAGAATTCCTCCGATATTAAAAAAAAAAAAAAAAAAATAGAAAAAAAGTATGATGTACGTACCCATGAAAATATCATTCCAAAAATTACTTAAATTGGTCAAATAGTTTTATTTTTAAAAAGAAAATAATTTTAAAGTGAGCTATCTTTCTTTTTTTTTTTTTTTTTTTTTAAGTTAAAAATATTGTTTGGTTAGGTAATCACTCCTTGCATACTCAAAAAAATTTGATTTTCTTATTTAAAAATAAAACTATGTGTACGTACATCATGCAGATTTTTTTTATTTTAATATAAGGAGAATTCTGGACAATAACTAAAACTGGGGTTCATTGGATTTGATTCTTTTCATTTTATCCTTTTAAACAGATTATTAGCTTGCTGAGAAAATATACCTCCAGAAAGGAATCGATTATCCTGACTGTGTGCCCCTGTACAACTGACTTGGCAACAACAGAGGCTTTGAAACTGGCTAAAGAATATGATCCAGAAACTGCACGAACATACGGTAAGAAAATCAACCTTTTTTGTGCATCTCTAAGAAGTTTTCTCTATTAGTTAGTTTTATTTGGTTTAAAACATGACCCTAAACCAGTTATGATGGTGCCACCACCATCGTCGTCGTCGTCATCGTTGTCATCATCATCATCATCATCATCATCATCTGTTTTATTTATTTTAAAACAAGATGCTAAACTAATTATGATGATGGCATGATAATTATTATCAAATCAGCAGGGAAGTGATGGTGGTTTAGTGGCAGACTAATAACCTGGGTGTGCCAAGTTCGAACCCAGTTCATCCCACAGAATCACTTTCACTTAGCAACGTTGGCAACCATCACATGGTTCCTCATGTAAGTAACCAGTATACGTCTAGAAAGAATTCTTAATAGAAAGATATCAGAGAAACAAATATCAACAAAAACGATCGTTATGAAGAATGCTCAACAACATCAACAACTAATGTAGTAAGCTTAGTAATCTGCCGCATTAACCAGTATAGCATTACCACTGTTGACCAAGTGAAGAGTCTACGAGGCATGCGTATGCAGTATGATGGTATATGGATGTGAAACCCGGTTAATGAAGGTTGACGAGATACGAGGTGCCTTCAAGAAGCTTCCAGACTTTTTCATATGGGTACTTTTCTTGATACTTGTTACACTGTATCCCAGCCCCATTGGGGATGGGAGAGATGAGTGACGTAACGAGATATAAAAAAAGACAGAAAAAGAAATTTCCCAGATTCCTTGGTAATGCATTGGTATGGAAAGGGAAATCCATCTCGAAGACAACAATAAAATGAAATGTACTGGACAATGAAATCACATAGAAAATAACGAGGACAAACATTGATGAAAATTTACAAACTTTTATTTATATAAAAATAAATAAAATTCAAGAAAAGAAAAGAAAAAAATATATATACGAACTAAGTGAAATAGTGTGATGTCATTAAAATTTTACCAAGAGAAAATATATATAACCAGCATGTAACAGTTTATATTCATAAAGGAAAAGTTCGTCTGCTCTGTTTGAGATGAATCATAAATTATTAGGTACGGGCAAAAATAAACAAATAAGAATAGGAGGACTTAGTTTTGAAAGCTGATTTATCATAATTATTTTTGCTAGTTTGAAACATTAAGGACTAAACTTAATTTCCCAAAGAAAAAATAAATTTGTATATGTGAAAAAAAGTTATGAAAAATGTTTTCACGGCGAGCTAACCAATTCAGCTAAATTTTGAAGTTAAATAAATTCATTTAAAAAATCTTTTTAGAGATAAATATTAGTTTTCTGGGTCTATTTCAAAGATAATTAGTAAAGTAAAATTCTAAGATATTGAATTAAATAAAAAATCCCACCTTGTTTGCACAAAAATAGCTGAATTAGCCCACAAAACGAATGTTTTTTCCGTTCACAAAAGCGCAACAAACCATACTTTTGGAAATACAGAATATACGGAGGCCCAAAATCTGAGACAGTCGAAAAGCTGTCTGAGAATGGCGTCATGTAATTAAAAGGAAGGCGAGACACTGGGTTTCTTTTTTCCCCTCTCAGACGTGCATCCATACATTTCTATCATAAACGTTTGTATAAATTTTACTATTTTTTAATTTAATTATTTTTCTATGTTCCTGTTTTTAAATTAATTTTTTTTTAATTATTGGCCAATATTATATAAAAATTATGTTACACCGAAAGTTTCACATTCTTGCGAGCAAAGAAATTATTAAAATTTTGCACATAAAAATTATGCCAAATCTGTAATTTAAAAAAAAAAAGAAATATTTTTGCTCTTATAATTTTTTTTTTGTGAAAATATTAAATAAGCAATACTTAATTCAATGGTAATATCGATAGTTTGAGAAATTCATTTTTCTTTGAGTTATATCGAATTCATTAATACAGACTTTAGGGGCTTTTTTCGTAATGTTCCTGTAAAAATTATTTTTTTTTTTTTATTGTTACAAATTACGATGCTTTATTTATATAAAAAAGCAAAAATAAAGTCTTGTTTTTTATTTACTATTGAAAATCATAACTTTAGTAAATGTATTTTTTGTTTAAACAAAATAATACATTTCCACTTAAATTTAAATAAAAATAATTAGTTTATTATATTCCTCGATCATTATTTGATAAATATTGAAATTTTCATTAAAATTGGTTAATTTCCTGATTTTTTGGTGAAATTTTAAGTAAAGGGAGGGGTCAAAATTTTTATACATTTTGAGCATCGGCATTCATTTTGTCCGTACCTAGAAATTATGAGAAAGATGCGAAAGAGATGAAAAGTTTTGGATTGATAATTCACAGATTTCCTTTTAAAATATGTCCTTCCTTTTGTGTTTAGATCTCTTTCCTATGGTTTGTTTATATTTAATCGCCTTCCTCTGTTGTTTACAATTATGCACACACGGTTGGCTCTGAATTCGTATTTCTGAAGTTCCTATGAAATCACTGGTCTGTCATTAGTACTGCGCCATTCTTTTGATTTTTCGTCCAGCTATATCGTCATTGGGTTTATTTTTGTCTTGCTTAATAGCGTTTGTATTCCCCATTATTCAATGTCGTAATCAATTACATGTGCACATATGTAGTGATTCCTCTCACTTTGCCCATTGTCTCCACTCCTTCTCACTCATGTTTTCATTAGGTGCACACACGCGAGAGTTGGCCGCTCCACGTTAGCTATTGTAGTCGTTGCAGTCGTCGCCTTTCGCTGCTCCACTTTCGCTGCATTCGCCACCTCTTACCTTCGCTTCTCAGCGCAAAGGTTTGACTGCCACTGACAACTTTTATCAGTCCCTTCTCTCTATATATGGTCTATCTCTCTCTATATATATATGTGTTGGTACGGGTTTAGGTTCTTCCAAGTCCCAAAACTACTGACCAGCTTTAATAATTACTAAACGTACAACAAGTATAAACGACAAGAATTTATTAACAAACATGAAAACATGACAACACTGCAATTCAGAACATTAAGGTAAAAAGATTACTCACTTCAATAGTGGGGTTTACGGGAGGAGTGAGGACTGTATTCTAGAGTTGTACTCTGCCTGTCCAACATTGTCTTTTAGGAGAAGAACTTTTTGCGTCCGTGCCTCATGTGTACGGACTCTCCTCTTCTTTTTTCAAGGGACCTCATTCCTTACCCTACACCGGTAATCCGGTGCTCTTATTTATTCCCCTTCTATCCTTTCTCTCCCTCCCCTCTTACTTGTCTATGAGCTTTCTTTTCTCTTTCTTCTTCTACCGTTCATTCATAGTATCTCTTTCTCTTCCTTCTCCTCCTGTTCACAGGTCTCCTCCTTTTTTCCTCCTGTTTTGTTTACATAATGGAAACGAGCAGATGACAACTGGCTTTTTTTGAGCGCAAAAATAAAATAAATAAAAGATAGGCAAAATATATTTTATCTTTGTTTGAAAATCAATAGAAATAATTTGTTGTACATTTTCATAAATGTATCCCACAGTACACATATGACACTCTAGTCTCCTTCGAAGTAATCTCCTCCAGCTTCAATTCATTTGTTGTACAGTTCAAACAACTTCTTGAAGGCCCTATGGAAGTCCTCTTGTGTGAGCATGTCAATGACCCCTGTCATAGCCTTTTCTGTCTTCAATTGTCTCATAACGACAGCCTCTAAGATTTTCTTTGAGCTTAAGGAATAACCAAAAGTCACAGGGAGCAAAGTCTAGACTATAGGAAAAATGAGGAACTGTCTTAATGCCCATCTTGGTCAAATAGTCTGTGACAAAGATGATTTTCTCTGAGCACCCTTGGGAAAAACTTCATGCAAATCTTCCGCATCGCAAATAATTGTGTGTACAGTCCCCACATTGACACTTATTGTCTCTATAGAAACATGACGATCCTTATTGTTGGAATTCTTTATTTAGCCAATCAACTCTGTTGTTTTGACTTTCTTACTCCTCCCACACCTCTCATCATCCATCACAGACTCTCTGCCTTCCTTGAATCTCTTATGCTACTCAAAAGCTTATGCTCGATTCATATAAGATGGTCCAAAAACAGTCTGAAGCATTCTATACGTTTCTGTGGCATTTTTCCAAGTTAAAAACAAAATTTTATTGCATCTTGTTCTTCTAAAGTGTCCTCACGTTCAGATTGCAATTTTGAAATTCAGTAGCTGTGACAATCAGGCTTTAGTAGGGTGTATTCCAATTCCCCATGTAGCTGTTCGTTTGAACCTGAAATCATAAAAATTGGTCAGTCATCTCATAAGATGTATAGAATTTTCAAGAGTCTACAACAATTTTAAATGCCTTTACAAAAGAAGTGTCAAAACTTATCGAAGATACCTTGTGTGTTACATGGAGAGAAATAATGTTGGTGTATAATGTGAGTCTTAAAGACAGTGATGTAATGTGATTGGGATTGGATGGAAGATGGGATTATGCTCACGATAATCCAGGTAGCATAAAATGTCCAAAATAAATAACATGTCTGATTTCGAAGTTTTCCAAGAAACTCTGTGCATAATAATGTAACTCTGGTATCAGTCCACCTTTTCTTTGCTTCCTTTTTTGATGGAAATTGTGAGTGTTCTTCTCTGGTAAATATTTCTGGTAGTGTATCTTTCAACACAATTTTTTGTGGCATAGCAGAAGATCAATTCTTTTCACAGGCTTGACTTTTACGATTCCATCTGTTGCATGATGTAAGACTCATGTTGGTTGTTCGTCGATCTGAATGGAGTGGGCATATGCATCCATCTTTTTTTTTTTTTTTGGCAGTTTCATATCAGGGCATATCATTATAGGTATATTCGATTGAAATCCAACCAGGATTGAAAATAACATTTTTTACACCTCTATCCAAGGCAACATACCAATATATATATATATATATATATATATATATATATATATATATATATATATATATATATATATATAGTCTTGGAAGTTTTTAACCTTTAAAACTATACAAAAAAATATTTTTTATCATTCGTTAGAAAACCATCTAGTCAGTAAGTCATTTAATCACCTGCAATCACTGCATCAACTCGCTCTCGAATTTACTATAATACCAATAATTTATTTTTCAATATATATATATATATATATATATATATATATATATATATATATATATATATATATATATATTGATTTGTTATTGTGATCAGTGTCGTATTTGGTAAATGATATGTGCTAAATATCAATTATTACCGTAGTGGGATATCCGAATGAACTTCAATTAGCGAGAGACAAAACGAATGTGTTTATGGTTTTTAATATATATATATATTCCGATGGGCGCTTATGTCAACGGATCATTAAATCTAAGGGAGGTAACCAGCATAGACATAGCAAAAATAAGCATATTTTGTAAGATATAATTTGGGATGCTGAAATAATCAGTAGAACAATGAAAGAATGTGTATGAGCCCTTTCTAGTCTCGCACAAAAACACACGTTCACATCTCAAGCCATTTTTCTTGTCATACACATACATGCACACAAATATATGCGCACACGTACGCACACATGGGCAACAGCACTTCCCCTTTGAAGGAAATCCACACATGCACAAAAGATCACCGGAAACAACTATAAAAGTAAGAGACCTGACCTTTTTCTTTCCTTTTCAATTCGGCTTCCGACCTAAGCGGTCGACGGACCAGCCGCTGCCTTTCGGGGCGCGCGCCCCTTACGTCACCTGCTACTATGTGTGGGGCAAGAGTCAACAGACAGTACGTACACCTTACACGCTTTCTATCTCCATAACCTGGATTGACTTTCTCTCTCTCTCTATACAACAATAGACTTTCCCTCTCACCAGCTAACAGTAAAAGACGCGAGCCAAACTGGATTGACTTTCTCACTCTCTCTCTCTCTACAACAATAGACTTTCCTTCTCACCAGTAAACAGCGAGAGATGCACGCCAAACTAAACACGTGCTGTACCCTTTTCTTTCATTTGTTTCTCCATGAAATAAATTCTAGTTTGTTTATTTCAATAAACGCGTTGTTCGTTCCTTCCTCAAAGCAATTCGTTTTTCCTTTCTCAATTCAAATCATTTTTTCTATTTTGTACGACTGGGGGGATTTATAATATATCCACCAGCCCGCTACAAATGTTAAATTAAAAAAAAAAAAAAAATGATTACACGATTACTGTAGCCAAGTTCCGGAAATTGCTGAAACAGTTTACGAAAAGGAAACAAGTTAGCAAAGTTAATCAACGAACTTAAAATAAAACAATGTTAAGTAACAAAAGAAACTTATTAATTAACGTATTACACAAAACAAAAGTAAACTATTACAATGTAACGATGTTAATTAATCCACTACAATAATTAAATAAACTTGTTGATTGACGAAAATAACGAAACTTTTTTAAGGAGATTTTGAAGTATTTAAACCATGGTTTAATTTTTTTTTAAACGGAAATAAAAAATTAAAAAATAAGAAATTTGTTTTTCTTTATTTTAGGTAATCAGTCAGCGTCAGGAACTTTTTTGAAGGAGATTTTGAAATATTTAAACCTCAATTTCTGACTATGATTAAAGTTTATTTTTTATTTATTTATTTATTTTTTTACTATTCTGTAGTTTCATTTTGCAAGGTATCATTTTGGGCGCAAAATAATTAACGTACACAAAATAAGAAAAATAGAAAACATTTTTGAAGGATGTTTTGAAGTATTTAAACCATCAATGTAATTTTTTTTTTTAATGAAAATAAAAATTTAAAAAAATGACGGTTTAAATACTTCAAAATCTCCTTGAAAAAAGTTTTGTTATTTTCGTTAATTAACAAGTTTATTTAATCTTTGGGTACTCTTGCATAATTTGACCCAAATTCTCGTGAATTCCCATCAAGCATGGATCGGGCGAGACCGGCAATTATCGGTGTCAGCCGAGCGTCGTAACAGACGCAGACTAATGAAAAAAAAAAAAAAAAAGAAAAAAAAAACGGAAAAAATACAAATGACAAATGCAAATAATAAAAAATAACAACAAAACAAAAAAAAAAAAAACTACCTTGAAAAATGAAAATATGTTTATTTCATTTTAGTATTTAATTTTTTTTTTTTTTTCAAAATATTTATCAACAGAAAGTTTGTTTGGTACTTGTGCATTTAACGAACCAGGCGTAACTCAGCATTTGCTCGGCTTCGTCCGGCGCATGACGTCAACAGCCGGATATAACCGAGCGTTGCCGATTAAGCAGACGAGAATTTCGCTATCAATTGGAAGAGTGTCACAACTCAAGAAACGCTTATTTGAAGAGAGTTAAAAAAAAAGAAAAATGTTTTAAAAGATAACTGACGAAATAATAATGAATATTACAAACTTTGCAGACCAGCTCCAGACCCCAGAGGCTGCACTAAACTTTTGCCAGCAACGGAAATTGTTGGCAGAAGAGAAAAGGTGTTTACATTTTGGCCAGGATTGTGTACTTGCAAAGAGAACAAGCCTTTCCGACGGTTACGGTTGGAGGTGTAGAAGTGTAACATGTCGTCGATGGACCTCCATTAGGATTGGGACCTTCTTCTCAAAATCCCGACTAACCATCGCATGTATAATAAAAATAATATACTTATGGGCGTTCGAGATGGCATCTACAAAAAATCTCCATCGCGAATGTGGGTTACGTTCTCGCCACACAATTGTGGATTGGAAGATTTTCCTGCGTGATATATGCAGGGACTATTTTCTTAGGAATCCCTGGCAGATTGGAGGCCCAGGCCATACGGATGAAATCGACGAGTCCATTTTTAACCGCAGAAAACACAACGTCGGCAGACTTCTGACACCGGTGGCGGTGGTCTCTGGGTCTTCGGTGGATACGACCCCACCGAAAAGGAGGGTTTCTTGGTCACTGTACCAAATAGGAACGCCGAAACCCTCCTTCCACTAATGAATTAAAAAAATCCTTGTTTCTGACAAAAAAAAAAAGAAAAAAAGTCCTTGTTTCTGGCGAAAAAAAAATGTACAAATAATCCTTGTTCCTGCCCCTCCAATGCTTTTTATTGCCCTTTTTTAGGCTTTTCCATTTATTTGATTTGACATAAAGAGTTGCAAAAAAAAAAAAAAAAAAAAAATTAACTTTTACGTGTTTAAAACATAGACAATGTTTTTTTTATGTTAAAAATTGAAAAAAAAACTAAAATAAACAGTTCAGACTAAAAAAAAATGTCCTATTATTTAACAAAAAAACAAAACAAATTTGTTTTATATGTATTTATTTTGAAAACAGAAAACAATTTCAAACAATAATAATAAAAAAAACATAAATGAACGGTAGGTTTTTGCTTTTTACTTATTTAATTTTTTTTTATGTGTTACATTTTACAATTTCATTGTACATTTATTTTGTTGTAGCGTTGTTTTTATTTTGTTGCCAACGCTCGGTTTTATTCGGCTGTTGACGTCATGCGCCGGACAAAGCCGAGCAAATGCTGAGTTACGTCTGGTTCGTTAAATGCACAAGTACCGTTTGTTTTTTTCCTCCAAGAAAAGATTTTTTTAACCGTATAATTGTTAGGTGTAAGTACAAGTTTTTTTGTTATTGTTTTGTTTTCTTTTAGTAACCGTATTTTTTTTTTTTTTTTTCAAGACTTGTTGTTCAGTCAAGTTCTTTTGGTGGCACTGTCCATTTGTACATCTCCAGGAGAACCTATGCTTTACACACGATCTTTTTTTTAATAAACATTTGTGTAAATGCATCTCATTTGGGGGGGGGGGCAGAAATTTCTTCTGACAATATGAGATTTTGCCTGCATCGGTGTTTTCATTTCTTTTTCTAACATGTATAGATTTATTTCTTGCCTGTCATTTTTCTGTTTGGTGAGTTTGAAAATATATTTGTTAGCTTTTCTTTTTTTTTTTTTTGTTGTTGGTTTAGTCGCTTTCTTCCAATTCGAATGTCGTCTGCTCCACTTAGATAGCGCTTTTTCTTTGGCGAATCAAACTCCCAAAAATTCAATTAAAAATAATAATAAATAAATAATAAATAAGTAACTAACCAGAAAATAAAAAGTCACCCCGATCCCGTAATATCACCTTAAAAACATTAAAAAAAAAAAATTAAAATAAATAAAATAAAAGTCGAGTTAGCGTTTCAACATTTGAACAACGCTCGCGCGCGGCTGCTGACACCGATGATTGCCGGTCTCGCCCGATCCATGCTTGACGGGAATTCACGAGAATTCGGGTCAAATTATGCAAGAGTACCTTGATTAAATAACATCGTTACATTGTAACAGTTTACTTTTGTTAAGTTTATTTTGTTTTTTAACATTGTTATATTTAAAATTCGTTGATTAACTTTTTTTTCTTTTTTTTTTTTCTCTTTATAAATTTTCGGGACGAACTTACACTTCACCCGGCGCTTGCAGATATAGTATTTGTGTTTTTTTTTTTTTTTTTTTTTTTTTGATTTAACATTCGTTCATTGTTTTACAGATTGTTTCGGCGTCCCAAATTATATCTTCGAAAATATGCTTATTTTTTGCTATGAGTTTGCTGGTTATCTCCCTTAGATTTAATGATGTGTTGACATAAGCGCCTTCCGATGACCCCCGGATGTTCCAAGGGCCGGAACTCTGGTAACACTCGATGTTATCTCCCTTTGATTGCTTTAGACCATTAAATAGCCTGAGGACTAAATTAATAAATAAAACAACAATAAATGTGCTCCAAATCTTATTTTCTAAAAGAAATTCCTTGCACAAGTTAATTAAATGGATTTAATTAATCTAATTTATAAAACTCAGTCTGTTTGTCTCCATATTTTCAAATTCTATCTCTCCCGAATCTAGAAGTCGCAAAACGGTGCTAGGGGCCTCAAATTATTGGATTTTTTTATGAACTATTCTTTAATGGGTCTTTAGCCGGTTAAAATAGTTTTTAAGGGGTCAAAATTGAAAAAAATCATTATACATTTTGTATATTCATCTTAGTTTATTTTTAATCAGTTCATATACGGGTTTCGTTGGTACAGTGGTAACGTCACCAGCTTTGAATGCTAAAGGTTTTGCTTTCAATTTCGATTCTAGCTGATGAAACCCAAATACTTTTCTTTTTACTTTTGAAATCACGACTCATGAAATCTGGACAAATTAAAATATATTTAAGTGTAATTTTCTTTTCTTATTTATGTCTTTCAATGTCTTTCAATTATTATTTTTATTGGTACTTTTAAGATTTTTAAAAGTACCAATAAAAATAATAATTGAAACACAGGGTTTTTTTAAAGCAGGTGTTTTTAGAAATTATTACTACAGGGGTTGGACAAAATAATGGAAACACCCTGTGAATTTTTCATAAATTAATAGGTGTTTTAAACCTATAAAAATTGAAAAATTACCAAATTGTTGGGTTCATGTTTTCAGTTTTTTGGCGCGATCCTAGCAATCGAGGCTCTTGAGAGAAAATGTGCTGGTGCAAGACCTTTTTTGCCCCTACCCCTACCAACACTGGTCATATGTAGATAATTCAGTAGCAGTACATTATATGTTCTTAGTAATAAAGAATAGGGTGCTTATTTAGAATTACACTACAGAGATTTTTCTTGTATTCAAAATAATACAAAATAATTCAAATATTTTAATCGCTAAAAATCATAAAATTTGATTTTCTTTATAAAAAAATTAATTGATCAATTTACATGACTTTTGGAATATAACATCTTCATTCCATCTCGAGTACGTACATTTCCTGTATCAGCTAGTCTCTATTTATGATTTTCTATTTTGTAGCACTAGTAGAGTCATATTTTTGTGCTTTACGGTTAATTTCATGAAGTGCGACTGAAAAATTTCTGATAGTATTGCACATCATGGTTTTAATTTGACTGTCAATACATTAGGAAGCAATTATTGAGTCCTCAAGAGGTTCACTGTCTCAGGACCAGTCTTGAAAGTCCGTTTGCATGTCTGATCTACTTGGTGGAGATGAACTCTAACTTGGAAATGTAATTCTGCAGAATAGTGCCCCAACTCAACAGTCTGTTTGCTGTGTAGACGGGTAATCAACGATATACAATAAACATGTCTTGGATCATTGCTTCTTTATTCAGGGCAATAAAAATAGAGATGGTGTAACCCCTTATTTGTTCCTCATGCAACATCTTCCCATTTTTGAAAAAAAAAAACCAATTAAAACAATCTAATAAAAGGATACAAACAAAAATATAATAGTGACCTAGGCATTCATAGCGTTTGACTACCCTCTTGCCTAAGAGAGATTATTCTACCCTTTTCAATTCGGACTCAATTCACGATGTATAGACCTGGACTCTAGCAGGATTTCTTACTAGTCTTTTGATTGTGTCATCCTTACCCTTTCTGGGTTTGGTTTTTATAGAGATAGTTGGGCTCGGTTTTTCTCTTTTATCATTTAGTTGTTGAGATGTCTAGGGGGTCACACGCCTCTTCTGTATCTGGTCTCATATTCACTGGTACTATACTCTTCAATTAGTATGGTTGGTAGACCGGTGATAGTAATGGGGGTTCTTCTGTTGTTTTTTTCTTTTTTTTTTTTCAAATCTACCCTAACCCGACTGATACAGCCCTCCATTAACTTTGACATGGTATGACCTCCCACTCAGTCTCTGCCATACAATGGATTTCTTCCACTCTTTCTGACCTTTTATGTGTGGTTTCATCCGTACCACATCTCCTGGGTGCAAAAGTTGGTTTTACTTTGTGATTTAAATATTGTTCTTGCTTCCTGCTCTTCCACTTAATCATCTTGTTTAAATTTTTGGGTAATTCTCGTTTGAGTAGATTCTCTCTGGTTGGGAGAAGTATTTTTGTTCTTCTGGACATCAGTTTCTTCTGTGCTGGTGATAACAAACCTTTAGCTGACGTATTCCTGTGATCCAGCATCGCTAGATATGGATCAGCCTTATCATTCATCGCTTTCTGGAAGAGGTTCTTTGCCATCTTTACTGCAGATTCTACTTACTTTTCCATTTGCCTTGCTATTGTAAGAACTTACAGGTGTGTGTATAAAACACCATTTTCTTTCAAAGGTTGAAAATTCCTGGCTACTGAACTGGGATCCATTATCAGTAACTATCTTATCTGATATTCCATGTCATGCAAAATGGTGTTTAAGTTTAGTGATCACCGTCTTCGCCTGTGCAGTTGATTACATGATCAATTTCATGGGAAATTTTGAAACATAGTCTCTGATGTCATTGTTCGTATTTGGTGTGGTTTCTCACTATTTTGCAATATCCTTCAACCCTTGGGTGTGTGAAATTTAATCTTTCTTTCAACACAGCCCACTGGGTAGTTGGGACCACTACTCGGTTTCCTTTGAAAATTAACTCGTTTTTGTACAGTTATTTCATTCCGCATATTAAAATATGGTGTCGCTATTGCTAATAGTTCTTTTTCAATCTGTGCATATCTGGTCTTTGTGTCTGTAAGCACTCGACTGATATAAACTAAAAGCTGACCTTCTTGTAGCAATGCAGCTCCCATGCCTTTTTCACTTGCATCACACTGAATGAACAGTAGTTTTTTTGTAATCATAGTATCTCAATACTAGTGCTTCAATCACCAGTTTTTTTGTTTTTTTTCAAAAGCCTCTCCATGAATTTGCAACCATGTCCCTGGCATGTCTGTCTTTGTTAAATTTCGAATTGGAGCCATCATGTCAGAGATGTGAGGTAGAAACTTTGCCAGATAATTCACAAATACTCCCAGCCGTTGCACTCCCTTTATATCTTTTGGACAGGACATATCCCTTATGGCCTTTACTTCTTCAGGATCAGGACATAACCCCTGACTGGTTATCATGTGTCTCGGGAAAGATGTAGATGTTCGTCGCAGATTCATTTTTTCCACATTCAATCGCATCCCACATTCATGCAATCTCTGCAACAGCTTCTTGAGCTTTATGTCATAACCCAACAGTGCTTCTTCCATGGTTTTCCCTTTTCCCACTACAAGAAGATGATTTGCTTTATTGACAACTCCCTCCAAGTTAGCCACATTTTTATATAGCACCCTCTAAAATATCTCCAGAGCCAGAGCAATACCAAATTGTAATACCTTCCAACGAAACCAACCATATGGGGTAGCAGATATTGTCAAAATACTACTGGCTTCATCTAATTTTAGATACCAAAATTCATCTTGCAGATACAAGGTCGAGAAGACTTTACTGTCAGTAAATTTTGGGATTAAATCATCCAGTACAGGTAACTGGAAATGTGCCTCTTTTAAGAACCTTATTTAATGGTCTTGGGTCTATACATTTACGGAAACGACCATTTTTCTTGACTACCAGCACTAATGCGCTTACCCATGGTATTGGCTCATTTACAAGTTCAATCACCTTCATTTTTAAAAGTTTTTCCAATTCAGTTTTAACTTTGCCATTAAGTGCTACTGGTATATTTTGTGCTGCTGCAACATTTGGTGTTATATTCGGACCAACTTCCAAGTGTACCTCTCCTGGTAATTCACCCAGTTTCTCCTTAAATACGTCTTTAAATTCTGTTATAATGCTTCTGGACTGCAGGTTGCTGACTTTATCCAGATAAGAGACTTTGACAACCCTCTTGAACCCGTCATTATTGATTGTGATGAGTGCCATCTGCTGAATCGCATTAGCCCCAAGTAGGGGGTAGAAATCCTCTTTTACAATAACAAATTTTACTGTATATTCCTGTCCAGTTTTGGGATTTATCATTTTCACCCTGATTCATTTCTGCCCCATTCCATATGACAAGCGTCTTATTTGAGTATTTAAGTGCTTTTCCCTCACATGCTTCTCATTCAATATATTAGCCGATGCTGCACTATCAAGCTGAAAAACAATTGGCTTTCCTTTCACCATCATCCCCGCCTTTATTACCTCTGGTCTTACGGAACTTATTTTTCTTTTATTGTGACCATGTTTATATGTTCGTAGTCTGAACCACTCTTGTGTTTCGACTACGGATATTCTTTTTTCTCACAGATCTGCATTTAATAGCAAAGTCGTTCTTCCCATTGCATTTAAAACAATACACAACATAATTCTCTGCTCGGTTCATGTCACAACACATATGCTCTACACTCCCTGTCACTTTGTTTTTTTTTCTTAGTTTTACAATGAACTCTGTTCATTTCCTCAGGTCCCAGGATTTTGGACTGTAGCGTAGCATTTTCTAATAGCTTATATATGTCTATGTATTTTTGTAAATCTAATTGTCCCATTTTTAGTAATTCCGCTTGTGTATGGGGATTGTGTATTCCAAGAATTATTTGATCTCATATTATCGATGAGACACAACTGGCTCAAAAATTACATGTTTTTATCAACGCATGAAGCGACATAATAAATGCTTCAACAGTTTCTGATTCTCCCTATTTCCTTGTATGGAAGATGTAATGTTCATATGTTTTGTTTGTTTCCCCTATAGCGTATTTATCGAATGCCTGAATTATTTCATGGGGTGTTCTCTCATCTTCAGGTGTAAAAAATTGAAATCTATCAAAAACATTCAACTTTTAATCTCTCAATGTGTGCAGCAAGAGTGCTGTTTGATATTTTATTGGGTGTTTCCCCAGATATGTAATAATGGACTAATTTTGCCATTTCATCGTAAAAAGCCTCCAATTTCCCGAAAAATTTATTTCCATACAAAGGGATAGTGGAGGTCTTATCTCAGCAACAGGTCCTTTTGTTTCTGCCATGCCACTTTCAGCCATTTTTATTACTCGGCGTGCACATAAACTAACAAAACAATCAACCGTTACTGTTCTGCATTTGTCGTCTACAAATCCATTCTCCATTACATCCTTCATGCTTGAAAATTATTCGATATCACCACTACCACCATGTTTCATTTTTATTTATATGTGAATTGCAATCGACGAAATACAATAAATATGTGTGGGATCATTGCTGCTTTATTCAGGTCGACAAAAACAGAGACACTGCTCAAGGTGGTGTAAACTCCTACTTAGTTCCTCATGCAACATAAATATTAGTGGAATTCGTAACTGCAAAGACAATAGCAAGACTTTCTCAATCTATGAATAGTGCTTTTTTTTGCTGAGGGTAGAGATCTGGATATGTGTTCAATCATTTTTTTTACTTCCATTCAGCATTTTATTTAAGATACAGGCTCTTATTCTGTACGAGCTCACATCATTAGCAAGATTTGATGAGTTTTGAGTCATAGTGTATGAGGAATAGATCTGACATCAAATTCTTCCCAACATTCTATCAAATTCCTCCTTACATTCAGGTGTCTATTTCCACATTCCATCCTTTTTTAGTAGCTCGTTAAGTGTGGCCTGTAGGTCGTTCAAATTTAGAATGATTATCTGGTAATAATGTGCGAATCCTAAAATCTTTGTAATATATTTTGGAGCCGGCATATCCTTTAGAGCTGTGGCCCTTTCTGGGTCCAGTCTTCTACCGTTTTTGTCGATGATGTGCCCCACATATTTTATTTCTTCCATGAAGCAATCACACTTTCCTTCTTTAATTTTAAAACTAAAATCCTGTATTCAAGAGATTTTGTAGACATATTCCCGATGTTGTTTGCTGGCCTTATTATAATAATATTATCCACATATGCTATTGCAAAATCATGGGTGCCCAACATAGTATTCATAATTTCCTGAAAATTATGGGTGTACTTTGACTCCAAAAGCTAATGTGTTCGAATTTGAGTAACCCCTTATACCAACCAAGCTATTTTTCTCAACTGGAATTTGAAGGTACGCATCACTCAGATTAACTTTAGAAAAATATTTCTTCTATTTAGCTTAGTGGAAAATTCAGGGCTCGGAATTAGTAATGGTAGTCTTTTAGTACTGATATAATACCTGTGCTGGAGTCAGAGCTAACATGGATTTTTTTTGTTTTACTTTTTGACATAGACGATAGGGGCTGCATATTAATTGAATTCAACTGTTCATAGGATGCCGGTTTTTAGAAGACTTTCAAGCTCCTCATTAATCTTCCTAATCTGGCTGATATTTTTATGCTTTTTTCCAGACTGGCTAAGAAAACTTCAAGGAAACTTTCTTTTAATTCTACGAGTAACTCAAGATTTTCCTTCCCTATTGTTTGAGTTTCCATTTTTTGACAAAATGTGTTTATAGGCAAATTCTATAAACTGAATTGTTGCATGCAAAAGATTTTCTGTGTTTTTTCATTTCTTTTTCATATCGTTAAATGTAACATTAAGGATTATTCGCCTGCAAAATTTATTTTTGACCGATTCTACTATTTGGGAAAACTTTAGCATGGTAGGTTTATGCAACCTCCACCAGATATGCAAATTTATGATTATTAAATATGATCCTAAATCTAACTAAAACTTCATGTTTTTATTTAATATTTTCACCAGCACATTTTTATGCATGTTTTTATCTTTTTTGTTCTAGTTTGTCGTACCTGACTTTTAATTTTGTTTTGTGCTCTACTAAGGGAGCTTTTATATTCAATTCTTTCACAAGTTCAGCAAGTTTTTGTGTGGTATAGACAGTCTTAACCCCAATGCAGAGCTCCACATCGTTAGCACTCAGATCAGTTAGTTTAAAATCGTCGCAATGTTTATTGACTATTGATGCAAATGTTAAACAGTCCTATTCACCTTCTTTAGTTAAATTCAAGCATTTCCACGTTTTATGAAATAACTTCTTTTAGCTTAATAGTTCTGTTCAGATTTTACAGTTTCCGATAAAGTTAATTTATACGTTTTTTGTGGATCTCAGTTTTTGAAGCAATAAGCAGACCTTTTTGGAGTCCATCCAATTGGCACAATCAATGTTATACCGACTCTCATACCTTCTAAAATACGAGGCGAAGGTCTTATCTTTATCTGAGGTGTAAAAATGAAGTTGTCAATAGCGCCCCAGACTGCATTTTATGAGAACGATGTAACACTTACTATAACAAACTATTTTCTCTTGTGGATTAATGCCACTTTGCTGACTAATGAGGCCACACACTGACCAGTCAGCTACTAGGGCGCATTAATGCTATATGTCCCTTAAGGAACTATTTACTCCTGTCAGGAATGATCCAGTAGCCAGAAAGGAGCTCATACCGCCAAAAAAGACAGACCTCTCTCCTCTCACTCTTTGTCTACTGAATTCCCCTAGGCTACAACTACTTCACTGAAGACCTCCACTGGACAACCTGGAGAGTTTAAATTTCTGCCTTCCGACACAAGAACATCCTAGAACTTCTGCTTTTTTTTTTCCTTTTCTTTCACTTCGGACGCAGTCCTTCTTTCAAAGAAAAAACACTTTTATTGTTTTGTTCTAAAAAGAGGTGTTAATTTCTTTGTTCTTTTGTGTTGCAAATTCATCTTTCACTAGGAGTTTTGTGCAATCACACATAAAATCTACCTAAAACGCTATGTTACTTTCCGAGACTAAGTTTTTATTTTTTATTTGTATAGTTTGTAGTAATAAGTCTGTTTTCTGTTCTTGTTGTTCCAGTAATAGTTTTTGAAATCTTTCTTCCATTTCCTGTTATTGCTTTTGATGATATTAAACCTACTCAATCTGTCTTTCTCCATTTTTTTTTTTTTTTTGCTGCAAATCCATTTGAAATTTCCACATTTGTGCCAAGTTGCTTTTAAGTCTTCCATTGTTTTTTATTTTCTCCTTGAATAAGAGGGAAGAAAAAAGAATATGGCTTTAAACGTGTGAAAAAAAATTATCATTTTCCAGCCTCTTCTTCCTTTCTTACCAATCACACAATGTAGATCTTGAGGTCGAATGTTAAAATCTTAATTACACTTAATGTTCACCTTTTATCCTTTCGTAGAAAAAAGTTAGAGTCAAGTTCTTTTTTTCACAACATTTTTGTTTTGCTTTTGAGAGAAAACACAAGGGGAAAAGAACAAACACTGAATAGTTACTTTTTAGTTCAACAAAAAAATTTATAATAATAATTTATAGTAACAATTTATAATAAAAATTTATAATAATAATTTATAATAATAATTTATAATAATAATTATATACATTTATAATTTTTATACGTTGACCAATCTTTTTCTTTTAGTTTGTATGCAGAACTGAGAATTGGTGGTTCCTAGAAAACAATCATTCAGAATCTTGTACGGTTCAATGCAACTGTCAGAGTTGTTTTCTGATCCTTAAAACATTTAGTCGTCCGGTTCTACTGTACTGACTATTTGGATGATTTGTTGTTAGTGTTTTTGGAACATTATCTTGCTTGTTCAAATACTTCATCACAAGGTCGATGTTGTTTAGGTGGGTCTCTTGAATACCACATTATTAGTTTGAATACTTTGTCGCCAGTTGTGGCAACACTGAGGTATTTCAAACTCGAGCTTCTCTCATGAATTCTTGAAACCTCGTCACCAGATGTTGTGACACTAACAATAGGGTTTTTGGTAGAAAGTGTACAAGAAAGTGAAAACAAAGAAAGGTGGTCAATATTTACTGACCATTGATTTATACATTCTGTAGTCTCGCATTAGATCATATTATTTCCTCATGTAAGTATTAACTCTCAAGGTTTTTATAATAGTTAGAAAATCAGTAAATCCCCGTAACAATTATTCACTGATTTTAATTTTGTTTTATGAAATAATAAAAGTCTATTTAAAAAAAATTGAATATCATATCTTTAGATTCGAATATATTATTTTATGGATCTAACCGATAATTGCCTGTAATGACCCCAGATGGAATGCAAGGAAATTATCAATGAAGTTTTCAGATTGTGTCAAAAATTAAACCTTTATTGAAAATGATTTGAATGTTCTGTCCATTTGAACAGATGCTCCCACTTTCATAATGATGTACATTCCTCCAGATGTTGTCACATTTGTACATTTCCTCATATGACGCTTCTTTTATAGCACAGTTCATGTCCTAAGATGTTTTCACATTTATATTGTACATTTCCCTAATTACTGTCACTTTTGTACTCGGATGCATCTAAAATAAAAAAGATATATCCATCCAAAGATTGGCAGACCCAGCCTATTTTAGGAATGAAAGGACACTTTTAAAAAAACTGAAATTTCAGATTTAGATTTTTTTAAATAATTTTTTTCATAAATTTCTATTTTTCAGGTGTTCTCACAAAGGCAGATTTGATAGACAAAGGTAATGAAGAAAGTGTTTTGAAGATCCTAAGGAATGAAGTTGTGCCACTAAAGAAAGGCTATACATTGATCAAATGCCGTGGACACCAGGCCTTACAAAACAACGAGAGTTTGCAGAAAACATTGGAAAAGGAAAAAGAATTCTTTACCACTCATGCCATCTTTAGGTAATTATCTGCAAATGGCTTTCTATACAACAGTTCCAATTCCTTTCAAATTTCAAAGTGTCATCAATTTATTTTTGTAAAACTATTAACAAAAGTAAATTACTAAAATAATCTTATCAAGCTAAATAATGCAATTTTTAAAGAAATATGTTTTTAAACTTTTAACTTAAAATTTTCGACTAAGTAATATCATATAATTAAAAAAAATGTTATTGAATGTCGTGCAACTCTGAAGACGCTTTATCATCGAATAAGAAGCATTCTAGCTCGATAGAGTGAACCCACCTTTGCATCAGTGTTGGCATTATCTTCTTATGTATTTGTTCCAATTCATATTGCCTGTGAACGTTAGGTTGAGGTGTTTGAATATTGAAATCTCAGGTAAGGTGTTATTAACCATGGCAATAGGTGGTTGAAACGGTTTCTTACAATTGTGAAAAGAATGGAGCTTTGTCATGGTGACCTAATATGGATACATACATATTGGGCCCATTCCACCAAAGAGGAGGGGGAGGGTCATTTCCTAAAGTTTCATTTATGGCCTTAGATATGTTTGCATTGGTTTTGTCCACATGTTTAGGGTAGAGCATGGTGTCATCAGCAAATATACTCATCTCAGATGCGATTGCATCAAGGGGGTTGTTTGTAAAAATCAGTAATAATAAAAATCATAGGATTGACCCTTAGAGCACACTCGCATTAGTGTTATGCTGTTTAGATGTATGGTCATCAAGGTCAACCTGGATCATTGTTTTGGCCGAGAAGGATCTGATTATATAAAAAAAACTGTACAAATTAATTTTCATGAGAAGACCTTTATGCCACACCTTGTCAAAGGTTTTGAATTTATCAAGTGCTACCATGCTAGCTTCATCTGCCTTATCCAGTGTATGGTATGTGTATAGAGGTGACCATTATAATTAGCTGCCTCAATACGTATTTTTGGTCAGAAGAAGGTTAGCATTTACTAGTTGGTAGCCTATCGATATATTGATTAATGATTCAGTGAAGAACAAGTAACTGAGTGGGGGCGGGCGGGATGATTTTGTGTCAATGATATAAGGTCATATTAGTAAAAAAAAAGTATGAAATGTCCTGTAACTCTAATGCAGACGTTATATCATTGGAAAATCAGAGTTCATAATAAATAAAAAAAATATATTTAAAAAAAATATCCTTTGGATTTCTGACAGTTATTTTAATAATTCAAAATGTCAGCAATGCTTATGAACAAAAAATATCCACGAATTTCTCTAAACAAAACATTAAAATGGCTGACTTGTTAACGAAGAAATCAAAATTTTCAGTATTTTTTCTTGTTAAATTCTTATTTTAGGATCATAAATTATCTAGTGTGAAACTTTGTTCACAAAAACAGAAAAAAATGATAAACAAGTCAGACAGAAGGTGTCGCATAATGTTTTTCACCTTCCAGGGAAAATATTCTATGGATCGAGTAATGATTTTTTTTTCAAAAGAAGATATATCTTAAGAAGTAAAGAAAATAATTATAGTAAAATATGGCATGATACTATATTGAACTCGATACACTCGTAAATAAATTGATAAGTATTGGGTTCATTTGATCTATTTACTGTTGTATCAAATAATATTCTCCGCTAATTCACATCAGCACCGCCTTCAAGCCTTCAAAAAGCATTTGAGTTTTAACACACTACACACAATGGTAAAAGGGAAAATTATTCCCAGCTCGAATTTAAGTAAAAATGCACTTTCATATAAATAATTGAATTCATTCAAATTGTATCGCAAAAATAAAAATAAATAAAATAACATCTACATAAATCACAATATATACAAAGCAGTTGTGCGAGATGGTCCAATGCTTTAGGCTTCTTACTATGGGGTATATATATATATATATATATATATATATATATATATATATATATATATATATATATATATATGAAGCTTTAAGAAGATTCTGTCCACAGAGAGTACTTCCATTGAATGCCATGGAATATTTTAAATTTAGAATTACACTTCCAGGTTTTATGTGAATTCTCTAACCTTTTCTTCATTAGGGAACCCAGACATTCACATTTATGTATATAAAAAATACAACAGTTTGAGTTCTATGAAGTGAGATACCTTCAAAATAGCTTAACTGAAAAATAACTGCTTTGATTGATAACTAAATACTTTTTCTATTCGAATTGGACTTGCAATATTTATTAAATGAATTAAATTTTTTTTCCAGATCTTTGGAGAAAAATCAGTGGGGCATTAATTCATTATCACAGAAACTTGCCACCGATTTGATTAATTTCATTAAGGTTTGTATATGCTAAAAAAAACATACTTTACACATCACCTAATCAGTCCCTAGTATGGCGTATAAATAGCACGACTAATCAGTATATTTTATGAAGTACTAACCTTCAGATAGCACATGTCAGTGTATGAGTTTATCAATTAAAATTATTTAAGTGGAGATAGTGTTGAAAATTTTCAAAACAATGGAAAAATCTGAGTTCTGTATTCCGATAAAGTATTACTTTTTGAAGGGAAACTAAAACTAAACAAACATTTCATTGGCAGAGTTTATTTCCTAGAACTGTCCGTCTGTGGAACACAATACCGTAGGCTTGCTTCCCAGCTGACTACAACCGGGTAGTTTTCAAATCTAATACAAATAAGCGCTAGTTGAGCTATCCTATTAAATAATCTAGCCCTACTACCAAATTTCTGCCATCACTAACCATGTTGTTTCACCATCTGCATAACATTTAATAACTCTTTGGCCTCTGGGACTTAATAAGGGTTGATCTGCAAGTAAAAAACAAAACAAAACCAAAACCAAAAAAAAAAAAAAAGCAACAGCTTGATAAGAATTTAATCCACAAGAAACAACAGTTAAGAGATGATATGCTGACTTTAGTGGTTGTACAGACATAAATGATGCTGAACACTCAAGTCACTCAAATTCGGCAGATTGGGTGCTGCATCAAAAGCAAGAATTCTTGCCAATTTAGAATGTTGTTTACAACTGTTTTAAAGTAGCAAAAGGGAGTTTTGCATCATTGTCTGACAATTGATGAAAGATGCATCCACAACTTCACTCTTGAGTCAAATCCACAGTCAGCTTAGTGGACAATAGCAGGTGAAAAACAACAAAAAATGCAAACCTACAAGGTAATTTGTTCATTAATTAATCTGAGAAAGGAATGACCGTCAATAACGAGTATTAGAAAGCATTACTGGTGTTCCTAAATCCTGATAAATAAGATAGAAGATATGACCCACAGGATGAGATAGAGAGTACTATTAGCTGGCAATAATATAGAAGCGGCTAGAGACAGCTACTTCAGCTTCAAAGCAAGTAAGTAATTTCCTCCTCCAGCTTAAAGGCTTAGACAACTTTGAAGAATTCCTAGACGATCGTCGACCTCCAAAATGCATGTGTCATAGGCTTCTTCATATGGCCATACTGATTCTAGTATTGGCAATCGTCAAGGGTGCAAACATTAGTTTACAGTTTGTATTGAAAGCAACAAACACAAATATATTCAACATGTAAACTTGTTGAACACTAGTGTGCATGTCATTAGAGCCTGTCATTACAATCCACTCTTCTGAGATAAGCATCCCTTCTCCCAAATTCAACTAAGACTTAACCGAGATTTCACAAACATATCTGCTTGTTGAGACTATTCACTATTATCCACTCAAATTCATCTACACATCTATGTCTACCCATTTTCAGACTGTCTCGGTACTCCCCTCATATATATTTACCTTTGAAAGGAAATCCTAAATGTCTGGTGTTTTTCTTGGTTACTTTAAGCTAATTATCAGAACTAGTTCCATCTACATGTAGATAATTCAGGTAGCAAACATTGTGAAGCTGGTAAAGCCAGATAACTGTTGTGCCCGGAGAAATAGTTTGTCGAAATGATGGAATATTTGAATAATAACAAAAAAGCTCATTGTAAGTTAAATACAATTTATTAAAGGCAGAAACATTTATTTACAGAATGATATGATGCATGTGTTGGCCCGGCCGCTATATTGTCTATCTCATCCCCCAACTCTCCAATCTTTCTTTAGAATCTATAAAGGGTGATAACTTTTACTTTCTTTATTAGAGTTATTTCCCCTTTTTCTTTTGATTGCTATAACACCTCCCCTTTGAAATATGGTGCTTGTAGGAAGTTTGATGTGGATCTATTTGTAGAGTTGAAGTCCTTTGTTGCGTCCTTTGGGTTTTTTTTCAGACTTGCTTTATTTACTGCATGTTGCTTGAACACTTTGGGGTAATTCAAAAGTGTCCAGTAAAATATTTAATGGAATGCTTAAATAGAAAAGATTGTTCTTGGCCTTCGGGCCGGGATCAAAGTGTAGTATTCTTTTGATCGCTATAACAATAACAAAAATAAAGTGAGCTATTTTACTAAATATTTTGCAATATATAAAGTTTTTGACCATGAATAAATAAGTTTGTAATAGTTTGTGTGAAAGAAAATATGAGAAAGAATATTTTATGGAAATAAAGTAAGTAAATTTGTGTAAATCAACAGTCTTTTTCTCAGTTACTCCATCCTGACTATCAGAACTAGTTATCTATGCCTGTTCCCACAGATTACCATCTCTCATTATCTGACCATAGAGAAAGGAACAAATAATTGTCATAGCATCATTCAGTCTTCAACCAATCAGAGTTTACCTCATAGAGCCAGGCACTTTTTTGTGTAGTCTATAAAAGCCAGTACTTGCACACTGTTCCCAGTCAGTGAGAGCCCTAACCTGCCATAGGAACTTTTGTCAGCTATAACACTACTCCACATATTCTTAGCTTACAAAATGAAGTTTGGCCCTAGCTATTGGTTACTAGCAACACAAATCTCTTAAATATAGTGACAGTGTGAGAGTTTCACAAACTCCATCACAAGTTTATATATGAGTATGGATTGTATGTATGGATATAACACTTTCTTTGTCTATGGGAGTGACATAGGCTAAGTGGTTAACAACATGGACTGAAAACCTGGATGTACCACGTTCAAATCCAGTTCATTCTAATTCCTGTCTGGAACAATCCAGCAGCCAGCAGAAGAGCCCCGATCACCAAAGAACACGGACCTCTCTCCTCTTGCTCTCTGTCCACTGAATCCCCCCAAACTGCGACTACCCCACTGAAAACTTCCGCTGGACAGCCTGGGGACACTTCAAGTTTTCTGCTCCCAGATCGTAAAACACCCATGAACTTTTTGTTCTTTTTTCTTTTATTTCGCTTCGGACACAGTTCTTCTTTATGCGAAATAAACCTTTTCATTGTTTTGTTATTCTTTAATTATTATAATCATTGTTTAATTATCTGTGCCTTTGTATTTATTAATCTCTTTTTAGGGGTTTTGTGCACTCACACATAAAACTGTAAAACATTTCATTAAACGAACACTTCATCTTGTGTCTAACTTTCTGAAGAGGAAGTAAATAAAATAACATTTTCTTCACACTTTGAACATTTATTGACATTCTTCTTTTCTCTAGTTTGTTCAATAAAGCATAAAGTGGATAAATCATGTATGGATAAACTTTGTCATTGATGATATTTTTTTTGTTTGTTTGTTTTTCCACTACAACTTTAGACTTTATATAATGTTTAGATACATTTCTCCAAATTTGTGAAATTTTATTTTTATTTTTAGAAAGAACTTCCAAACATCAGATCATCCATTTCTAAAAATCTGACATTGGCAACACAAGGACAACAGCATCTTATATGCGACTATCCAACAACACCAGATGCCAAATTAAATTTTGTGTTGAATGCAAGTATTAATGAATATCTTCTTTTTTTTTCGTTTTAAAAAGTTCTTTTGTATTTGTACAGTTTTGAAATGAATTTTCTGACGAGAATTTTGATTGATCTTAAAGTTTGTATAGTCCTGATCAGTGGTTATGTTGTAAGAGGAATACAAATGTAGGCGAAGTATCGTGCTAAGAAGAAGAACTTATATTTTACTTTAGTGAATTTGAAGAAAGCTGGTAAACTTTGTGTAAATTAGGGGCAAGTGGATGGAGTGGTGAAAGTTGTTCATGCGATGTACAGAAATATCAAAGTCATGTTAGAATTGACAGTACATTGGATAATTTGTTTGTTTTTTTCTGAGTGGTGCTGTATGTGTGTTACTCTATTATTTACCTTGTGGAGAACTCTTTCAAATTGACTTTTTTTTAGTGCCATTTTTCCAAATTTACAAGAATCTTAATTTACTTTCAAGTTCAACTTTCTCTGTCTACTGGAATTGTTCTTCATTTATATTTGATGAATGACTTTCGAAAGCTATAAATTCTGTTTGTGCTAATTCTCCTGTGAGATTAGAAGGAATACCAAAGTAAGTTTTTGTGTGTTTTTTGAAAGAAAAACAAAGTCTTACTTTTTTTCTTTCTTCCGTTAAAGACTTGCAGAAAAACTGAAAAGTAAAGATCTGAGAGTGAATGTTACCAAGGCTAAAGTGATGATCAGTGGTTGTAGTATTGAAAAGTGTATAGATAAAGGAAAATTCCTCTGCTTGGTTTGTGGAAATGAAGTTGTTTTGTAGTACTTGTAATCACAAGATAATTAATGGAATAACATGTAGGTTGAGGGTGTATAATCAGTTTGTGTGCAAGAAGTATAACGAAATAGAGACAGAGGGGGACTTAGAAAGTATTTTTGTTGTATTTTAAAGCATTTTCATCCCAAACATGACTGACACTTTGATGTAGACGATTGCTATTTGAGACATAATTTGCAGGGATACTATGTAGGGAGTTGAACAGCAAGATGTCTGTTTACATTTCACTTGAACTTTTACATGTCAGTACAGTCAGGGAAGCAGGAACCTGGAAATGAATTCAAAGTCCAGCAGTTCTAGGGAGGAAAAAACTTAGTGTAGAAGGCTTTCTTTCATCTAGGGGTCTCTACTGTATAGGGGTGGTATTTAGCTGCTTGTCAGGTTTGTCAGGGGTATTTACGCCAAGGGGGTACAAGAGCTTGAAGCTTGTCAGAGCACCTACCATTAAAATAATTGTAAAACAGGCAGAGGGATGCAACATTTTGGCAATGAGACAGAGGTTGAAGCTTAGCTGACAGTGTGGGACCTATTAAGTTGTCAACTCTCTTTTTAACCCTGTCTTTAGATGGTGAAGAGGTTATTGATGTTGTTCAAAAGTTTTGTCACTTTGCTGATACAATTACAGTTGATTTGATTGTAAGAATTAGTTCAAAGAACTTCTTCCATTACTACCCAGCAAAACATTATCACTGTTAACCAAGGGAAGAGTTTATCAGACGTGTGTACGCAATCTTATCATATATATATATATATATTTAACCTGATCAGTGAGGATTAAATGATATGGAATATGACAACCTTAAATCTGAAAAATATAAGAGAATTGTACAAAACAGATTGTTGGTTTAGTCATGTTGAAAAAAATAAATTACTATTCTAGGATTAGCAGCATAATTTTGTCACCCCCACACCTATATGTAAACACTGCAAAGTGTTAATGACTGTAAATGATCATCGGATGCAAAACCTATCACTGCTCACATTTATGTATACTTCATCAACAACGTTAACATTACAATGTGGCATTAGTGGAACGGCCTTTTACTTATGTAGGCCACATTCAACTAAGTTATGCTTGACCAACAACGTTAACATTAAAATATAACATTAGTGGAACGGCCTTCTACTTATATAGGCCACATTCAACTAAGTTATTATGTTTGTCCAACAACGTTAACAGTACAATGTGACATTAGTGGAACGGCCTTCTAGTTATGCAGGCCATGCCCGACTAAATTATGTTTCATCAACAACGTTAATATTACAATGTGACAGTAGTGGAACGGCCTTCTACTTATGTAGGCCACGCTCGACGAGGTTATTATGCTTGATCAACAACGTTATCATTACAACATGACAATAGTGAAACAGTCTTTTATTTATGTAGGCCACGCTCGACTAACTTAATTTGCTACGTTAGCACTGGAGAAACTTTCTTTTTTTTTTTTTTTCATCTTGTTACGTCATCACATCCGCCGTTCCCTGCTGATTTGAGATAGCATAACAGATTTGGTTGCTATGGTAATGAACAACCAATCAGAAAATATGTCTCTTTGTTCCTTACATATTCTGGGAACTTTTGAACAGTAATTTTATCATAACTTTTGTTTTATTGAACGAAAATTAAAAATTCTTTCTTGTTTTTTGCAAAATATAGCTGAAGGAGGTCACTATGAACTGTAAAAATTGTATGAAATTTTGTCGCAAAATGAGTGAGCAGTGAAGCTTTAAAGCAGTTCTAAATGAGTAAAACTAACACTTAACCATATATTCAAATACGGTAGTGTTTGAATGATAAAGAATGCCGATTAGGATTCTTACACTGCTTGTCAATGCACATGTTACTTTTTCTTATGATAGTTATCTTCTGTAAGTATTATCATATATTATTCTTAATTCATCTATATATGATATATATATATGTGTGTGTATACATTATTTATTCACTTCTGTACATTTATAACTATGTATATATATATATATATATTAATGCATTCTGTCGGATTAAAATAGAGGTTTGAGTTATCTCCCTTTGTCTAGTCTAATATATAAAAGTTATCTCCCTTTGTCTAGTCTAACATATGAAAAGGCTATATTTTTGTCTGTCTCCATATTTTCAAACTCTATCGCCTCCGAAACTAAAAGTCGCAGAGAGACACTAAGGGCCTCAAATGATTGGATTTTTTTACAGACTATTCTTTTGTGGGTCTTTAGCTGGTTAAAATAGATTTTAGGGGGTCAAAAATGTGTCAAAATTGAAAAAATCGTTATACATTTTGTACCTTCATCTTAGTTTATTTTTATTTTTATTTTTAATTAGTTCATATGCGTGTCACCTTGATACAGTGGTAACGTCACCGGCTTTGAATGCTTCGGTTTCGATTCTAGCTGATGGCACCCAAATATATGTTTTTTTACTTTTGAGATCACGACTCTATAATAATATATACGAAATCTGGACAAATTAAATATCATAATTAAACGTATCTTACGTCCAGGCAACATATAAAAGGCTATATGTCAAATAGTTTTTAATGAGTCAAAACGGAAAAAATCGTGTTATACATTTTTTACATCTTATACATCTTAGTTTATTTTCAATTTTAATGTTTTAATGTTTAATAAGTTCATATGCATGTCACGTTGGTTTCGATTCTAGCTGATGGCACCCAGATATGTTTTCTTTATTTTTGAGATCACGAGATACGAAATATGGACAAATTAAATATCATAATTAAACATATTTTATGCCCAGGCAAAACCGGGCACCCCCACCAGCTAGTTTATTATATTTACAATTTAAAACTAATTTTAGACAACGTTACGATTAGATATTACTAGCAGATGTATCTGGCATTGCCTGGTATTAAACGTAACGTTAAATTCCTTTAAAAGAAAATGAAGTAAAATAAAAATAGAAAGAAACTGAGACCTGTGCATGTAAGTATTATGTTTTGAGATCAAAACCAAAACATAAAGACAGTGACGAAAGTACGATAACTATTACGCCATCTTGTCACATCCTTTAAAAATGTTTTCAAACCTACTTATTCTTAGCATAAGGAATCTATCATGTGAACAATTCGTGCATGCACAGTTGTGAAACAGTTGGCAAACAGATAAAAATCTGATGACTCCCAAGTACCAATTTTTCAATTTTGACCGTTGTTTTTCTTGATGAAAACTGACTTAAAAATTTTCCACATGTCTGAATATCCTATATACCAAATATCAAATCTGTAGATCAAAAATTCGTTGAGTATGTAGGTTGAGAATTGTCCTCACACACACATTTTCACTTTTATAGATATATAGATTATGCATGTATTCTTATGCATGTATTTAAAAAATATATATATTAATCTTTTAATACGGATAAACTATTTCTTTATTATAACTTTGATTTTCAGTTCGTTTTATTAATGATGCTATAATTATAATTTTTGTAAGTTAATCATTATCATAGCATATATATATATATATACAGTGATGATCATATTTATTGGCACGGTAAAATAAAAGTTAAATTTTGTCTAATAAATTCTAAAAAAGGGATTAAATTAAAGAAAATAACAAAGTATATTATGTATTTTTAACTGGCCTTTCCGATGCAGCAATCGGATTTTAGAAAAAATAAATAACAAAGGAACAACAAACATAATTGCAAAAAACCCTTGTTCAAAATTATTGGCACGATTTATTTAATAATCAATTGTATAGCCTTTGGCCTTGATTACCTTCCTCAGTCGCTTTTCATAGTTTACAACCAAGTTGTTGCACTCTTCAGTAGTAATTTTAGCCCACTCTTCCTGACAATAATCCTCCAATTGAATAAGATTCTTAGGCTTCCTTTGCATTACCCTCAATTTTAATGTTCTCCATAAATTTTCAATTGGATTAAGGTCTGGGCTTTGTGATGGCCACTCCAAAACATTAATATGATTGTCCTCAAGCCATTTCTTAGTCAGTTTAGCCGAATGCTTTGGGTCATTATCTTGCATGAACCACCAACGACGACCAAGTGAGAGCTCTTTAGCAGAGTCTTTCAGGTTTTCATCCAATATTTTAACATAATCTTCCTTTTTTATGCTACATGTGACCTTAACAAGTCGCCCTGGTCCAGAGGCAGCAAAGGATCCCCAAAACATCAAACTGCCTCCACCGTGCTTCACTGTGGGTATGGTGTTCTTAGCCAGGAAAGCTTCGCCAGATTTTCTGTAAATATAAGACACTTTATTATGGCCAAATAACTCTATTTTCGTTTCGTCAGTCCATAGAACACGTTTCCAGAATGCAACATCTTTATCAATATGACGTTTTGCAAAGGCTAGCCTTGCTTTCAGGTGCATAGGCTTCAATAAGGGAGTCTTTCTCGGACGACATGCTTTTAAACCAGCTCTCTTCAAAACTCTACCAACTGTATGTCGAGATACATTCACTCCAGAGGTGCTCTGTTCATCAACAATCTCCCCAACAGAGATCCTTGGGTTTTGTTTTACTTGTCGAACAATTTTCCGTTCATCTCTTGGGGAAAGAATCCTTTTTCTCCCTCTACCCTCTAAACTCATAACGTGGCCTTGCGATTTGAACTTGTTTATTATGGCTCTAACAGTGGATTTGGGAAGGTTTAGCTTCTTTGAAATCTTATCATAGCCCTCCCCATTGGTATGGCATGCTACAACAAGCTTCCTGACGTCTTCGCTGTGTTCCTTAGTTTTAACCATGGCGATTGAAAATTATAATTTAGTCACTTATAATAGTTTAAATAAATCGCTATCTAAAAATTATCTGAAAAAAATTATTCACTGAATTAGCGTTAAACAAGCATAATATGGCTA